>NW_005871089.1:1510247-1633085 GCF_000147115.1 Myotis lucifugus | reverse complement strand
TGTGTGTGTGTGTGTGTGTGTGTGTGTGTGTGTGTATTTTTTTCTAAAAGGGAATTGAAGGCTAAGTAAAAGTCAACACAGACATGACAGGTGGGTTAGAGGGATAGTAATATCTTACAAAGGAGTTGTGGGAGTTTTAGATGGAGGGGTAGGAGAAACCTCGAGGTAGAATGCTGCCAGGACAAGGAGATTGGTCTTTATCCTTTGGGCGCTAACTGACCTTTTGAGATTTTTGAGCAGGAAAGTATAGTAGGCAAATGATTCTGGGGTATGGTGCAGGGAGAGTTGGAAAGGAGCGAATTGTTAAGGGAGAGTTGGAAAGGAGCGAATTGTTAAGCTTGACAAGATAGGAGATTGAACTAGAGTGGGGAAATGTAAAGAATGGAAGAGACATTGAGGAGGAAGAATTGACTGAACATGGTAATTAATTTTGATAGTAGATTTGTGAACAAGGAAAGAGTACACAGTGGCTGAGTTTGAAGCCTGGGAAACTAAAATTGACAGCACAATGAGTATAATTAAGAAGAAGACAATTTGGCGAGAATTATGTTAATTTCAGTTTTTAGGACTCACTTGTCTAAGGAACCTAACCAGATCCTACTCTTACCTCTCTAAGACTGGATTAAATGTCACTGCATATACCAAAGCATGTCCATCATAGCATTTATTACCATGTGTTTTAAAGGACTGTTTACCAATCTTCCCCACCAGACTCTTGTAAAACTTGAAAGTGAGGACTGTCTTTCCATCGGATTCCCATGTACCAGTGTTCTAACGGCCTAAGGGTTTTGCATATGTGGTTGGCATGTAGGAAGTGCTTTTAAGTCTTGGCTAAATGAATCCTGAATGTTGCTTCTGAGAGAGGATAATGTCAACGGAGAGCAGATGCATTTCTCAGGCAATCAGCATGGTGAGGCATGGAGATGTAGTCTGGGAAGCATTCACATAAAGTGGTAGTTGAAACCATGATGGATGATCCCTAAAGGAGAGCTGATAAACCTCCTCTGACACTTCATGTCTTCATTACTTACCTGGCAACATTGCTTCAAAATGAGAAGCAAGAGAGACCTAAAAAATGCATACAAGCATGCATTACCCATCAGCAGAATTAACAAATTCTGAATATTTAGGAATTGACTTTTCAGATAATTGACAAAACATACACACAACAAAACTACGTCTGGCATTTGATGCTTGCATCGTTTCTTTCTGTACCAAGAATAATGAAGCAATGACATTTGGGAAAGTGGGAGAAAAAAATCTAGACAGATGGAAGCAGCCTGGATGCACCTTTTGGTTTGCTCCCTTCACTCTGACAGAATACTGAAGTTTGAGTCCAGTCTCTATCACTTCTCAACTACTTGGGCTTAGACAAGTTACTTCATCTCTCTGGCCCTAAGTGTTCTCATCTGAAAAATTGTGATTTTTAGTACCCACATTATATTTTTGTTGAGAGGATTAAGTGAGGTACAAAATGCAGAAACCTTGAACAGTGCCTGGCACATGGTTAAGTATTCTGTAATTTTTAGCTTGAAATCAGGAAAGTGTGCTGGTTAAGAGGATGTATTTGGTAGGCCACTAACTGGGCTTGAATTCTGTCTCTGCCACTTACTAGGCAAGTTACTTTATCTTTCTGTGCCATTTCCTCATCTGCAAAGTAAGGGTATTATTAGTACCTTTATCATAGATTTCTTGTGAAAATTAAGTGAATGTTAGTCACTTAGAACAGTGCCTGACACATAGTAAACATTATGCCAGTGTGAGCTGTGATCACCACTAACCTGTTGCTCTGTTCTCTTGGTTCTCAAGCCTATTTTCAGTTATGCTCAGTCTCTTCAGTGGCCCTCACTCGTCAGTAGCAGACTACTGGAGGTTTTTGACAGACACTAGGTGGGGTTGCTGAGCTAAAGCACTAAGCACCACTTGGCAGCCAAATCAGAATTTTGGAGCTGAATGAGACTTTAGGGATGATCTAATCTGCCCTTTTATATTGCATATGAAGAAGCTGGAAGTCAGAGGAGTTGTCTGATGTAATCTGTGCCTGCAATTGTCTCAGCAACCCTGTCTGCCCATTTTTGGCAAACCCAATCCCACTCTTCATGAGAAATGGTTGAATAATAAAGCTGCACGGGCTTACAAATCCTACTTTTTCTCTAAAATTATTTGAACAAACCTGCATGATTCTGTAAGCAGGAAGAAGCTGCAGGAGCAAGAGCAAGCTGCTGTCATTCACTGACTACTCTGGCATATAGTAGATCTTCAGTTAATATTTGTTGAATGCATGATAGGGATTTTTCATGTCATTAACACTCTAGAGATTTCACATCTTCCTCAATACCTGTTCCAATGCTCTCTGCTAGGGATTCCTCCTAACTAACATAGACTCATTCCTTTCACATATATGCCAATCCTTTGCTTCTTTTTCTAGCTTCTGTGAAGATATTAGAGCTGGATAAACTTTGGAAAAATCATTGAGTCAAAATCTCTGATTTTGTCAATGAGAAAACTAAAAGAGGTAATTCATCCACAGTCACATAACTAACTGGTTAGTGGCAGAGCTGAGTTTAGAATCTTTGCTGGCCCATCATCTTTTAAAAAATTCAAACTGCTTCAGGAGACTATCACATTTCTTCCACCGGTTCTATAAATGTTCCCTAATGTTTTATCCAGGTCATATTCTCCTGCTTATTATTAACTTTTATTGCTTACTTCTGGGAGTGGGCTTACCATCCATAGTCTTTATTTTCCTGATTCCATCTCAAACAACTAACCTGTCATTGCTACTCACATAGCCGTCCTTGGCACCTCCTGGCTCTTCTTCTCTGCCCTTGAAAAGAAAAGGTAGACCCTCTTTCCCCATCAGGGTTAGGTTTTCAGATAATTTCAGGTGGTTGCACCTGCCTGTTTAGATTAAGAACAGATGGATCCCAGACATCCATGACATCTCAAGATTGTTCCAAAATGGTATTTGCAGTCCTACTCAGATCTTCAAACGTGGCTTTGGGATAACATAACCCATGGCAGTCCCTAAACAGAGCATTTGCTAGCTGGACTAAAGGACATTCAGGCACTGTTTTGCTAACACTATCCAAGAAATGAATACTTTCTATAGCTAAGGACTGTGTCCTTGATATCCCAACCCTTTCTCTATAGTTCTGAGGACTTACTGGTTTATTTATTTACTGACCCTACTATCTAGTTGTAGTAGATTTTTTTAAATGGCCATAAATTCCACTTCCACCAAGAGGTATATGGCTTGGCCAATGTCTAGCTTTGGTCAATGGGACATTAGCAAAGATGATGCAATCAGAGGCTTTGAAAGGCTTATCCTCTTGTTGTGCTTGGAACCCGGGCTCTACCAGGTGAATGAGCCACGCTAGGCTGCTAAAGGATGAGAAACCATGTGAAGAAGCATCCAGACCTTTGCCAAGAGACTTCTAAATGCCCAACATGGGTGAGGCTATCATAGGTCATCTCACCACCACCAACATGCCAGGTGACTGGAGAAGCATGAGCAAGCCCAGCAGCATCAGCCAATCCTGTCCTGACAGAGAGACTTTTCAACCAAGCCATGGAATTGTGAGATAAATTAATGGTCATTTAAATCATTACACTGTAGGGTAGCGTGTTATACAGCAAAACACTACCTGCTGTATATGTAGTGGTAAAGATTCTCTAGGGAAAAGGCATCAGTATTTTCCTGTTTCCTTCTCATCTAAACCCTCATCCTTCTATTGTATCATAATAGGTTTAGTTAGCCATTTTAAATGTATGTGATATTTTACCTCATACTGGAATAGCAGAGCATAATTATTATTAAAATTGGGTCAGCTGCAGGTTTACACTCAGGTTACCTCTGCTTGACTTCATCACTGACTCATTTTTCTCACAGGTCTCAGAAGCTCTTGGGAAATAAGGTCTTCTTTTTCTCTGGGTGCAGATCCATTGCCTGGTTTCAGTCCTGAATCACTCTCCTCAGGGACATGACAGCTTTCTTAGATTCTGTTTATGGAACTTTTCTGGTCTAAATTTCCTCTTTTATTAAAGTGGCAATAATTTTCTCCTCGTGATAATTTTCTTATCCTTTTAGAACACATACTTTTGGAGAAATTGTATCACCACTTTATCCCCAACATCATCCCAGGCTCCTAAACCACAATTCTGGGTCCCCAAAATGAACCCCTCAGAAAGTTACTTCTAGGTACTCATCCCTCAGGTTCATCCCTTAGCACAATATGAATGTTTTTTCACTCATCAAACAAACTGAGGAGAAAATCAAATATGGCAGAATCAGCCCTCCCCATAGAAATCTTAGAGCACATCTAAAAATTTCCAAAATCAATTCCAATCATTCCTTAGTTAGAATTTTATTCCCAGTGGGGAAGAGGATGAGATGATGACCTTGAGAGGGATAAGAATTAGCTAATAGGCTTAGTCAAACAGTCCTGTCCTGAATTGTATTACCCTTTGGGATTGATGTAACTTCACATGAATCTGATGTGTCATAAAAAACGGTAATCAACTATATGACATTCACTCATATTTCTAAAAATAAAAAGCCACCGTTGAGCTAATGTGATACTGCAACAGAATTTTTATGCGAACTGAGCTGCTCTGCAGCAACCCCTCCCAATTCATGCTGCTGATGACTCACCATTCCAATCTTACAGTCCATAAATCAATGGTGAAAACCATGCTCTTCATCTTTTATTTGCCATCAGTCTTTGCTGTTGGAGTACTCAGAGAGTTGCTGTGGGAAATGATAGGGCTTGGCTCAGTACAGGACAAGACTTTTTCATGGACACTTTCCAAACTTAAACTCTCTCCTGGATTTTGAACCAAACTGCTTCAGTTTCTGAAGCACAGAGTGTTAAAAAAAGGTTTGGAGGAGAGAGCCAGTAATCAACTAGGAACTTTCCAGTAAATATTTTTTCCATTGCATCTCAGTGTTTTAATTTTAGTATTATTTTCCTGTTAATAAAAGCAACAATACATTCAGTGTGGGAGAATAAGAAAAAACAAACTTGTATGAATAAACAAATAAAAGTCACCTGCTAATTTAAGACACACTTGCAAGGAAGTGAAACCCTCTCTAATTAGCTCAAGGCAAAAAAGAGATATTGTTGGAAACACAGCAGAGACAAAAGGATTACAGCTTAATATTTAATATTTACAACCTTTCCTCCCCCATGCTTTCTAAGGAGGGTGTGTGTGTGCATGCATGTGCTGCTTATCCTGAAGCTGTGATAACCAAGAGTTGCAGATCTGCACTGGCCTCCTCTGCTTGCATACAACCCAAGATGGTCACCAGCCCTAAGTCTACACATATCCCACCGCTGAATAACCACAGTTGCTGAGTTTAGTCTTCCAATTTTGTGATGGAGTCTCTGGTAGGTTCACCTTGGGTCAGGTGTATACAGGGTCCAATCACCCATCACTGGGAGGGTGAATCACTTGGCATAAATATACCAGCCTAAAACTTCTCTTTGGATTGGAAGGATGGAGTTATGGGTGTGATATGTTATTTTAGAAGATTAAATAGGAGGGAAATGACTGCTATCTATAATACAAATGTAATGCCATCCAGAATTCATCACTGTTAATACTTCCGTGTTTCCTTAGATAATATGCTGTTTATAGCAGTATGTATATATAATTTGCTTGATATACTATATAAGTAGTGTCAACCTATGGTTGTTGGCACCAATTCAATGCCAAAGGAATCCCCAATTTGGGGCACTATGAAGAAGGAAACTGTATTCAATGCAAACAGCTCAACATTGCTACAGCGTGGCTCTGAAAGCAGCACAGCTGTAGAACCGCTCTGGGGCCAGATCCCTCTCCAGCGATGGTCTGCTTTGCTCTGCTCCACGCAGGGCTGGTTTGCTCTTGCAGGATATCTTCACTGTTGGAGCTCAGCCAGGGAGAGAAAGACTTCACCCTTCAATAGAAAAGCAAAGTGCACTCTCTGAGCCAGAAGGGGGCTGGCTTGTATGCACAGAAGTCCCTGTGTTTAGTCCCTGATTGGTCAATCCTCATAGTTTGATTAGTTCAAAGGCACTGTCCTGACTGATCAATATAGAGCCTCTCTGATTGGCCAGAGCTGTGCAGCTCTGATTGAAGGGGGAAAGCCTCAATTCTATTGGTTGAAATAGGATTCCAGGAAACCTTGGTCTGGCTCAGACGGCAGAAACAGTGTAGGCAGGCAGTTTAGCATAGCGGCCTCTCCATAGAGTGCAGTTTGCTTGAGAGAGCCCTGTGCAGAAATGGCTGCTAGGCTTCTGCTTTTTTAATTTGAGCCCAGTTAGCCACCAGGATCCCTTCTAAGTAGAAGTCTTTTTTCCCTCTCAGGGCTCACAGTAGCTCTGTGCCTTGGACTTTTTATTTACTAGTATAATGCAAGCATTTCCCATCATCACTAAAATTTTTCTCTAAACATGTAACTGAAAAACGCAGGTCTGACTGCCTATTGCAATGAAAGTCAAACTCATGAGACAGATGCTGCTGCAAAAAGGAAAGAGGTTTTACTCAGGTGCTGCATTACCTGGGAGAATGGTGGACTCCTGTCTCAAAGACCATCTCTCCTTCCTGCTCAAGCCAACAGTTCTTACAAGAATAGGGAGGAGAGGTCTTTTTTTTTCCTACCCAATTCTCTTGCTAGCTTTCAGGGTGCTGGAGCCCTCTCTATGCATCTTCCTAGTTTTTGGTGGCTCAGTGTGAGAACCTCCCCCTGCCACCATCTTGGCCACTCTCTAGCACTCTGACTGACTGTCTATGATGACAATGCTCCCCTTCAAAACTGTGGACCCTTGTAATCGTACAAAGGTAAATAGAGGGAGTTCTCATCTTCTGTAGTTTCTTCCTGCTGTCAAGGGGCATGGTCTTACCAATCCCCAGGTCCAGAGATTCTTGCTATCTACTAAAGGAAGAAGGAGATCAAGAATGGAGGGAGGTCTTTATGTGAGGGAGAAGAATTGCTGTCTTCAGAAATGGCATGCTCAGTGTGTAGAGGATGGCACTGCTGAACAAGTGAAGCTGGTAGACTGCTTCATATTTCAAGAGATGGTGCAGATGGGCTTCCAAAGTGAGACCTATTGTGTAGACAAGCAATCAAGTATTTAGTGAGAGGTATGCCTAGTAGTGCAGGAGGAATTGTAGTGAAATCAGAAACGGAGGAGACTGAAAGATCCCCATGATCTAATTCTGAACAGGCTTTGGGTGGACAACAATGAGTGGATAAGTTTACAAAGAAAGCCACTGTATGGGACATGTGGACAAAGGCATTATCAGTCCCAGTGTGGGCATAAAGGATAGCAATTGTCAAAAATTAATAATAATATGAAAAATAACATTGTCACTTAGCTTTGGGAGGTGCTGGCCCTTTCCAAAGGAGGAATTTTACGTATCTTTCAGGAGTGCAGGTCCAGCTTTTCCTTTCAGTATCAACAGCAGCAGCAAGACACGAGTCTTTCTCAGGTGGCACCCAGTTTATCTGTGTGTGGTGGATCCAAGGCTTGATTTCCATAAGCTATAGGGAAGAGTGTGTAATCAGCAGGACATCATAGGGATGGGTCCATTGCATGTTCAGGACCTTGAATCTTCTAGGTCTTTAGTAAAACAGTCTTCCAGCTGGAACGGGTGCAAGGGCTCATCAGATGGGTAGATAGACCTGCAATGAGAAAACGTGTTAATTTAAGCCCACTTTGGGGTGATACCCTAATCTGGAGCAAGGCAATAGGGAGTGCCTGGTCCCTTTCAAATGTGTTTTCTGGCATATTTTTGCCAGGATCTTCTTTATTGTGTGGTTCATTTTCTCAGTCTTCCCCATAGATTGGGGTCTCCAAGATGCATGTCCAAAGTTTGAAATTCAAATTTGGCAAAACCTTGCAATCCCTAAGAACCCATGAAGTTGCTTCCAGTTCTATGGGAAGTTTATCGTAGCAATGGTTTGTTTTTGATCAGCCGTCAAGTGCCTAGTGCCCTGTTTCAGTTGGAATCGCAAGTATATCACCTCCTGTTTGCAAATCTTGGCCTTGTGAAGTGATACTTTATATCCTCTTTTTGCCAAATGATTTAGGGCTGTGATGGTGTTGAGCAAACAGTCTTTGTAAATATTGCTAGCTATTAGTAAGTTGTCTACATATTATAGAAGAATTCCTTATTTCAGTTTAATATCCCTTAAAATCTTTAGCTAACATTTCCCCAAATATCGTCAGGGAATTCTTAAATCCTTGTGACAACACAGTCCAACAGTATTGGTGCACTGCTTTAGTTTCTGGGTCCTTCCATTCAAAGGCAAATAATAGTTTAAGCCCAACTGGCCTGGCTCAGTGGTTGAGCATTGACCTATGAACCAGGAGGTCATGGTTGGATACCTGGTGAGAGCACATGCCCAGGTTGCGGGCTTGATCCCCATTGGGAGATGTGAAGGAGGCAGCCAATCAATGATTCTCTCTCATCATTGATGTTTCTATCTCTCTATCCCTCTCTTTTCCTCTCTGAAATCAATAAAAAAATATATTTTTTTAATAATCTTAAAGGGAAGGCGGGGGAGGGTGAGTGGGTGGGAATTAATCAACCAAAGACATTGTATGCATATATGCATAACGCATGGACACAAACAATAGGGTGATGAAGGTCTGGGGTGGGGGGTAGGGGTGGGTTGGAGGGGGTTAATGGGGGAAAAGGGGACATATGTAATACTTTCAATAATAAAGATTTTTAAAAATAATAATAATAGTTTAACCTGTTCATCTATTGGGATGAAGGAAAAAGCATCCTTCAAATCTAGGACTGAGAATCATTTGCTATCCCTGAGCACCACGGTCAACAAAGTGTAAGGCATGGGCACCACGGGAAGAATATCCTGGACAATGTCATCTATGGCCCTAAGGTCCTGTAGAAACCAATGTTCATCAGGGCGAGGCATGCCTGAATTAATCCTGATTTTGAGAATTTCTAAAGACTGGTTGAATTCCTTCTAAAGCTTCATTCTTAAAGGGATATTTTTTCTTCCATCTTGTAGGTTTTGCCCCATCTTTTAGGTTAATTTTTACAGGTTGGATGTTAACTGTCTACCTAGGTTTCCTTCAGCCTAAACAGCTCAACCAACCTGGTCATAAATCTCAGGTAGGAAGAATTAACCTCCGTGTCTTTCCTAGCAAGTCGGGAGCACCTGGACTGGAGAGCATGTTCCAGCAGGACTCATAAACAAAATCGATGCTTCTCAGGGGAAAAAGTTATATGTGCATGCAATTTACAAAATAAATCTTGGTCCAACAATGAAATGGGGCAGTATGACTATAGAGAAAACTATGTGTAAGTTTTTGATCCCCAAGCTGGCATTCTAGAGGTTGAAGGAACATCTGTTTTTGTGATTGTCCGATCACTCCAGTAACTATAACTGTAGCTAAACTTTTTTTGGTTAGTTTTGTAGCTCCCATATCTATGAGGCAGTAAATTACCTTGTTCCTCATTGTTAATTGTACCCTGGGCTCCTATGGGGAAATACCAATAGGTCAGGATGTGTCTAGGGGCGCTCCTGGGCCTCCTTGCTCATTACCAGATTCGTCATTCCTTTCTAACATTTCTCAGAGAGAGTTTCTATCCTTCTTATTTTTATTTTTGAGTTCTAGGCAGTCCTTTCTCCAATGGCCTTTCTCTTTTCAATAGGCACATAGATTGGCACCTAGTGGGTCTTTCCCTTTTCCTTTCAGGTTCCACCTTTCCTTCTGGTTTCCCTGCACTGTTTCTAAGAAAATGGTAGCCTGCTTTAATTTCTTTGGCATGGTAAACTTCATGTCCACAAGCTGGGAGGAATTCATTCCCAATGTTCTGTCTAAATATTGGAGCTTCCTTCTGATATCCATGGCACTTTGCCCAATAAAAATCATGTTTACCATCCAGACATTTTCTGGTGCCCGTGGGTCAGCATCTATATGCTTTCAAAAGGCCTGATAGATTCTTTCTAAAAATTCAGAGGGATCTTGGCTTTATTTCTGTTGATTGGCTTGTATCATATTCAGGCTCTTTTGTTTAGGCACCCTTTCTTACGCCCTTCCAATATGCACCTTTTATAATGTTCTAGGAAGGCTAGGTCCCTGCTATTCGGGTCCCACTTGAGCTCTGTCAAGGTAATTGCCTCAGCTTGGTTGGAGGTCCCTATTGGGATTCTCTTGATGGAGGGCATGAGCTTCTTCATTAGCCTTCCTATATAATAAAAGCCTAATATGCTAGGTGTCCGGTCGTACGGTCGGCCGTTCAACCAATCAAAGCATAATATGCTAATGATATGCTAAGGTCGCTCAACCGCTCACTATGACGGTCACTGACCACCAGGGGGCAGACAGTCAACCAGTCAACCAGTTGCTATGACGTGCACTGACCACCAGGGGGTGGACGTTCCAACTGGTAGGTTAGCTTGCTGCTGGGTTCCGGCCAGTCAGGACTGAGTGAGATGGGCTGGACATGGCCTGGAGCCCTCCCGTGGTCCCTCCCCAGCTGGCCAACCTCCCGTATCCCTCCCCGGCCCAGATAGTGCAGTGGGGTCCCTCAGCCTGGCCTGCACCCTCTCACAATCCAGGACCCCTCAGGGGATATCAGAGTGCCAGTTTTGGCCCAATCCTGCAGGCCAGGCCAAGGGACCTCACTGGTGCACGAATTCATGCACTGGGCTTCTAGTATTATATAACTAGCCACCTTTCTCCTGTCGTCTGCCCAGTTTGGATGGCAAGTGGCAAAAATGGAGATGATAAGATCTGCCATTTTCTGGGGGTCCTCCCTAATGTGAGGGGTTATAATTCTTCCAATTCAGTAAATATGAAGTGGAAAATGGAGTATGGGCCAATAGCAGCCAGCAGGCTGGCCTTCCTGGTTTATTTCACCTATAGGGTTTTGCTTCAAAGGAAATTGTCTTGCTCTGGATAAGGATACTTTCTGGCCAAGTTGGGTGCCCTGCCAGGTCTTCAAGGAGGAGACCATTCCTTAATCATACAGGGGTGGGGCTGTTGCATCTCTGGGCCCATTATCAGGGGTATCTGACAGCAGGGGTGGTGGTGGGGAAATCTTCCTGCTGATGATCCTGGGTCCTCTGGATTCAGGACATTAAGGAGACTCATCTCCTCATTTTCCTTTTCTTCCTGTGTCTTAACTACTAGGGAGGGGTTTTGAAGCCAATTCCCTTCTCTGCATCATTAGGTTGTCCCCTTTCTTTGCCAAATCCTTATTGTGTAAAGATATAAACACCTGGACATAAGAGATTTTGTCCCATTTCCCTGATGACTGGCAAAGTAATTTCAATTGTATGATGGTGTAGTAATTTAGGGAACCATTTAGGGGCCATCCCTCCCTCCCTGTAGTCTAAAGTATACATAGGCCAACCAGTGTTACAATAGAAAACCAATTCCTTCTTAGTCATTGGTTCACAGCTGTACATCAACCAATCTGCTAAAATTCGGCACAGTGGGATCCCTTCAGGAGTTGAAACAGAACAAGCCCTGGCGGCATGAAAGTATAAACCCAAACCATAACCATTGCAAGACCCCAGAGAAAGTGGGAACATACCAACAGAACTTGGATTCCTAATTCTATTAGTCCAAATGAGTGCTCACAAGCAACTTCCAGGGTCTTATCTCCTACCAACCAATACAGCAAGTGGTTCTTACCAGACCCAAATGGAACGAAGCCCAAGTGGCAGGGATAGCTTACCAATTGGTATGGTGAATGGTCCTAACTGGACTCAAGTATTATGAAGCCCAAGCTATAGAGATAGAGGACCCTGAGTTTGCACACCAGTTTGACTTACCCAGTGTTGGAGTCCGTCTGTTCCCCAGAAACCTTTTCTTTTTATCAGCCAAGTGTTTCAGGTGGCTGATGCCTTGAGAAGGAGTGCAGGGAAATTCCTATAGAAAAGCTCTCAGTCCTGTTCAGGGGTTGGCCTGCCACAGGCAGCTGGGACCCCAGCCCAGGCCCTCAGGGACTTACTGAGGCCCATGCTGTCCCTTCAGAGTTGCCAAAAACTGTAACTGAAAAATGCAGGTTTGGCTACCTGCCTCAAGGAAAGCCAAACTCTAGGTGATTGTGCAAAAGGAAAGAGGTTTTATTCAGGTACTGGGATCTGGGAGAATGGTGGACTCCCATCTCAAAGATGATCTCCCTTTCCTGCTCAAGCCATGGTGCTTACAGGGATAGGAAGGAAATGACTTATTTCGATCCAATTATCTTGCTAGCTTTCTGGCATTGGGGGCCCTATCCAGTTATCTTTGTAGTTTTTGGTGTGCGTGGGCTCTGCTCATTCACCTTTCTAGCTTTTGGCACACTCAGTGTAAGAATCTCCCCCTGAGCCATCTTGGTAAATGGGGGAGACTCCCTGGTGCTCTGATGGACTGTCTACAGTAACAAGTACTTTGATGGTGGCATAATATTTCATTGTATGAACATTATTATAATTTATGAACTATTGGCTATTTATGTGATTTCCAAGTGTCTACCATTTTAAATAAAGCTGCAATAAATATTCCTGTACCTTAATCTTTATGCATATTTCTGATTATTTCTTTAGGGGATACCTAGATGGTGGGATCAAGGTCTATAAATACTTATTTACTGCCAATTAGTTTTCTAGAAAGCTTGTACCAAAGCATCCTTCCACCAGCAATGATTAAATGTGGCCATCTCATTTTAGCATCAATTCTTGGCTAGTTAGGAAAACAAAACAAAGCATAAAACTGAACATTGCCACTGTATACAGCTCTATATAGTTTTTGCCAATCCCATGTACTGTGTTCAATTCCTCACTTTGGTTGACCAAAGTTTAAAGCTGAGATTTTCAAAATATGTCCCTTTATAACCAACCCCTGACCAGTAGTATTAGCATCACCTAGGACAGTGATGGCGAACCTATGACACGCGTGTCAGAGGTGACACGTGAACTCATTTTTTTGGTTGATTTTTCTTTGTTAAATGGCATTTAAATATATAAAATAAATATCAAAAATATAAGTCTTTGTTTTACTATGGTTGCAAATATCAAAAAATTTCTATATGTGACACGGCACCAGAGTTAAGTTAGGGTTTTTCAAAATGCTGACACGCCGCGCTCAAAAGGTTCGCCATCACTGACCTAGAAACTTACCAGAAATGCAAATTTTTGTGCTTTACTCTAGACCAGCCGTGGGCCAACTACGGCCTGCGGGCCGGATCCGGCCCGTTTGAAATGAATAAAACTAAAAAAAAAAAGACCGTACCCTTTTATGTAATGATGTTTACTTTGAATTTATATTAGTTCACACAAACACTCCATCCATGCTTTTGTTCCGGCCCTCCGGTCCAGTTTAAGAAGCCATTGTGGCCCTCGAGTCAAAAAGTTTGCCCACCCCTGCTCTAGACCTACTGAATCAGAAACTCTGGGGATGGGAGCCAGTCTGAGTTTTTTTAAAATACATTTATATTGATTTCAGAGAGGAAGGGAGAGGGAGAGAGAAATAGAAACATCATTGATGAAAGAGAAACATTGATTGACTGCCCCCTACTGAGGATCAAGCCCACCACCCAGGCATGTGCCATAACCAGGAATCAAACTGTGACCTCCTGATGGTCAACCACTGAGCCACACTGGCCAAGCATCCAGTCTGAGTTTGAATAAATCTCCCAGGTGCTTCTTACATCTGCTCAAATTTGAGATTCCCCAGATGAAAGCAGTGAGGAGTCTTTTTGAAGCCATCCAGTGTTTCCATTTTGAGTGCCCAAATATCATTTTCTAGACCCTGACCATTTACAAGGAATAATGTGATGTGGGTTAAAGGTGGTGGGCCCTGCCTGTAACTGCTACATGAATCCCTGCAGGGTATACATCCAAACATATGTGACGGTCAAGGTGAACATTTTTCTATGTCATTTAGCCCAAATGTGACACTGGAGGGAAGTGTTAAGCTAAGTTACTCAAGATGTGTCATGGTTACACAAGAGTGCAAAGCAAAACATGTTTTCCCCACTGAATAAAACACAATATAAGTTTTCTTTAGCAGCTGTGGCTGGAGATTGCAAAATGAAAATCAGGCCACCCTCCAGGCTATCCGCGCCCTTTCCCCTCCCCCAAGAACAAAAGACAATCAAGCCAAAGAGACAGGCAAACACAGTGCTCTGAAGTTCACAGCTAATACTGAGAAATGAAGCTGCTGGGACATCTGGAATGTATTAGAATGGAGGTGACAGAGAAGAAGAGTACAGAGGAACTCGCCCCATTTAGAATGGCTCTGAGAGGCATGGCCCCAATATTCATCTCAAAGCAATGCATGCCCGGACTGTGGTAGGTGTGGGAGATAAAATTGGAAAGCAAAAATATCTTTCCAGGGCTCTTGGAATAGCATGGCAGCAATGAGTGTGTCCTTCACCTGGATTTAATAATCCTCCCACTTCTGAGTCTGTTTAGGCCTTCATCCCATTGTATCTCCAAAAGAATGCAGCGTGGTATAGTGGGAAAGGTAGAGATTTGGAGTCAGACAGCACAAGTATAAATGTTCATGTTCTGCCACATCCCACCCGTATAACTTAGCAAGTCACTTAATTTTACTAAACCTCACTTTCCCCAAACAATACTTCATTAGGACTGCTGCAAGGATGAAATGAGGTCATGTGCATAGTAAACAGTAATTGCTTCAAGAATGGTCATTCTTTTTATCTTCTTTACAATACTTTGGTGTCTTCTCAGTACCTCAGTCCCCACCCTAGTGTGAGGGAAACATAAAAAGTACTCTGTTGATGTTCATCTCAGTTAAGAAGTTCTTTTCTTTTCTAAATGCTCTTCTGTATCAAGTCTTTCTTTGATACTTTGTAGTGACCCTGACTGTATCAAGTCTTTCTTTGATGCTGAACTAAGTGTTCCTGCCACAAAGTCAGCCCTTTTTTACTTAGCCTGGGTCCCAACCAGGTCTTCCTCTGGAGAGGGAGAAAAGAATGAGAGAGCATGCATTGAGATGTGACGTCTTCCACTTGGACCCTGTCAATCCTGGGCAGTGGGCCCTTCAAGACTCCAGCCCAGACCGGCCTCCAATTAAATGATCTACAATCAGGTACTCATTGCAACTTCAAGTCTGTCACCAAATCCCCAGTCCAGAAGAATTCCTAAGGGCCAGACTTGACCTTGAGCCAACCTGAGTTCAGGCCAGGTCCAGAATTACACCATATTTCAATTGCTTCCTCAACTCCAGCCCCTCCTTCTTGGCTTCTCAGAGACCAATTATTTAATGGCCCAAATGGTTCAAATCTAAAGAATGGTACAAGTAGAATTATTATTTTAATAATAATTTATGATTTAAATTTAAAATACTATAGGATTATTATTTTGATTTCTACCTGATTTAATTGAATTTTATTACAGTGTGATTGATTTTCTTAGGACTCTTATATATGGGCCAGTGCTACTTAGCCAATGGGTTAAGTGTCTCCAGATTCCCAGGTACCCCTTATCCTTATCTATTCCCTGTTGCATGAAACCTCCGAGGACTTAGAAGCTAAGGTCTAAATTTGATCTTAAAGACTACTAAACTTCCAAAGTCTCACCTGGATGGCCAAGACAGTTGTACAGGATGCCTGTTAAGATTTCCATGCAGGCCACATAACCTATTAATATTCATTGATTAGAGGTATGGAGAGTATCAACTAGGGCTGCAGTCTTACTGCTTCAATTTTTTTTAGCTGGGCATTCAGAAAATGATGAATTCTACTTTATACATTCAATTCTAAAATACCTTGACATTATTCAATTATTTCTTTATTCAATAAATATTTAAAAAACACTATATATAGGAGAACTATGGAGATACAGTGGGATTAGAGTAATGAGAAAGACATACATGTTCCTGCCTTCATGGAGCTTACTGTCTATTGGGAAATGTAAAAAATAATCAGAGTAAAAAAATGATGAGTGTTGCAAAAGGATAACCACAGAATGCTAGAAAGCATCTATCAATCAAGTGCAGCTCTTTAATATTGGGTAACTATCATTTTTAGGCTTTTACCCTGTGCCTGGCAACCACTCAAGCAAATATCCAATTCTGTGCCTCCTTTCCTGAGGGTAACTAATGCATCCTGGTTTGTCCAGGTCTTTCTTGATTTTGGCACTAAACCTACCCAGTCAGAGAAAACCCTCAATCCTGAGTAAACCAGGATGGGGTTGGTTAAACTTTTTGCCTCAGAAAAAGTTTGGAGCAGAGTTCTCTGGCTTTTGTTTCCAAAACCTGAGTCCTTTAGGAAAACTGACATGAATCCTTCAAAAATGTCAACACCATGAAGTGACAACAATGACATAAAAAAGGTGGAGGATATATTCTAGAATAAAATAGGCTAGAAGAATATAAAGAGATAATGCAATGTGTGATGCTTAATTAGATCCTAGTTTTTATTTTTAAGCAAAAAAAAAAGATTGGAATGGAACATTTGGGGGATTTGAGTGTGAACTAGATATTAGATGATTTTGTGGAAATATAGATAATTCTATATAATAAAAAGCTAGTATGCAAATTGACCGAACAGCAGAATGATTGGTCGCTATGACATGCACTGATCACCAGGGGGCAGATGCTCAATGCAGGAGCTTCCCCCTGGTGGTCAGTGCACTCCTGCAGGGAGAGCGCCGCTCAGCCAGAAGCTGAGCTCACTGCTGGCGAGCATAGTGGTGGTGGCGGGAGCCTCTCCCACCTCCATGCAGTGCTAAGGATGTCTGACTGTTGGCTTAGGACCGCTCTCTGTGTGGGGCAGGCCTAAGTCATCAGTTGGACATCCCCTGAGGGCTCCTAGACTGTGAGAGGGTGCAGGCTGGGCTGAGGCCCCCCTCAAGTGCGTGAATTTCGTGTGCCAGGCCTCTAGTTTTGTTAGATGAGGCCATAGTGTTGTGGTTATGTAAATGAATGTCCTTATTTTTAAAAGACTTAGAGGTGAGGAAATAATGATGAAAAAATCTTAACAATTTTTAATCCAGTAGTTTATAAGGATATTCATTTTATTATTTCTGTATCCATGAAAATAATAACATTTTAGGAAAGAAATCAACAACCACTAAGCAGAATAGGGTTTGAGATGAGAGCAACTTCCCCTGGATCAGAATATGATTCCTCCAGAATGGAAGCAAGAGAAAAAGGAGGAAAATGATTGCATGTCAGTGGTGTTGGTTCCAGGTGCATGGGATCACAGAGAGCCTTGAAAAGATCCTCATGCCCCAAACTTGACATTGAAGCAGCCAATAGAGCTCTTGATTGATGATACAGAAATCTCAGTAGATAGATTCCTGGATAAGCAGATGACTGGTGACCAGATGCCTGGAATTTGATCCAAGTCCAAGTTATGGGTTGAGCCCAAATTAAAACTGAGATTCGGTTTTCATCACCCCAAAGAGTTACATTTAGGTCTCCACATCTGAGTTTATGAACTGCATTTAATGTCCTATACAACTAACCTGGTCCACCAGAAAGGTCCCCCCTAGTGAGTGCCATTTTGGCTGCAACCTGAAAGATTAGTAGGAGTTGGCCAGGGGAAAAGTGCAGAAGTATTTAAAACATCCGAAACAGCATATTTAAAGCATAGGAAGCTAAAGTGCTTTAGAATAAACTGAGAGAAGTTCCACATGGCTGGAGCAGAGAGAGTAAGGGCCAGGGTGACATGAGATGAGTGGGGAAAGGTGGGCAGGGACCAGAATACGCTAGACCTTCCCCTGAGCAAAGGAAATGACCCCCACCGCCTGCCCCTCAGAACTCTAGGGTCCTTTCCTCTCAACACCCTGCCCCATCCCAGTACTCATGCCTCAGGGCCTCTCCAAGTGCTTGATCTGGCTACAAATCAGAAGTTACTCCAACTAGGCACCAAGTTCTTTCTGCAGCAAAGATGACGAATGAAAAGAAGCCAAATCTTCTGGGTCTTTTACCCATGTTTCTAGGGCTCCTGCCACCAGTCCCCTCTCACCCACTAATGCCATTAATATCTGATCCTAGCTACCTGCAAACGCTCCCCAGCTACCTGTGGGCATTTCCTAGGGTGTCTCACATGTGTTCAGAGGCAAGTCTAGCTAGTCTCCACCTGGTGCCTGCAGGTCGTCTCTCCTTTGCTGCCCTAGCACCTGCCTTCAGTGTCCTCTCCCCTGGGCACAGCTGTGTCCACCAGGCACCACAGGCACCCCTGCAGCTGAGAAAGAGCCCAGAGGGTGCCAAAACTGTGAGCTGTTGTTCTGTGCATTGGCAAAGAATGCCTCTCCCTTTGTGTGTATGCTCATGAGTGGGGTCCCAAGTCACATTCCTTCTGCCCAAATAGCTTATATGTGTTACAGGGAAACAGCTCTTTCAGTTTTAGTGCACACTCCCCCAGCTTCCCTGGGAC
The DNA here is from genome assembly GCF_000147115.1 of Myotis lucifugus. Taxonomy (NCBI): domain Eukaryota; kingdom Metazoa; phylum Chordata; class Mammalia; order Chiroptera; family Vespertilionidae; genus Myotis; species Myotis lucifugus. Next base: position 1,614,722 of record NW_005871089.1, on the reverse strand, counting down.
TCAGATATATAAAGACAGGACATAAACAGGGGTTGAGCCTTGGGGCTTTGGCTCACAAATAAACATGTGTCAGACACCAAGCTGTCCCCCAAATCATTCCTCCTTCCTGACAATGAAGGCTTTGTTGGTGGGTCAGGCTTGTGGTGCCTGGCTCCTACTTCCCTGAGATGACTTTTCTCGTGGGAGGAGCTTCAGTCCCTCCTGTAGAGATCTCCGGGTCTGCTCACTGGTTCTCTAAATGAGCCAGACCTATCTGAACCCCAGCAGAGGTCACGGCTTGGGCTTCTGGGACCCAAAATTTTTGTCTGTGTCTCCCACTAGCTCAGGATGTTTGAGGAAGGAATGGGATCTTACTTGCTCTTGTATCTCTGAAAAGAAGCATGGGCCTGGCATGTAGGAAGTGATTATTTATTTATCTATTTATTTGATTTCAGAAAGAGTAAGGGAGAGAGAGAGAGAAACATCAATGATGAGAGTGAATCATTGATCGGCTGCCTCCTGCATGGCCCCTACTGGGAATCAAGCCTGCAATCCAGGGCATGTACCCTGACCAGAAATCGAACTATGATCTCCTGATTCATGGGTCTATGCTCAACCACTGAGCCACACCAGTAGGGCTTCAATTTATTTTTATTGAAAGATCATCCCATACCCTAGGCCAGTGGTCATCGAACTTCAGCTTGATGAAAACCACTTGGGATATTGTTAAAATACAGATTTCTAGGCCCTGTCCCCAGAGATCAGATTTGTTAGGTCTAGAATCAGAGCCCAGAAACCTGTATTTTAATAAGATCTCAAGTAATTCAGATGCAGATGGTTCATGAATCTCCCTTTGCCTCTGTCTCAGGCAGACCTGACCCTGAACCAGGGACACTATTAACCCTTCCGCTTCTTTCTGACAATTAGGAATAAGCATCTCTTTCCCTTTAGTTGGACCAAGCCCAAGGCCAGAATGACAACTTGGTGAGCAGAGTTTAGGCTGTAATTTCAGCCCCTTCTTCCCCTTTGCCAAGTGTCCTTGTGCTGTGCACAACCTGCATACAATTTGCAGCAGCCTGGTCTGAAGCCTGTTCCTGCTAAGAAATGGTGCACCAGAGAAATTCAGCTTTAAGTCACCCAATCTCTAAGTAAGTTCCAGGAAGATACTAGGGTTGAACTGTTCTAGTTACTTGCTCCTGGATACACAGTGAGCCACTAACCAGTCTCTGGGAAAGGTCTGGAGAATATGAGCTTGAAAGATCTAACACAGAGGTTCTTAACCTTTGCATCATGTTGAAATCACTTTGGGAGCTTTGAAAGATTCTGATGCCTGGGTCTCACGCCCAGAAGTTAATTGAATGGAGGTGCAGCCTGGGCATCAGAATTTATAAAAGCTCCCAAGGTGATTCTATTGTGCAAAATAGCTGACCTAATAGAGCCCTCGCCCTGATCAGATGCGAGGGCTGCTGTGTGTCTTCCTAGGGATGGAGGACCAGGGATGGGCTCACCTTTCTGCCTGGAGTCTACAGCAGGCCCTCTTGTTCTGTGTGGCCCAGCTTAGAGCAAGTTCTCTAGGCTTTTCCTCAATAAATGAACAAGAACAGTTGCTTGTGCTTCTTGGCATTAATGCTAGTCACCTTTACCCCTGCAATTTCTGAACACTCTCCTAGGCCCAGCCCTCCTCTCACTTCCCTCCTCTCAAATAAAATCCATCTATTTTTAATGTGTCATACTCCCCATCAGTTTGATAAACTGGTTTTCCACAAGGCATAAGTGGCAGGCAAAGCTTAAGTACTCTCTCTGAAGTACGTGTCAACACAATTTGTTAATATGCCACAAAGAAGTATATATTATGACAGTGAGATGTTATTTTTAAATGGTAAGAGCGCAACTTGGGACAAGATTGCTTTTTTGGTAGGGAGAAACCTCAAAATTAGGGGAGTGGGAGAAAGTAGCAGAGAGCCTTTTTCAAAGTACCCACTGTTTTGACACTTGCAACAATGGTTGGACTTCCATCAGAAATGCTGGTAATCTTATCCTTATAAAAGGGTTTGAAGCAGAAACACAGAGTCCAATTCTCTTATTAGGACATGAGTTCCTAGAAAGAGAGAGCATAGTCTACTCCTTTTTGAAGTCTACATCATTCTTACCACACAGTTTGTATATTTTTGTCATGCAATAAAAGTTATTCAGTTGTCAAATTTTAAAAATTAAAATTCAACACCAATTTTACTGTGTGGCTACCTTGTCCTGGGCCCTGAGCTAGGTGTTTCCATATGTTATCTCTTTCAATCTTACCACATCCTCAGCTTTGAGTTAGGATAAACGCTAAGCTGCTATAAAAAGATATCTCAAAATATAGGTTTAATCTAGGTACGAGTTTCTTTTTTTACTCAAATAATGTTCCAGATGATGGTCCACTAAACAAGTCCACAGCTAGTTTGCTGGCTCTGCCACCTTTAACACGTGGCCTCCTTGGGTCCAACGTCGCTGTTATGGCCAACAGGTAGAGGAAAAAGCCCGGAGAAGCACATCCGAGTTTCCAGAAGCACAATCCAGAAGTGGGAGAAAAGCATTTTACTCACATCTTATTGGCCAGAATTTAGTCACATGGTTATAACGATATGCAAAGTGTGCTTGGAAATGTAATCTCTAATTTGACAGCCATGTATCCATCTAAGACTGGGGATTCATATTATTAAACAAGGGAAAATGCATATTGATGAGTAAGTCTGACAAAACACCTCATATCTGCCCTAACTGGTTTGGCTCAGTGGATAGAGCGTCAGCCACGGACTCAAGGGTCCCGGGTTCGATTCTGGTCAAGGGCATGTGCCTTGGTTGTGGGCACATCCCCAGTGGGGAGTGTGCAGGAGGCAGCTGATCGAGGTTTCTCTCTCATCGATGTTTCTAACTCTCTATCCCTTTCCCTTCCTCTCTGTAAAAAATCAATAAAATATATTTAAAAAACAAAAAAACAAAAACAAAAACAAAAAACACCTCATACCTATGGATGAGTATCTTAGTTCTTATTGAAGCCAGAAATGAGCTATAGGAAGATGTGGATTTTCTGCCTGGAGAGGTCCTCTGTTTTGTCAGTGTATTCAGAATTAAGTTGGCTCTGAAAGGCTACCTCAACTTAGAAGAGTTTGGCATATTGACAAAAAAATACCAATTTCTTAATTTCCAGTGAAGGAAAATACATATCAGTAACTAGAATGTTTATGTTCCCTATTCAAGCTAAGAGTTTCCTGGTATGTAGCTCTTAGAAGACCATATCACAGCACATACTAGCATATACTGAGCATCTAATTTGGGCCACAGGCTGTGCTAGACATTTTTTACAAATAATCTAATTTAATCTACATCCTCAACTTGATGAGATAAAGACCATTTGGACCATTTCAAAGATAAGAAAATTTAACAGTAGAGAGGTTATGTAGCTAAAATATGGTGAGGCTGGTGTCTGAATCCAGATCTGATACCAGAGTGAGTGCTTTTTCCACTACATTCTACTGCTTATGTGGGAGCTTTTGTAGTAAGCTTCTAGACATCTACGGTGATGTTTTCACTGTGTGTGCCTCTTTGTACATATTTTGACTATAGCATTTGTTGCAGTTCTTATTATGGAAGGTTATCTTTTCCAGCTTCCCTCCATCTCCTGGTATTTATGGATCATGTCTTAGTCATTTTATACAATTGAGACCAGCACAGGGCCTAGTATTTGTTACATTTTTAAACAAATGATTAAATGAGTAAATAAAAACTCCCTTGACTTATAGTTAAAACCAGACCCTTTACTGGACCCTGATCCATATTATCAATTTGTAGCTTCAACACTTAACCTGCCCCCAATTTCACCACATTAATACCTTATTCTAAGTCCTTTATTTCCAACTCTAGTGTCAGGGACACTCAAACATATTTCCAACTGGACCTAAAACAACAACCTTTTATATACTGCAAAGGTCTTCCTTATTGAGTGTTTGCTTTAGTCTAACCTCAGTCTATCCTAATGCCTTGTCAATGTGTTTCCTTTTGTTTCATCCTCAGAAGTGATGGGGAAAAACTGTTTTCTGTTTTGAGTTTAGTGTAAAAATGAGCCCTAAGATCCCAAGGAAAGGGGCTGATGTCAGCTCCAGACTGAGGTCATGAAAGAGACTTTGCTAGTCATCTCAATGCTGGTCCAACTCCCTGCAATGATGCTCAGCACAGGCCTGGGCAGGACTGGCCTCATTCTCCAGCCACAGCTCTATGAAGGAAGGAGCTAGAAACTACAAGGAGTCCTTTAAAAAGCCTGGTTCCTTCACCAGTGACAGAAATGATGGGGCATGTGGGTAGGACTAGTCAAATCAAATGTGAAGTTTCCTTAAAAATTCCAGCAAAGTTTGCATTTGATTTCACAGTATATTCCAAATTGTTAATATACTCATATATGCTTTTCTCTCAGTGGAGCCCTGGCAGAAAGGGGTTTGTACTCTTGGGGTACCCTTTCCCTAATTGGAGAGCTTAGGGCTAGATGACGTTTTATATTTTTTCTAATTCAAAATTCTTTTATGAGGAGTAAATGATATCAGAATCAGCATAGCCAAAAATATTTGAAACTAAGGCTTATAAATTGAATTTATTTGTCAACACTCCAACTAAATAAAATGCTTCTGCAGACCAGATTCATTCACCAACTGCAAGTTCTCAAACTACGGGGGCCTAGGAATCTATATTTTCAGAAAAATCTTCAGAGGACTCATTATCAGGTGATTGGAAACCCTGAGATAAGGTATGCATGAATTCTTCATAAACTATAAAACCTGGTACATATGTGAGGCATTATTGTGGTGTAAGGGTAATAATCCCTGCTGTCTTTGCCACACAGGATGGTTTAGATAAAAGAAAAAGCATTGCTTTGTAAAATTCAGGAACTAAAGCTATCAGACCTAGAGGCATGGAAGGGGATGCAAACCTCTTCTTGATCCTCATCGCAGGAGTGGGCTGGGTGGGTAGAGAGGTTCTATATGCTCTGTAGCCCTGGTGAAAGGCACAGGTGGCTTGGAAAAGATCCTTTCCACTTTTTGCCTTTCCAGCATCTCAGAACCTGGGCTGTAAGCTGTGCTGGTGCAGAACACCAAGGTCCCGCTCTTCCTTCACTTATTCATTCTAAGGCCTCTTCTGTCAAGAGAGAGATCTGACAAAGAAAGGGACATAGATTCCAGTCAAACCTTAAAAAGACGAGCTGTTCTTCCTGAACCCCTGGCTCTCTCCTGACACCAGCCCAGACATGAGTTCTTTTACATGACTCTGCTTTCCAAGAGACCCCATTTCTTGAACCTCTCCTGACTTGATTCCTTATATCAAAATGTATTGGTCTAGGCTTCTGTTCTTTGGGAGTTCTAGTGTGGCAGGTCAACACGATAAATTATATGTAAGGCACTACGTTAAGAGCTTCCAGAAAGCAGCTTAGGTGTTTATTCATTTCTAGGCCTAGGTTCTGGGTCATATTTGAAGGGTTGAGATGGAACTCATTTAAAGCTAAATGTGGAAACGGTGGCAGGCATTTCAATAGCGCCCTTTATTCATTCAACAAATACTTGAATACTTACTATGTGGAGGACATATTCTAAGAAGTAATATAGGACAGTGGCTTTTCAAACTCAACTTCAGCATTACTTAGAGTGCTTGTTAAAAGTTCTGAATCATAGATCCTGATTCGGGTCTGGATTGGAACTGGTTAGAATTTGCATTTCTAACCAGTTCCCAGGTAAAGCTGGTGCTGCTGGTCTGGGGGCCTCACTTTGAGAACCAGGCACCAAGTCCCTGCCCTCGCAGGACGCACAGTCTAGTTGGCTATGCCCAAAAGACTAACGGTGGAGATTTCAGACATATTGTCAGGTCAGCGGGGGAGACTCGCAGGAGGCACCGAAGCCTTTAGCTGCTGTCTGTGCCTGCCACCCCCAGAGTCATCCACAAACTGAGAAGTCAGATGTGTTGCGCCCCGCCCTGGGCAGCCGTGAAAGGAGCCGGCTGGAGCCCGGAGCCCAGCTCCTCGCGTCAGGTCGGGGCGGTGAGCAGAGGGTGCGCGCTGGAAGGCTGGGGGCCGGGGCATCTTCCCCGGACAGGCCTCTGCGGGAGGAGAGCAGAGGAAGCCGCCCTCTCCCTCCGCGGCCCCGCCCGTGCTGGCTCTCCGCCTGCGTCCGGGGCGGTGGCGGCAGCGGCCGGAGGCGGGGACCCCGTGCCTCCCGGGCCGCCCCGTGCGGCCGCCCCCGCTGGCCCCTGCCCCCTGGGTCGTAGACGCTGCAGCCCGGCTGGTTCGGCCTTGAGGCGCCGCAGAGCCGACCGGCCCGCGAGCCATGGCCCAGGCCGGCGAGGAGGCTCTGCCCGGGCCCGAGACCGCGGTGCAGATCCGCGTTGCCATCCAGGAGGCCGAGGACGCGGAGGAGCTGGAGGACGAGGAGGAGGGCGCGGAGGCGCGGGGCGCGGGGCATCCGGCTCGGAACCTCAGCCCCGGCTGGGGCAGCGCGAGCGAGGAGGAGCCGAGCCGCGGGCACAGGTAGGCGCGACGGCGTGCCGGGCCCAGTGGGAGCTGCCGACCCCCGGTCCGGCACCTGGGAGTTCGGGGGCGACCGCTCAGCGAGCGGAGGGGGTTGAGTCAGCCCTGCCCGGGGATGCTGCTCCGGGTGTCGCACGGTCAGAAGGGCTTGTGGCAGTCCTTGTGCCAGGGTCCGCAGCTCTGTAACGCGACCAAGGCTCCCTCCCTCCCAGGGCTGGTGGCGGGGATCTGAGGGGCCTGTCGGTGGGCATGGTCTGGGACCCAGGAGGAAGTCCTTCCTGGGCTATCCTCTCCCTGTCCTCTCCTTCCCTGAGCTTCTAAAAAGCTCAGCCCAGCCCGGACTTTACCCTAGACTAGAGGCTGACACCCCGCCCCCCCTTACCCCAGGGATTCCAGCAAATCCTCACTGCCCAGTCTGTTTATCAATCCAAATGGCTTCCCTCTCTGGGTGGGGCCAGGCACAGGGACACTTGCTGCTGTGGGATCCCAGGAGGGGTGATTTCATGGTGCAGAGAGCTCTGTTGCCCTGATTCGGTTCAGGGCTTGCTGCCTGTATCCTCCCTTGCTGGGGATTCCCATTTTCACATAGTCTTCCCCACCTGACTTCTATGCTTGCATCATCTTCTTGCTGCCTTGGCGTTGGGTTCCTGGGTGGTGGGTAGTCTGGAGCTGGTATGGCACAAGAAGCCACCTGTCTAGCTGTGCCTCTGGGCCCTGAACTTTGTCATCAACTGGAGATCTTATTCTTGTGTCCAACTAATGCCCAGGCCTTTTAGGACTGTGGTTTTGTTCCTGCTGTTGAAAGGAGAGACAGTATGGAGTATCCATAGAAATGAGAGTAGAGAATGGCAGAACTTGCAAATTCTGGGAAATGCCAACAGGCGCTTATTAAGAGCCTTCTTCTGAGACTCCTTGCACATGCTTTTAGCTGTCAGGGCTCTGCAGGATTATTCTGCGGCAGGCATAAATCTCCTTCATTGGAAAAATAGTCAACTCAAGGGCATAAGGAGACTGGGACCAAAGCCATCCCCCACCACTGGCTGACTCTTTCCCAGAAAAGTCTGGATTTAAGGACCCAGAGGTTCAGGGTAGTCCAGTGGCGACAGAGGTATTCAAGGAGGAAAGCTGGGCCACAGCAGATGACATAGTAGATATTTCAGCACTTTACATACTATAAAGTCTGATTCATTCATTCAGCTCTGCTGAGTATTGAGAGTATAAAAATAATGAGTCCATAGTCACTGGATCTCACAGTGCTGAGGAGAAGGCAGCCACCTAGTCAAATAATTACAGAGGTCATGTATAATAGCCCCGAGTGGTTTATCCTTCTCACATTTATTTTGCCTGTGGTTAGCAAAAAGCTGCCCTCTATCCTGGGGCTAAGACAGTACCATTAGCACGGATGAAAGCCCTACTTATTTTTGGGGCCCAGAAAGATCCCCTCTGGGATCTAGAACACGATCCTCAGTTCTGGTAGGCCTCTTGCCCCCACCCTCCTCACCTTCCCTCCAGAACCACCCTTTCTCCCAGCTCCAGTGGCTTGAGTCTCATAGAACAGTCAGTCAGAAGCATTTCCTGCTGCCCACTGGCATAGAGTTGACCCCAGAAAATCCCTGGGGCTCTTCAGGGTAGTGCAGCCAACAGAACCCAGCAGGCAGACATCCAGAGCACAAGGGGATGCAGCCAAGGACAGGATGCACACTGTCCCTCATTTGGGCCCAGCCTGGCACAGAGATGCCGCCACCCTGAGAGAACACTCTGGGGTCCCAGAGCCTGCTAGAGGCAGCCCAGGTTTCTGAATCTGCTCGGTGAGATGTGGCACCCACCCATGTCATCCCCGCAGCCCACTGCTTCCTCTCCTGCCTGCCCTAACAATTCATGCTCCCACAGGCCCGATCCCCTCTAGGTCCCTGAATGCAGGGTGCAGTTTGTGTCTATATGCCTTTGTAGTCACGCCTCTAAGTCCCTCTGATTGATGACTTCTCGTCAGCCCGAAGGCTTTACTGCCTCTTCCCCATCCCGACCCCAAAACTGGATTTGTTTCCTCTCCTTTGTGTTGCTGTAGCCCTCTGTCCATTTTAGTCTGAGCACTTACCCACAATTATAATTCTAGAGTTCCATATCCCTCAACAGAATATGAGCTCCGTGAATTCAGGGACCATGCTTGCCCTGTTCTCAGCACCTGGCATGTAGTGAGTATTTTCTAAATATTTGTCGAATGAATCATGTCTCTGAGATCAGAGTCACTCTATGGGGTTGAAGTATATGTGTGTCTCCTCCACTAGATAGTGAGATCCTTGAAGGCAGTGATCTTGCCCGAGTCCTCTCCGTGTCTCCAGTACCTAGCCCAATACCTGGCTTATACCCAGGGACAAGGGTTAAATGGAAAAATCTTTGTAACCTCCAAATGGTCATTAGTCTTCTCACATCTTGTTCACTAAAGAGTTTTTTCCTTTTATTATCACTTTTTAACATAAAAATTTCAAACATAAAATGTGAAACAATAATACAGTTGGAAATATTTTTGTCATTTATTTGATGGACATATAATGTGTATGGTTTCTCCTGAAGCATTTACAAATATCTGGGACATAAGACTTATACCCTACATACTTCATTTTGTAGCGCTTAATAATGACAGTCTCCTATATTATTATTGCAATTACGAAAATTAACAATTCCCTGCCCTAGCCTCTTTGGCTAAGTGGATAGAGCACTGGCCTGTGGACTGAAGGGTCCTGGGTTTGATTCTGATTGGGGGCACATGCCTGGGTTGCCGGCTCAGTCCCCAGTAGGGGGAGTTCAGGAAGCAGCCAATCAGTAATTCTCTCCCATCATTGATATTTCTATCTTTCCCTCTCCCTTCCTCTCTGAAATCAAGAAAAATATTTTTAAAGTTTTTTTTAAAAAAAGAAAATTAACAATTCCCTAATATAATCCCTAAAATAATCTAATAGTCAAGTTTCATAGTCAGGATTTCCCCAATTGCCCCATATTGTGTTTTACAGCTGTATTTTCCCCCTTTACACCAGAATCCCATCCAGGTCGAGGCATTTGCCTATTATGTGTCTTTACAATCTTTTAATCTAGAACATTACCACTTTTTAAAAAATCCTTTTCTATTTTGGAATTAAGAGGCCAGATGTCTTGTTGAATGTTTCACAGTTTGAATTGGTCTGGTTTAACTTGCTCCTTTGTGCCATGTGTGTTTCCTGTAAACTAGAAGTTAGGGCTAAAGACTTGATTAGATTCAGATGAAACATTTTGGCAAGAACACTTCATAGGCAATGCCATGGGCTTTTCATTGCGTCTCCTTAGGCAGCATGTACCATTAGTGATGCTAAATTTGACCCCTTAGTTAAGGTGGTCCCTCTATTGCAATTAACAAGTAATAGGTGCACTTCTTGTGAATATTCTTTCTCCAACCACTTTCTCCTAATGGCTGTAGCATGCACTGATGACCCTTGCTGGAGTCAGATCCTTGCCATCATTGGGGATGGCAAATTGGTGACTTTCTAATTTTATCCTTTATAGAACATTTATTTGCATTCTGCTGTAAAAGAGAGTTTTGTGTCATCGCCTGGGATTGAACAGGAGTTCCTCCTAAAGAGGCAGACAGAAATGGTTAATTATTTTCCCCTTTTTGAGTACTTACTTTCTGATATTAGATATTCTAGACTTAATTTATATTTTTCCTATTCCAGTCATGGGATTTAGCCATTTCCACCGGAATCCCTAGCTTTTCAAATACTAGTGGAAAGGTATTTAGAAACCAAGACTTGGATTTGAGTGCTAATTTCTACTGGGGCACCATTGCTTTCAGGTCCTTTCAATGGACAGAGCTAGGAAATGTTTTCTTTTTTAATTTATATTGCTAATTCTAATTTAATATTATAAGGTTTTGCTTTACTTCCTTTAATTTTACACTGGAACTCTTGATTTCTAATAATATTAACCTATTCATTTGTTTGCTTTGTCTTACAATGTATAAAATGATTTAAAATTATAATACTAAATATTAGTACAAATAATAAGCCACTGAGCATACCTGCTTTTCTTTTCTTTCTTTTTTTAGCATACCTGCTTTTCATATAGCAAACAGAAACATCTAGGCTTCTTTCTCTCCATAATGTTTAGGGACATTGCTCAAGCGATCGTTCCCTTGCTCTGGATGATGATAATGAAAGCCTCCATTTATCAATGCCAGTTTGTGCCAGACATGGAACTAAGTACTTTGGTTTTCTGTGTGTTTTTTATTTTTTTTTTATTTTTTTTTTTATTTTTTTAAATATATTTTATTGATTTTTCACAGAGAGGAAGGAAGAGGGATAGAGAGTTAGAAACATCGATGAGAGAGAAACATCGATTAGCTGCCTCCTGCACACCCCCCACTGGGGATGTGCCCGCAACCAAGGTACATGCCCTTGACCGGAATCGAACCTGGGACCTTTCAGTCCGCAGGCCGACGCTCTATCCACTGAGCCAAACCGGTTCTGGCTTCTGTGTGTTTTTTAAAATATGTTTTTATTGATTTCAGAAAGGAAGGGAGAGGGAGAGAGAGAAACATCAATGATGAGAGAAAATCATTGATTGGCTTCCCCCTGCACACACCCCCCACCCCACTGGGGATCAAGCCCGCAACCCGGGCATGTGTCCTGACCAGGAATCGAACCGTGACCTTCTGGTTCATAGGTCGATGCACAAATCACTGAGCCAGGTTGGTCAGGCTGGAGCTAAGTACTTTGTATACCTTACCTCTGCTCCTCATCACAAATCATTATTTAGATCTGCAGAAACATCCACTAGTTATACTCTTCCTAGGCACTGAGAACATATCCAAACATCATGTCAGAAGATAGGTCATGATCTCTAATAAATATATCAGAACCGTGGGCACACAGGACAGGATGTAGCCTCTGCTAGTGACATCCAAAATGGAGTTGTTCCCAAGGTGCCTTTTCCGAAGTTGAACAAACTTGCATATCTTCAATCTGTCTCTAAGAAGAACCTTTATCTTCTGAGTCTGCCCTTGTGTTTTCATATTGCATCATCAATTTGGTTGCCTTTTTGAACTTTTTCAGATTCTTATCTTTTTCTAGAGACAAGGCAAAAGAAACTTCACACAGATGGAACTAAACCCTAGTATTTTTCATAAATGATGTTTTCTCAGTATTCTCCTTGTTGCTGTCCAGCATTTTCCTGGTCTCGGTGGCCAAAGCACCATATCAGACCATCTGCAAGGACAGATGAGTCCAAGAGGTCTTTCCTGTGTTGAAAGTCTCAGTGAGGAGCTCACTACTCCACCATTTTAGATTGGATATTTTCCTTCTGTAAAGTTTCATAGATTAACCACTCAATTAACATATCCAAATTAGCTTGAGATTTTATGAGAAAAGCCTTGGATATTTTATGCTGTATTTGTTTCTCCAAATTATTTGCAAATATGATAAATATTTCAACACTGGCCTATGGAGCCCAGTCCTCTGTTTTGAAATGTGCCCCCTATTTCTACACCATGTTTCTATTTCTAGCAGGCTTTATAAGAATTTATCACCACTCCCAATGTACAATGCTTTATTTAAAATGAAACAATAATGTAAACATAAAACTTAAATCTTTTTCAAAGTTCTCTTGAAAGGCCACTAACAAGCCCAGCTGATGGGCTCAGGGATTGAACATCGACCTATAAACCAGGAGGTTATGGTTCAATTTCTAGTCAGGGCACATGCCCAGGGCTCAATCCCCAGTGTGGGGTGTGTAGGAGGCAGCCTATCAATGATTCTCTCTCATCATTAATGTTTCTCTCCCTCTCCCTCTCCCTCTCCTTCTCCCTCTCCCTTTCTCTCTGAAATCCATAAAAATATATTTTTAAAAAAGAAAGGGCACTAAAGATATTCACCAGTAACCATACTTATACTTTCTGTCTCAAAGAATCCTGATAGGCATGATTTGCCCTTACAGAAATGATTCACTTTATATTGGCGGTACTTTTTAAATTCCTACTGTGTGCAAGGCTCTTGGTTGATGCTAGAATGAAAGAACCCAATATGAACCCTGCTCTCCAGGCACTTTGAGTTCAGGACACTAAAAAGAAGTGCACCCAAGTAGTTCCAATACAAGTATAGACAGGTGTTAGTTGAAAGCTCAAATGACTTCCTTCTTGGGAGAATTGCATTTGAGATGAACCTTGATGTCTAGCTAGGATTTATACTTGAGAGATGGGGCAAAGCATTCAAGGAGATGGGAACAGTATGCTCAAAGGCCTACAGTTCAGAAACCTTGGGACCCTTATAAGGAACTGTAAGTCTTTTTTTTTAGTTTTCTCAAAATATATTTTTATTGATTTCAGAGAGGAAGAGAGAGGGAGAGAGAGATAGAAACATCAATGATGAGAGAGAATCATTGGTCGGCTGCCTTCTGCACACCCCACACTGGGGATCAAGCCCGCAACCTGGGCATGTGCCCTGACCAGGAATCGAACTGTGACCTCCTGGTTCATAGATGGATACTCAATCACTGAGCCATGATGGCTGAGCAGAACTATAAGTCTTTTTTAAAATGTTCTATTGATTTTAGAGAGAGGGGAAGAGAGAGAGAGAAGCATCGATCAGTTGCCTCCTGTATGTGCCTGACCAAGGATCAAACCCACAACCTAGGTATGTACCCTGACCGGAAATCAAACCTAAAACCTTTTGGTGTACCAATGACACTCCAGCCAGCCTTCCACCAGGCCAGGGCAGGAACTATAAGTCTTTAATTGCTTGGAGCAAAGGATCTGAAAGGAATAGGTTGAAAGAAGTTTGAAAGCCAGTTACACAGCCAGATTCTAAGTAAATGTGAATATAGAGCTAAGGACTTGGGTTTTATTTAATATGAAATAGAAAACATTGTTGTTTTGTTAACATCATCATTAGAGCAATGACATGGCTGTTTTTCAAAACATGTGCTAAGGCACAGAGTGGAAGAGGCTTAACCTGAAATGCAACTGGAGTGAGGCAGGGGGCCAGAGGAGGTGGCAGGAGATGGGAAGACAGAAGCCTGGAAAGGATACAAGCGTGAAACATTGCTACAATGTTTATAATTGTTTATAATTAGCATTATACAATGCTAATATCTGAGAAGTAATTCAAATTCTTCCTTTAGAACAATTGTCCAGTCTCTCTGCCTGACAATGAAAAGTAGCAGACAGCATACCATTTACTTCCAAGGGGGGAAAAAAGATTATTTTCTAAAGGAACTAAATGAACTAACTGGTGATCTAGGGCTGCTAAGGGAGAGCCTGTATCTACAATGTAAAGCCTTCTCCACATAAGCTTTTACGTAATGATTCCCTGCCTGTTCTCCCTAAAGTGAAGCCTGCCAATTGGCGTGAGCCACCTAAGAAGAAAACCAATAGGAGTGTACAGCTCTAGAGGGAACCCACATGACCCACCAAGAAAAAGCTATCCAGACCTTCATTCTTCAAAAGGAATAGCCTTGGAGTCTAACTCCCCATTCCTGAAGTGTGGGCTGTGTGCAGTGACTACCTTCCAAAGTGTACAGTATGTGAAGGGAGGGAAAGGAGTCACTTTATGATGGAGACAAACTACCAGGGTCAGCATCCACAGTGGGTAGTCATGTTGATAGTATGTAGCCTTGATATGATGTGATGAGAATGGAAATTTACTTCTGTGGTCCTCCTAGAACCCCATAGCCTCAGTCTAATCATGAGAAAACTATCAGACAAATCAGACAAATCATAAAGAGAGACATTCTACAAGACACCTGAACACTGTCAAGGTCATCAAGAACAAGGAAAGTCTGAGAAACTGTCACAGCCAAGGGGAGCCTACTGAGACATGATGACTAAATGCAATATGACATCCTGGATGGGATCCTGCAACAGAAAAAGGATATTAGGTAAAAACTAAGAAAATCCGAATAAAGTGTGGACTTTAGCTAATAATAATGCACCAATATTCATTAATATATTATGAATGTAAGCTATTAATAATAGAAGAAGAAGCCTGGTGTGGGGTTTATGGGAACTCTCTGTACTATTTTCACAATTTTTCTATAAATCTAAAAACTATTCTAAAATAAGTTTATTTTTTAAATGTTTATAAAGAAAAAGATGAATTGTTTACCAGTCACATGAAGAAAATCAATGACATGAAAGTTAAATAGAAAAACTGACCTCAGAGGACACAGAGGTGACACTGTTGGAAACAAAAAGACTAAAAAATGTGTACTCCAGTTAGTACCCTGAGAGAGAATTTAAAATATTGCATCCACAAAACAAGAACAAGATGCTCTTAAAAAGGAACAATCTGAAAACATAGAGAAGTTCTTAGAGAATAAATAAATAATTACTAAAATTAAAAAATTCGCTAGGAGAGGTTGGAAGATAATGTCAAGGAAATCTCTTCCCTTGTAAATCAAAGACAAAGGCAAAGACAGACACTATGAGAGAAAAGAGACATAGAGGACCAATCCAGATGGTCAGTCAACTAACAGGGCTTTAAAAAACAAATGTAACCTTAGCAAATGCCTTCAACCTGCAGTGAACAATACTCAGAAAAATAGATATAACTGATTAACTTTTAACTTTTAACTTTTACTGTCTTTAGACAAAACATGGAAAATTAATTACAAATTAGAATGTAAATGTTATGAACCATTACAAAATGAAATAAAGGTATATCTGATAAAATTTGGATGTTTGGAAATGGAAGGAGAAATGAAGGGTAATAATATGCTTATCATGTGTAGTGAGGAATTGAGAAATATTATTTAATGTTGATAGAGTAAGAAACAGAATTTAAAAACACAGCATTATTTAAAAACACAAAACGACAAAAAGAATATAAAATGTTTTAATATATATTTTTAATCCTCACCTGAGGATATTTTTCCCTTGATTTTTAGAGAGTGGAAAGTAGGGAAAGACAGAGAGAAATATCAATGTGAGAGAAACATATCGATTGGTTGCCTCCCTCCTGCATGCATCCTGACCAGGACTGAGGCTGTGGTACGTGCCCTTGACTGGAATCTAACCCAGGACCTTTCAGTCTGCAGGCCGATGCTCTGTCCACTGAGCCAATCAGCCAAACTGGCTAGGGCAAAAATTTTTTTAAATTGGGATAAGAGGCTTTGATAGGTGAGCAACCCCAAATCCTCATCTTATATAATAGGACACGAGTAGAGAATGTCTGTAATTGACAAGTGAAAAGTAGAGCTATGAGCATATTTTGTAGAATTATAAGAAAACTCTCATAAGAACTAAATGATCAAGTAAAGAGAGGTTGCTTCTAGTGAGAAGAAATTGGCAGAAAAGTGTTGCTAAAATAAAATCTCTAGTATTTTATTTTAGTTTTACTGAATTTTTAAGATTCATTTTTGATGAGCTATTAATAGTCTTCAAGGGGAAAGTAATGAGGATAGTTGGAATGGAAAAGAGAACAGGTGGGCCCTAACCGGTTTGGCTCAGTGGATAGAGAATCAGCCTGCGGACTGAAAGGTCCCAGGTTCAATTCCGGTCAAGGGCATGTACCTTGGTTGCGGGCACATCCCCAGTAGGAGGTGTGCAGGAGGCAGCTGATGGATGTTTCTCTCTCATTGATGTTTCTAACTCTCTATCCCTCTCCCTTCCTCTCTGTAAAAAATCAATAAAATATATTGTTTAAAAAGAAAGAAAAGAGAGCAGGTGGGAGATGCTGCAGAATAAAACCAACACTTGGCAACTGACTTGATGTGGGCAAAAGAGACATCTTAGGTTTTGAGCCCAAGTGCAGAGAAGAATGAATAGGGAAAGTAGTTGGTGAGGCAGTTTGGGAGAGACGATATATGGTTTTTACAGGGCTGCTGTAATTGACAAAAAGTTGCCAATATTAATATTTAAAGGATATAAACTTTTTAAATGTTCGTAAAGGATTCCGGATCTTTTTTGTTTGAACCAGGAAACAGTGCAGCATGCTCCCAGCTATAAAACAGGCTCTCTGATTCTTCTAAGAGTCCCCTTTGGAGAGACACAGTTGCTGCTAAAGCACCCATGCAGCGGGAGGGGTCCCCTGTTGGCAAGAAGCTCACCTCTGCACTCGAATAGGGGTTGTACACACCTCCCCAATTCTGCCCACCTGTTCAAAATCTCTGCCTACCTGCTTGCTTGCTCAGTGGGTGCAAATAACTGATGCAGAGTTACCCTGAACACATTATGGATTGTTTACTGTGAGACTGAAAGGAAGTTGAGCTTCCCAGATAGAATGTCTCTTGGTAGGCTCAGGTGTCAATCCTACCTGAGTTCTGCAGAACCGGACATAATGAATTTGATTCAGTATCAGGGTATCTAAGTGGAATGGCAGGCAGGCAGGTAGGACTGGAGCTCAGGAGTGAGAGGACAGAGGTGGGGAGGAGAGGCAGAGTTGAATTGAATGAGCTAACCAGGGGCAGAAGTGAGGAGGCTGTCAGGAGATAAAAAGTCAAGGAGAGGTCCTTAGGGAATACCTCCGCTTAGAAAAGGGAGAAGAAAGAGGAGGCTGAAAGGGCAATTAAATGGATGAGAAGAATCAGAAAAGAGCAAGTCATATAAGCCCAGGGAGAATAGTTTCTAGAAGAAGGTGGTCAGCAGTATCCACCATCCTGCAGCAGAGCAAGAGGACCAGGATGGAGAAAAGGCTTCTGATGTGGTAAACGGGGCCTCTGGTGGATGTCTAGACACGGAGGAAGCTTGGGGGTGGGAAGGCAGGACACAAGGGAGGTTTGGGCAAGTCTGATTGGATGAACTTCTTTTTCTCAAGCCCCCAAACGAATCATCTGCAGGAAATAAAGTCTTCCCGTGGCAGCCATTGGGAAGAACAGGAGGCTCTAGAATGGGCACTGGAGACATTGAAAAACTAATCGCCTTCCTGCCATTATGTTTTATTTGTTTAAGAATACAGTTTTTATAATAGCATCAAGGCTCTGGTTAGGACTTAACTGGACTCGCTAATACCCCTGAGTCCACCCACAATTCTTCATTGATCATTGTCACACACCTCACCTCATCCCCTGCTTTTATTGTAATCCTTGTCAGCTGGGCTTAGAATTTCCTATGCATTTGTAATTATTTTACCTGGTATATTCAACCTATCTGTTTCAACTACTATTTAGGGTACACATTTTCTTTAATAAAGTGAAAATTTGTTCTGTCCAATTCACTTCTCCTTTTTCACTCCATTGATTGTTCCACTGCATTTTCCACTGGCATGTTTGGAAAACCTCTTTCCTCAATGCAGTGTTACTACCCTAGTATTTGGCTATAAGTAATAGATAACCCAACTAACTAGTGAATTAAACAAATAGGATATTATCTTCCTCATGTAATTAGAAATCTTCAGGTAGGTAGTTACAGGAATTGGTTCAGCAACTCAATAACGTCAGTAAATCAGACCAAGCTGATTCTTTTTTAAAAATATATTTTATTGATTTTTTACAGAGAGGAAGGGAGAGAGATAGAGAGTTAGAAACATCGATGAAAGAGAAACATCGATCAGCTGCCTCCTGCACACCCCCTACTGGGGATGTGCCTGCAACCAAGGTACATGCCCTTGACCAGAATCGAACCTGGGACCCTTCAGTCCGCAGGCTGACACTCTATCCACCGAGCCAAACTGGCCAGGGCCCAAGCTGATTCTTTTGGCCTTTTCCTTATGGCAGTGAAATAGCTGCTAAAGCTCTAACCATCACATCCACACTCAAAACAGATAAAAGGGGAAGGGGCAGGGCCAAACATTTTCATTTGTGTGTTATTGGCTATAATGTGACAAATGGCTATTACTTGTAAGAGAAGCTGGGAAAATGTGTATTTAGTGTTTTTTGTTTTTTAAATAATCTCTCTAGTAAAAAAAAAAAAGCAGGTGGGGAAGAGTTTGCTAGTAGATGCTGGGTAAGTCAGATTAATGTCTGCCACAGCTATGTTTTATAGACCTTCTAAAATAGTCAGCTATCTAGTGTTGAAATTGCATTTGATCTGCTATACCCATGGGTTGCTTTAATATTTTTCCTTGGATAGCATTCCATTTTTAAAAGAATATTTTTTAAAAGACTTTTTTAAAAAGATATTTTTAAAGTTAGTCTCCATGTTTCTTTTCTTCATACACATTTGTCTTGGGACATTAGGAAGGTATTTTTTAAAAAAATTTCCAGACTGTCTGCAGGCAAATAACGAAACCTTTTCATTTTTAAAATCAACCAATGCCTGTATTTTATGCTAATTTTAATTTCTGAATTTGAAAATTGTGAGATGGATTGGTTGATTAATTCATGTAAGAGTTTAATGCTGATCCAAGGGAAATGTTACTTGTTTGCTTCTTTGTAAAGGAAACATAATATGCATGTAAACATACATACTTTTTTATTGAATGCCTCCGTTTTTAAAAAAATTTAATTGTGGTAAAATACACATGCAATTTATCATCTTAACCCTTTTTAAGTGGCATTAAGTACACTCACATTGTTGTGAAACCAACACCACCTTCCTACTCCAGAATTTTTTTCTTTCCCACTTGAAACTCTATCCATTAAACAGTAACTCCCCATTCACCCTGCCCCAATTCCTTTTACCCACCACTCTACTTTCTGTCTCTATGAATTTGATTATTCTAGGGACCTCATATAAATGGAATCATACAGTATTTGTCCTTTTGTGACTGGCTTATTTCACTTCGCATAATGTCCTCAGGGTTCATCCATATTATAGTATGTGTCAGAATTTTCTTTTTGAGGCTGAAATCTATTTCACTGTATGTACATACCACATCTTGTTTACCCATTTATCCATCAATGGACTTTGAGTTGCTTCCATCTTTTGGCTATTGTGAATAATGCTGTTGGGAACACATTCTCCCAACAGAGTAGAAGCACACTGATGCTTTCGGTGGACTAGGTGTGTGTGTCAGTACCAGCAGTTGTTCTCTCTGCTCAGAACATGGTAATGGAAGCTGTGAGTCGGGTGTTCATGCTCTTGGACATAAAGCTACCACATAGGAAAGCAGCTATATTTTTTTCTGGAAGTAATTTTTAACTAATCCTTTTTATTGTGGAGTATATGTAGTATTTGTATAATGCATAATTTAATTTGGTAATAAATGTACAAATGATAACTCACCTTTGATAACTTTTAATGATGATATCCACTATGATTTGGATAATCACACATTCCCTAAATATTGGTGGCTTTGAAGTTTTTATAACCCCTTTGTGAAAGGTTGACCACCCTGAAGAAGCTTTGCCCAGGATTTCCTTGGCTTGTTCTCATGTTCTATTCTCAGGAGGGGAAGTCATCCAGGTGGAGCTGCTGGGGGTGTGGGTTTCATTTAGAAGCCCCCCGTGAGTGGGATTGTTTCAGATTCCAGGGCAGGGTCCCAACGAAACCGGGAAAATATTGTGTGTGCTGGCTTTGGAGACACAGTTTGAGTTTGGATCCTAGATCTGCCTCTTATGAATGAGCAAATGGATGTATCTGTCGTTCACTGAGCTCTACGGATATGCAGGAGCTCTTCGGGATATGGGATGTCTTAATCCATCTAACCGTCACAATAATCCTATCATGACTCCCAATTTACAGAAATGGCACCGAGGTGTGGCAGTGGAGCTCCTGCCCAGTTTGACTCAGTTAATAAATGCTGGTGTCAGGATTCAAACCCAGGCAGTGTAACTCTAGAACTGGGACTCTTAGTCACTTTGCCAAACTATCTTCTGGAAATCAGGATTTGCAGGGTGGAGGTGGGGAGGGAAGGATAAGGAGTGTGTTGTGAAAAGCATCGGGTAGCAGAGCAGCACATAAATATTAGTAGAGGGTGTTGTTGTATTAATGGTCCCCCCTCTTCGTTAAAAACAAAAGCATGATTTCTTAGCTTTTTGGAAGCAAAACCTATCCCCTGTGGCCATGTGATCACCCCCTCTGTGGAGTCCAATTCAGGTCTGGCCCAGCGCAATTTCCTGGGCTGCTGTAACAAAGCACCACAAATTGGAGGGCCTAGAACGGTGATGGCGAACCTTTTGAGCTCGGCGTGTCAGCATTTTGAAAAACCCTAACTTAACTCTGGTGCCGTGTCACATATAGAAATTTTTTGATATTTGCAACCATAGTAAAACAAAGACTTATATTTTTGATATTTATTTTATATATTTAAATGCCATTTAACAAAGAAAAACCAACCAAAAAAATGAGTTCGCGTGTCACCTCTGACACGCGTGTCATAGGTTCGCCATCACTGGCCTAGAACAACAGAAAATTATTGCCTCTCAGTTCTGGAGGCCAGAAGTCTGAAATCAAGGTGTCAGTGGGGGCATGCTCCCTCTCAAGGTGCTATGGAAGGGTCTGGCCTAGGCATTTTTTTGGCAATCTTTGATGTTCCTTGACTTCTGCATGCTCCCCTTTCCCCGTCCCTGCCTTCATCTTCACACAGCATTCTCTCTGTGTGTCCGGGTTCCCCTTTTAAAGATGAGTCATACTGGATTAGGGACCTTCCTGCTCTGATATGGCCTCATCTTCAACTAATGACACCTGTAAGACTCTTTCCAAATAAGGTCACATTCTGAGCTGGGAATGTTGGGACTTCAACATATGAATTCTGGGTGGGGGGAGACAATTCAGCTCATAACACCCAGTGTCTCCTTCTGGTCTCAGTGGCACCACAACAAGTGGGGGCGAGAATGAGCATGAGGACCTGGAGCAGGAGTGGAAGCCTCCAGACGAGGAGTTAATCAGGAAACTGGTGGATCAGATCGAATTCTACTTTTCCGATGAAAACTTGGAAAAGGATGCCTTCCTGCTAAAGCACGTGAGGAGGAACAAGTTGGGATATGTGAGTGTTAAGCTACTCACATCCTTCAAAAAGGTGAGGCCTCATTGTCAGAGCTGCCCCAAGGGTTTCAAGGCTGTTTGGGGTTATGGGTCAAAATATTTTTTGCCCTTTTCAAACGTAATGACTAGTAATTTTTTACTTCCTCTGAGGCCTGAAAAAAGAGAAAAATGATCAAGAGGAGGGATTTGGGATTGTCCCACACTATGAAAAGGGTCCTGGGTTTGGGGACAGATCTCAGCAATGGCCTTTTGAGACACCTGCCAGGCCTAGAATTATATGCAATTCAAGCTTTTCATTTGTATAGTTGAATAAATAAAAGGAGGAAAGAGTGCTCAGAACTCTGGGAGATAAGCCCTTCTCCAAGATTTCAGCCGCCTTTGTGTGCAATGCCACCCTCATCTGTAGATGGAGATGTGGGAAATCTGCCTGTTGCTGCCGTCTGGGCAGCAGACCGCATGGCCCTGCTGTGTACACATCCAGCAAGTGGACCGTGTTTGCCTGCTTCTCGAAGAGCTGACAGATAAGTTGGCCTCAGAACTCTGCCTCCCTTGAGGGAAGTGTGTTTACTAGAATGGAAAAGCACTACGCTGACTGTTGTATAATGAAATGTGTAATGAGTAGGTCCTGGCCAAGTTGTCAGGAAGCACCCAGACTGCTTCTCTGCCTCGGGTCCTGGTGTGCTCTGCCCTCTTCTGTTGTTCTCTTTATTTTATTCATTCATCAAGCATACTCATCCTGTATGCTGAGTCCTGTGTTAGGCACAGGATATACAAGATGAATTTGGCATTCCCTTGCCTTTCCCTTGCCTTTGCAAAGTCCAGTGAAGGAGAGAGAGACTAGTGAAGGGCTACAATATGACCTTAGACAGCACCATGAAAGAAAGCAAGCACTGTTGGTGGTGAGTTGCTTAGAGCAACTAATCCTGATTGGAGAATTGGGAAGTCTTCCCAGAAGTGGCGACATTAAAGTTGGATCTTGGAGAATGAGTAGGAGTTTTCAACATACAGGACAGGGGAAGGGGCATTTCATGTTACAACGGAAAAACCTACTCTCCTCCTGTGTACCTCCTTTGCTGCCACACTGTTCCCACACTCACACTTCAATAGAAGTGAGGGGAGGGTTCCCACACCAAGCATTTCTGTGACACAGCTGAATGTCCTCACTTCACCTCAATTCTGACACTGTCTACCTGGAGATGGCATTAGATCCCAGAGGTTAAGGGCTCGGTCCCACAGACTGACCCCCACTTCGGGTGCCAATCACAAGTAGTAGGTCCCCAAGTTACCCACAACTTCTGTCCAACTTGGCTACAGATCAGAGGTTCCTGTGGCCTCCTCCCCTTGGATTCGATTATTTGCCAAAATAGCGCACAGAACTCGGGGAAACACTTACATTTACCAGTTGGACATAACAAAGGATACAGATGAATAACCAGGTGAAGAGATAGAAGGGATGGGATAGAAGGGATGAGCACAGGAACGCCTGTCCCGGTGGAGTTGGGGTGCACCACCCTCCATGTAGGCAGATGTGTTCACCCACCTGGAAGCTCTCCAAATCCCCTACTACTGGGATTTTTTTGGAGGCTTCCTCACCTAAAAGTGATCATTATTAACTTCATTTCCACCCTTTCTCCCCTCTCAGAGGATGGGGCAGAGGCCTGAAAGTTCTAAGCTTCATATTATGACTCAGTCTTTCTGGTGACCAGCCCCATCCAGGAGCTTTGGGAGCCCACCCAGGGTCACCTCATTAGAACAAAAGATGCTGCTAGTGCTCTGATCCCCCAGGACTTGGCAAAAGGTTTCAGGAGCTCAGTGCCAGGAATGGGAATGAAGACCAAATACATATATTTCTTATTATAAATCGCAATATCACACATGTGCAGAGAACAGTGAGCAAGCCTTCACATGCAGAGTGTCGGGAGCCCCAAAATGCAGCAGCCAGTGGAATCATCCTATACATTTCTTTTTTCCTCCCCAGACGCCCTAAGAGTCATCCTGATTTTCTTTCCTTTTTAACTTGCCATTTATGTATCTATTTAGGAGGTGTCTTCTCTGTTGAAAACCAGCCGCAGATGGACACAGACTCCCCCATGCCTCCAAAATGAGAGCAAAGACCTTTTTCCTTTGACAGGGTTTCCTGCTAATCATAATAGCAAACCTATACAACAAAGGTAACAAACAGGGAAATGACAGTGTTTTAAAATCTCACAAAGTTCTTTCAGTAATTGCACAAAGCCCGCAGCTCCCTGGTTCCTCTTAGGTGCCTGGCCACTCCTAAAAGCTCAGACACAGGCCTGGGCTGCTCAGACTGAGATTCTCATGGACCTTGCTCCCGGCTCTGGAGGGGTGCTTGCCAGAACCTGCTCTTCTCTCCACTGGCCGTGGCCAGCGGCCACTTCTCCAGCCCTCTGAGCAAGGCAGCACTGGCCGCCTCCGGGCACCGTCCGCTCAGGCTCCGGGCTTAGGCAGTAGATTGTCCTCTCCAGAGTCTCCCTCCCTGACCTGTTTTGGAGAAGGCTCCCCATGTTCTACCCTCAAAAGGACCACTGTTTGGCTCTCCCACAACCTGGCCCTGACCTGCGGTCATCATCTTCACCCTTTCTGGATCCCTCATTACACCCACTCACCTCCAGTCCAACTCTTTCCCTGGACCCACTTCTCTCTGCCCTTAGCCTGGGTCACAGTGATCAGCCCCATTGTCTGTGTGTAGGTGACTTGTGGTTCCCACATCCTAAGCACAAACCCGGTTATTTCATCTGGAGGCCACAGGCTAGAGTGGAAGTGTCCTCTTTCCAGGAGCCTGCCTGTGCGCTTGAGAGCTCTGCCAAGGTCCTCCCAATGCTGCCCTGTGAGGGAGTCCTCCTTCTTGAGTCCAGGGAAGTTCCTGCTTTGGTTCCTCTGCAGAGCAGCTTGTTCTGGCCTGGCCTCAGAGGACTCGGGGTGATCTCGCCATTCCTGGATCAGGCCACCCACCCCACCCGTCTTCACCGTTTCTTCAGGATGACTCATCCTTCCTGGCATTCCCTCACTGAAAGTGGGCCTCTTGAAAATTACTGTTTTACCATATAAATATAGCTTTCACATACTGCAACATTGATACCCACACTTTCCACTGTGAGGAGGGGCTTTATTGAATCATTCTTCATGAGGCCTAAGTTGCATTTAATTCCAAGTTGAAACAGCTCAAATTATTTCCAGGAGATATTGCAGTGAAATATGAAACATTTTTTGGAACCTCCTCTGTAGCAAAGGCATAAATGCAGATATACAATTCAGAAAGGTCATCAGTTTGAAAACAAGCATTGGCAAAACAAATGATTCATTTCTGTAGATTCTTTTAAATTTTGAAAATGAACTGCATGCTAATAAACACTGATTTTATAATCATTCAAAGTGCATATCCATTTTTGGGGGGGCACCCTGTATTTATTCATTTAATCCTCAGACTGACTCCATGAGGTAGGCATATTAACATCCCCATTTCACAAATGAGGAATTTGAGGCACTGGGAGGTTGAATAACTTTTTAGGTCTCACTGCCAGTTAGAGGTGAGCCTTGCATTTGTGCATCCAACAGCCTTGGTCCAGAGCCTGCAGGTTTAATCTCTAAACTTGTTCAGAATAGATAGAATATTCCCATCAGCATGACAAGTTCTTTTGGACAGCACTGCTCTAAACTGTGCTGCCTCATTTGAAATTCTGCAAAGTGTGTTTGTTCCTTCATTCATTCACTAGATTTTTGAGTGCCTGCTCACACCTGGTATGATTGTAGATACCAGTCCTGGGGAATAAGGAAAGGTGGGAGGGAGATTACAGAGGACACAAGGTAGACCAGGACATTGGGTGCCATTTCAGATTGGCTTTGTGTTCTTCAGGTGAAACACCTTACACGGGACTGGAGAACCACAGCTCATGCCCTCAAGTACTCGGTGACCCTGGAGTTGAATGAGGACCACCGGAAGGTGAGGAGGACCACCCCTGTCCCTCTCTTCCCCAATGAGAACCTCCCCAGCAAGATGCTCCTGGTCTATGATCTCTACCTGTCCCCTAAGCTGTGGGCCCTGGGCGCCCCGCAGAAGAATGGGAGGGTGCAAGAGAAGGTGATGGAACACCTACTCAAGCTCTTTGGGACCTTTGGCGTCATTTCATCAGTGCGGATCCTCAAACCTGGGAGAGAGCTGCCCCCTGACATTCGGAGGATTAGCAGCCGGTACAGCCAGGTGGGGACCCAAGAATGTGCCATTGTGGAGTTTGAGGAGGTGGAAGCCGCCATCAAAGCCCATGAGTTTATGATCACGGAATCTCAGGGCAAAGAGAACATGAAAGCTGTTCTGATTGGTATGAAGCCACCCAAAAAGAAACCTCCCAAAGACAAGACCCACGATGAGGAGCCCACTGCGAGCATCCACTTGAACAAGTCCCCGAACAAGAGAGTTGAGGAGCTTCAATACATGGGTGACGAGTCTTCTGCTAACAGCTCCTCCGACCCCGAGAGCAATCCCACGTCCCCTATGGCTGGCCGGCGGCATGTGGCCACCAATAAACTCAGCCCTTCTGGCCACCAGAATCTCTTTCTGAGTCCAAATGCCTCTCCGTGCTCAAGTCCTTGGAGCAGCCCCTTGGCTCAACGCAGAGGCGTTTCCAGAAAATCCCCACTGGCCGAGGAAGGTAGGCTGAACTGTAGCACCAGTCCTGAGATCCTTCGCAAGTGCATGGATTATTCCTCCGACAGCAGCATCACTCCCTCTGGCAGCCCCTGGGTTCGGAGGCGCCGCCAAGCTGAGATGGGGACACAGGAGAAGAGCCCCAGAGCGAGTCCCCTGCTCTCTCGGAAGATGCAGAGTGCAGATGGGTTACCTGTGGGGGTGCTGAGGTTGCCCAGAGGCCCTGACAACACCAGAGGATTCCATAGTGCACACGAGAGGAGCAGGGCCCATGTATAAATACCTTTTATTTTTAATACTGGCTCCATTGAAAACAACCTGTTTTCAAGGTTCTGATAAATACCTGGCATGCCATAGAATGAAATTAAGTCCCCTTTCAAGAATTTTGTATACATATGAACCTGTTAATTTATATGTTTGTAGTGTATATAGATTGTCTGGACACCCTGGTTTTAAGGCCATCTTCTAGTTCAGGAGACCCCTTCCTCCCAACACGACCGCTGTTGTGATGCTGTTCTGCGTGTGTGTGAACGTCACGGCTCCGTACGGCTGTGGGATGGGCTCCCGGGAAGCCTGGCAGCCAGCCTCTTCTTCGGGGCAGGATTCTTCTCCTTCTCCTTGGTGAGCTGTCCTCGGCCACGCGGCGTCCTCAGAGCCCAGAAGAGTTCTTTTGTGCAGTGGCAACTCGTTAAACCTGTAGCATGGTGTTTTCTAGGATCTAATGTATGTTTTCTGTCAAGTGAATAAAAAATAAAACACTCAAGCCCGGCCGCGTGGCTCAGTGGTTGAGTGTTGACCTATGAACCTGGAGGTCACGGGTCGATTCCTGGTCAGGGCACATGCCCGAATTGCAGGCTAGATCCCCAGTAGGGGGCATGCAGGAGGCAGCCGATCAATGATTCTCTCTCATCATTGATGTTTCTATCTCTCTCTCCTTCTCCGTTCCTCTCTGAAATCAATGAAAATCTATTTTAAAAATAAATAAAATAAAACACTCAACTGGGAGTGTTGGCTCTGAAATCATGCCTGACAAATACCTGCCTCCTGACAAGGCTGTGGTTAGTGTGTCATGAGGCCCTGAAGTGCTTAACCAAAACATTTCTTGAGCGTGCCTCACGGCAGCCCTGGGGCTCGTGGCAGCCTGAGAGGTGGCAGAGTTTATGCAGATGTTAGAGCACCACCCCTCTCATCACAGTGAATCACAGAGCAGAAGACAGCCCTGTGTAGACCAAGCTCTCTAGATGTGATCTCCCTGGACTGGCATTGACATCACTTGGGAATCTGTTAGAAATGCAAATTTTCAGGCCTGCTGAATCAAAACCTCTGGGAGACGGGCCTGGAATCTGGATTTTAACAAGCCTGCCTGATGATTCTGAGAACAAAGGTGTGGGACTAGAGGTCACATAGTGTGACTGCCACATGCCACCCCCCACTTCCTAGACCTTAGGCAGTTACTAGCCCCACTCAGCCTCATTATATCCCTGCAAAGTGCTTGTCTTGATGTCAGTGCCTGAAATGCAGTTGCTCCTTTTCCTCGGGTTAATGTCCATTATCACTGGAAGCTGCCTGAGTGTCGCTGAAAGAGCACTGGCCAAGGCTTCAGTGTTGGCTTATTCAGGGGGATTTGAGGCAAGTCACATTTAATGGAATTTGTTAATATTATTGAATAGTGATTAGATGCCAGGAGCTATGCTGAGAGTTTTCCGTGCATTATCTAATTTTCCTAAGAACCACATGAAATAGGTTCAGATATTATTTCTATTTTACACCAGAAGAAACAGAGATATTGTGCAGATAAATGACTAACACTTCCAAGATTTAATGGCCAGATAGGTGGAGCTGGTGCTGGAGCCCACACTCCAAACACCCGGCTGTACTCAGCATCACTGAACCGAACCATCCACATTAAAAATAACCACAGCCCTGGCCAAGTTGGCTCAGTGGATAGAGCGTTGGCCTGTGGGCTGAGGGGTCCCGGGTTTGATTATGGTCAAGGGCATGTACCTAGGTTGCAGGCTCAATCCCTGTCCCTGGTCAGGGTACGTACGGGGGGCAACTAACCAATCGATGTGTCTCTTTCCCATTGACGTTTCTTTCTGTCTCTCCCCCTCCCTTCCACTCTCTCTAAAAATCAGTGAAAAAATACCCTTGGGTGAGGATTAACAAAAAATAAATAAAATGAGACTAAGATTCATCTAAAATAAATAAATATATAAATAAAAGAACCACAAAAGGTGCTAATATTTATTCAGCACCTCCTATGTGCTGGGCATTTTACTAGAAACATTCAGTTATCCTTTCAATGCCTCAGGTAAGATAATACTACAAGCCATTATGAAAATGGAAAAAGATAATGTATTTTAAATTATACAGCTCTATGCAAATTAGCAGGTGTTCATTATCTGGTTAGTAAGATAATGGGTCCCTTTGAAGACCCAGAAGAATCTCTATTAACTGGTAAATGCCTCCAGGAATTACTCAGATGTGCCTTTTCTACCACTACCAGCTATAGGTGGCCCAAAGGCCTCCTCACCCTGGGCAATGCTGTGGCCGCTCCAGGCCTCTGTCTGTGCTTCACTTCCTGACTCTGCCTCCACTCAGCCCTGCCTGAGCCTTCCCCACAGCCAACGCCCGCCTGGCCGCAGGGCCCTCTGGGCTTCACCAGCTCTGGGCCTGGTTAGCTCAGACTCTTCCACTCCTTTATGCTCTGGCACACAAGCTGCAGCTCTGTTTTTAGATTCAATCCCGTGGACCATAATTTCTTTGAAAAAATACCTATATCCTCACCTTTCTGTGTGAATACAGATGAACTTGGCCTTCTATTTGTAGTACTGCCCTATGTGGTCTTATGAAGGAACCCAAATTTGGGGTCAGCAGATCTGGTTTCTAGCTTTTTTAAGTGTCTGTTCTGACCTTGAGCAAGTAATTTCTCTTTTTGATTCAAAGTTTCCCCATCCAACCAGTGGATAATAATAAGATGCTCCTTAAATAAGGCCATGTATGTGCAAGTGCTTTATGAACTGAAAAGTACTTTGTAGACGTTAGTCATTACCCTCTTCTCTGATCATCTTTAAAGACAAACCCTCCTTCCAGTGCTCTGGTGCTCACCCCCCGCCTCACATTAGAATCACCTAGAGAGCTTTCCAAAACTGCCTGTGTCTACCCTGACATCGTCTAATTTAATTAGTTATGGATGAGGCCAGGGAATCAGTTGTTTTTTTAAACTCCCTAGGCCAGTGGTCGGCAAACTGCGGCTCGCGAGCCACATGCGGCTCTTTGGCCCCTTGAGTGTGGCTCTTCCACAAAATACCACGTGCGGGCGTGCATGTACAGTGCGATTGAAACTTCATGGCCCATGCACAGAAGTCGGTCCATCTGATAGACGAAACAAGTATACAAGACGAGTGTGAATGGGAGAGTTGGAAGGGGTCGACCTCAGCGAATGTACCTCAATCAGATTGAGGACGTTTTTAGCAAAGGCCAGCTTAGGAGTACCCTAATTAAGTTAATAACAATGTACCTACCTATGTAGTTTAAGTTTAAAAAAATTGGCTCTCAAAAGAAATTTCAATCGTTGTACTGTTGATATTTGGCTCTGTTGACTAATGAGTTTGCCGACCACTGCCCTAGGTGATTCCAGTGGGCAGGCAGCATGAGAAGCACAGACTGGTTAGAATGAGGGGGGCATTCAGAACAATTGAGGGGGCCTTAGACCCATCCATCCCATCCTCCTTTTTCAAGGCTTGGGCTTGGTCTCTCTTGTAGACCTTCATGAGCCCAGAGACCCTGAACACCTTGCTAATGAACCTGCTCTTTCTAAAGCTCTGGCCAAACCTTCAGCAGGAGCCTGGGCTTCCTGTTTGTTAGCATAGAAGGCCTTTCTTGAATAGCTTGACTGGGAAACTCAGCCAAGAGTATTTTTACAGATGTTTCATTATTTTTAATGAAAACCAGCTCTCTCTCCATATTGGGATTCAAAGCTTGTTGGACCTCTCCACCTGAGGTGCTGGCAGAACATTCAAACTCTACACATGTCCAAAACACCCTCCTCCAACTGCACCTTCCACGCACATGCTCCTCCTGACTCCCATCCCAGCCAGGGACACCACCATCTCCCGTGGCCCCAGACTGGAAAACAGCCTGCACGGCATATGTGCAGAATGCAGGTGCTGGGCTTTGACAGCTGGGTTCAAATCCTAGTGGCCTTTCACAAATAACATCTGTTTATCTGTGCCTCCGTTTCCTCTCCCATAAAAGGTGGACGATAATATTCCCACCTCATTGATTTGTGAGGATTAAATAAGTTAGTACCTGTAAAATACTTAAATTGCATACGGTAAACACTCAAAGAATGTGAGGGTCAGCAACTCAGAGCTGTTGGTTCTAGTCCTGAAATGTTTCTTGCATGCTCCCTCTTCCCCAAGTCCTTCTCCCTTCTCCCAAGGTCCTTAGTGTCTGGTCCCTCCTAATGCCTCCAAACTCATCTTACTTCACATAACTTCTTTACTTAAACAAACAAACAAACAAACAAACAAGTTGCTGGCTGTTCCTTCCCTAAACATAGAATAAGGGGCAAACTACCCTAACCTCCCACCATGTGTCTTGGGGGAAGGCCCTCTGAACATCAGCTCTGTTCATCCAGAGGCAGGAACATGCCTGCATCTCATCTACCATTGCATCACTCCCGGGTGTGGCTCTGCTTGCTTTCTGCCACATGGGACTGAAACACTGAGAAAGGACATCTGTGAAGACACATTGGTCACTGATTATTTTTATCTACTTTCCCTAAAATGTGAACTCACTATTTCCAATTCAGCACATATTCTATATTGTAAGTGGCAACCATGATGGAAAAACACCTAGAAACTCATGGCAATGCTCTAGGAGGAAAGGATGGGAACAATCGGGAATGTTGACTTCTAGTTCCGGCACCACCTTCGATCCAGGTGAGTGCCCATTCCATAATGGAGACATAATCCTGTAGGCGACAGCCTGAGGACTTCGTCACATGAAGCACCTCTCACAATGATGGGCATGTTGATGGGCCAGTCCTTTGTGAGGCTGTCAGTGGAGTGGGAGTCGTGCCGGTCACTCATTGCTCTGGGAGCTGGAATGAATGTGGTGGGGTCATGTCTGGAGTGTGTATGCAGTCCAGCGGGTAAACTGAGCTACTTTCACTTGAACCAGTGTCTAGCCGAGCAGCTGTTTGCACAGCACTCCTGACTTGTAATCAGCTGTGGATGCACAGAAGCAAGCGAGACATACACAGACTGTACACAGATATCTAGTTAAATTCCTCATGCATTCTATACTATGGACAAAAGAAATAATGGGCTACAGTGCTTTGGATGAAAGATGAAGCCTACGTGATCCTTGCCCTTATCTGTAGCTGGAATGTGCAGTACATTCAGACCTGCTTTCTCAACACTTATTATTAACACACCTTCAAAGATGAATTTGAGGTCAATTTCAAAATGGTAGCCCCTGGAGGCAAATTCCTCCCATTGGTTTGCTCTCAGCGCCCTCTGGTGTCCAACCTGGGACATAGCCCTATCTAAAGGGATTATAACCCAACACCTGCATAGAGTCCAGTTTACACTTTCATCTTTGGGGAATAAGAAAGACCCTAGTTTAAATTCCAGCCTTGTAATTTCCAGACTATGCGGCCTGTCTCACCTCTCTAAGATTCAGTTTCCTCATCTGTAGAATGATGATGATAGCTACAACATCAGTGTTTTTGTAAGGATTAAAGGGGATAATATATGGAAAATACTTCACACAATACTAGTTTAAAGAAATTTCTCCAAAAAAAAAAAAAACATGTCATCACTAAAACTCTTAGCCATATATACTCATCCTACGAAGTATAGGAAAGCCTTACCTAGAGCACTAATCACGTTGCATTAGAGTTAATTGTTTATGCACCATTTCTTTGCTGGATTATGAACCTTGAGGTAAAGACCAAGTAGCTCACTGCATCTAATTAAGTCTGGCCCGTGGCTGGAGTTCAGGAAATATTTGTTGAATGACTACTGAATAAAAACTTGTTTTCTGCAGCCTTAAAAATATTATACAGTGTGCGACAAGTTTGGTGTTTCCGAACATCCAAGCAGGCCCTCTCACAGGCCACACAGATTCCAAGGACTCGTTGACAATGCCTTGTCCGGAAACACTGCGGTGCTGGAATGTCCCTTGGAGAGCCTGGTGTCCCGTCATAACCTATGGGAAAGTACAATCTGCATGATTAAACCTGGGACCAGGACTCTGAACCCCTGAAGAATCTGAAAAGGAGTGTGAGTACCTAGGATAGATGGGAGGAGCTTAGGGATGGAGTCGGGATCAAGAAACCACTGACGCTGCCTCTCATCTGTGCAAAATAAGGGAGATGTCCATCCTGAAGCACCTGGAATACACTCCAAAGAGCCAACCCAATTAGCAACTCAGATACATTCAATTGTGCAAATGTCCTTGAGGCTCTAATATGTTGTTCCAAGTGGACATGGGGCAGACTTCAGAGAAAGAGCAAATATGAGCATGAATAAATATTTTCATTATCCAAAAATGACTCTTCTAATACCGTAAGTCCACAAACCTATAACCGAGAACAGAAAATAAATCAGAAAGACAAGTAGATTTGTTCTATTTTTAAACACAGTAATATAGTGTGAGAAATTTCAACTGTGTTTTCACTTTTAAGGAGCTAAGTTTTGGAACAGAAACTTTCGTGTTCTGAGTTGCAGAGTCTCTTCAAAGATGGAGAAGCTGACTTTGACATTGGAAACTGATTAGAAGCTGGTGATTGCAGATTAACAGAGTGCAACATCTGTTCTTTGTTGAGCAGAGCCTTACAACAATTTAAGGAAGATGGGTCTATAAAGCCCCAGAGTACTTTGAAATCAATAGCTTCACAGAAGAACTTAACAGTAGGTCAAATGAAAGGGCTGGGCTTTGTAGTTGTTACCCATTGGCAGACAATGAGCTCTCAGGACTATGAAATGATTGTTGAAGAACTCCTGGAGGGGATGTAGTCTCTGCATCCATCAAAGTCTGACTCCATCCAAGGAAAAGGAGTTGGGACACCTGTGAGGAGCTGGGATCCCTTTGAGACAAAAAGTGAGGCTGTACTGAGATTTTACTCTGTAAATAATATAAAAATAAAATATCCATTACCACACATCAACTGTTTGAGAAATCATGTTAGATGTAAGATACTGACAAAGTTCACTGTTTTAACTTTTTTTGTTGTGGGGAATGAATGAGTGAACAAGACTCAGGTGCATTCTATTCTTCTTGTGCTTATATTCTTCTTGGAGGAGGTCTGCAATACACCCATAAAAAAGATAATAACAGATAATAGTTTAGAAAAAAATAAAACAAGGTGATGGGATAGAAACTGACAACAGGTGGGGTGACAGGTTATTTATTTATTTATAATTTTATGATTACAAAATTTAAAGCAAACACAAAAGTAGAGAATATAAGAAGCTCTAATATGTTCCCCAGATTCAATAATCATCATTTTTCCCACAATTACTTCATTTAGAACTTTTTCTTTCCTCCTTCCTTTCTTCTTCTTTTTCTTCTCTTCCTTCTTCTTCTTCACCTTCTCCTCCTCCTCCTCCTCCTCCTTTGTAACTAAAAATATTTCTTAGGGCATAGTTTCTGGATTAATTGCTAAGGTATTTTTTTATTGATTTCAGAGAGGAAGGGATAGGGAGAGAGAGATAGAAACATCAATGATGAGAGAGAATCATTGATCGGCTGCCTCCAGCACACCCCCTTCTGGGGATCAAGCCTGCAACCCCGGCATGTACCCTTGACTGGAATCGATCCTGGGACCCTTCAATCCGCAGGCTGATGTTCTATCCACTGAGCCGAACCAGCTAGGGTAGTTGCTAAGATATTTTGAAACAGATCCGGATGGGGGTGAATGGGGGGGAGGCGGGGAGAGCAATGAGAGATATCTGTAACACTATCAACAATAAAAAATATATTTAAAAATAAATAAAAACAGATGAAATACTTCATTCAGTTGACCCTTACATACTTCAGTATGCATTTCTAATAATTATGAGCCAGAGAATATTTCTAAAACTTTGGCTTAAATTTATAATTCATAAAAGTATACTGTATAAATTATAAAATTATAAATGATATAACATAACTAGACATTTGGTAGTAATCATAGTTATATAAATTATATAGTGATAAGTTATAAAAGGATTACTAAACATTATGAAACATTTTTAAAAATTATATAAACAGCCAAAATCTAATCACCTGAACTTAGTAACTGTTTTAATTTAAGTGTTTCTCCCACACCTTTTAAAAAACATTTTATTACAATAGAACCGCTGAAAAGTACCCATATCATGAGGGTATGGCTTGCCAAAGCATCATAAAGTGAGCACATCTGTTAACTGACTATGCACTCAGGCACTGCAGGGGATTTTTTCTTGCAATTTACTTACTGAAGAAACTCATCATCATCATCATCCTGTAGTTTCCCACATACTGGATTCATTCAACATTTCTTCTATCCTTGTGTTTACTGTAAAATGGCCATTTGATCTAGACTCTACACCAGGGTAGAGTCATATGGAACCTGCGGCAAAGGAAAAGCCGGTAGGTAATACTGATCCTGCCATTGTTTAAAATGTTGGTATTTTTTTATCATGCAGTTTTTTCGTTAATTTTTAATTTTTTAAGAATTGCATTAAAATGTTATTTTTCTGGATCACTGAGTTGTTTTCTTTTGGCATCCTCTGGTCTCATCCTGAATTTTTCTTTTTTGGTCTGCCTCTGGTTTAATTTTTTGTCAAGAAGACTACTTCATGGCTGACTGTGTATCCCTCCTGCATCACACTGACAGGGACTTGCCTGGCTCTCTCTTTTTTCCTTATGTTAAGAACTAAAGGCCAAGTGCACGAAATTTGTGCACGCAGAGGGGAGGGGGGTCTCTCAGCCCGGCCTGCGCCCTCTCTCAGACCGGGAGCCCTGAGGGGAGCAGGCCTAAGCTGGCAGTTGGACATCCTTAGTGCTGCTGCAGAGGCAGGAGAGGGTCCCACCACCACCACCAATGCACTCGCCAGCCGTAAGCCTGGCTTCTGGCTGAGCGGCACCCCCTGTGGGAGCTCACTGACCACCAGGGGGCAACTCCTGCATCGAGTGTCTGCCCCCTGGTGGTCAGTGCATGTCATAGCAACCAGTCATTCCGCCATCAAGTCGAAACTGGCTCTCCAACATCCCCCGAGGAGCCCAGGATTGCAAGAGGACGCAGGCCAGCTGAGGGACCCCACCAGTGCACGATCGGGGCCAGGGAGGGATGTGGGAGGTTGGCCATCTGGGGAGGGACCACAGGAGGGCTCCAGGGCATGTCTGGCCCGTCTCACTCAGTCCTGATTGGCTGGACCCCAGCAGCAAGCTAACCTACTGGTCGGAGCATCTGCCTCCTGGTGGTCAGTGCACATCAGAGCAACTAGTTGACTGGTTGACTGTCTGCCTCCTGGTGGTCAGTGCAAGTCAGAGCCAGCGGTTGAGTGGCCTTAGCATATCATTAGCATATTATGCTTTGATTGGTTGAACAGCTGACCGAACACTTAGCATATTAGGCTTTTATTATATAGGAGCCCTAGCCAGTTTGGCTCTGTGGATAGAGCATCAGCCCAAGGACTGAAGGGTCCTGGATTTGATTCCAGTCAAGAGCACGCACCTCGGTTGTAGGCTTGATCCCCAGTCCTGGTCAGGCTCACGGAGGAGGCAACCAATCGATGTGTATCTCTCACATCAATGTTTATCTCTCTCTGTTTCTCCCTCTCCTTTCTACTCTCTCTAAAATCAATGGGAAAATATCCTCAGGTGAGGGATTAACAAGAAATGGTTAGCTCTGATCCTAGCTGTACCATATTGTACCTAGAAAACGTAGCAAGTGTAATTAGGACAAGATATAAAAGGCTTCAAAGTGGAACGGAAGAAAGTAAAATGCCGTTATCAATAGTTGACTTGTAAGAAAATCCCAAGAATGCTACAAAAAAAGCTTCTAGAACCAAGCCGTGGGCAAACTTCCGGCCCGCGGGCCGGATCCAGCCCGTTTGAAATGAATAAAACTAAAAAAAAAAAAAGACCGTACCCTTTTATGTAATGATGTTTACTTTGAATTTATATTAGTTCACACAAACACTCCACCCATGCTTTTGTTCCGGCCCTCCGGTCCAGTTTAAGAACCCATTGTGGCCCTCGAGTCAAAAAGTTTGCCCACCCCTGTTCTAGAACCAAGTGTGTATAGCGAGATCATGGAATAGGTCACCATACAAAAATAAATCATTTTTCTATACCTACAAATGATCAATTAATTGGAAACAAAAACTAAAACACATTACTGTTTGTACTTAGCTATAGCTTTAACAAAATATGTGCAAAATGTAAATGGTAAAAACTACAAAACACTGAGGAAAGACATCAAAGAAGACCTAAATAGCCCTAACCGGTTTGGCTCAGTGGATACAGCGTCGGCCTTCGGACTGAAAGGTCGCAGGTTCGATTCTGGTCAAGGGCATGTACCTTGGTTGCGGGCACATCCCCAGTAGGGGGTGTGCAGGAAGCAGCTGATCAATGTTTCTCTCTCATCGATGTTTCTAACTCTCTAGCCCTCTCCCTTCCTCTCTGTAAAAAATCAATAAAATATTTATTTTTAAAAAGAAGACCTAAATAAATGAGGAGACATATTCCGTTCATGTATTAGATTATCATTATAGTTAAAATGTCAAACTTACCCAATTGGTCTGTAGATTAAAGACAATCCCAAGCAAATCCCATTATGATTTTTTGGTAGATATAGATAAGCTGATTACATTGCATTCAAAATCAAGGAACTAGAATACTCAAAACAATTTTGAAAAAGAAGAACAAGTTGTAAGACTCACACTACCTGATTTTAATATATACTATGAAATAAAACTATAAGCCCTGGTCAGTTGGTTAGAAGCAGTGGTTCTCAACCTTCCTAATGCCGTGACCATTTAATACAGTTCCTCATGTTGTGATGACCCCCAACCATAAAATTATTTTCGTTGCTACTTCATAACTGTAATTTTGCTACTGTTATGAATTGTAATGTAAATATCTGATAGGTAGGATGTATTTTCATTGTTTGCGACCCACAGGTTGAGAACCGCTGGAGAGTGTCATCCTGATACGCCAAGGTTATGGGTTCAATTCCTGGTCAGGGCACTAACAAGAATCAACCAATGAATGCATAAATTAGTGGAACAACAAATTGATTTTTCTCTTTCGCTCTCTCCCACCGCTTCTTCTTTCTCTCTCTAAAATTCATAATTAAAAAATAACTAAATAAATAAAACTACAGTTATTGAAACAGGATGGTATGGACTGAAAAAACACATAGATAAGTGGAACAGCATAGAGACTCCAGAAATATAGTCAATTTTAAAGAGTTTTATTGAGGTATAATTGACTTACAACAAACCGCACATAATAAAAATTTATCACAAGATGATAAATTTTGACATATGTATACATCTGTAAAACCAACACCTCAATCAAGTTAATGAACATATCCATTATTCCCAAAGTTTCCTTGTGTCTTTTGGTAATCCTTTCTTCCTACCCCTCTCCACCTACCTACTTTAACTCCTGGCAATCACTGATCTACTTTCTATCATTTATGTTAGTTTACATTTCTTGAAATTTAATATTAATTAAATCATACAGAAAATGCTTTTTTGTCTTGCTTCCTGAACTTAACATAATTATTTTGAGAACAATCCACGTTGCAGCATGTATCAATAGTTCATTCTTTTTTATTGATGTGCAGTACTCCGCTGTATCCATTTTGCTTATCTGTTCACTTGATGGGCATTAAGGCTGAGTCCTGTTTTGGCTATTACACATAAAGCTGCTATGAACTTTCGCGTATGAGTTTTTGGACATGTGTATGGACATATGTTTCCATTTCTCTTGGGTAAATACCTAGGAGTAGAATCGTTGGAAGAAGTGGTAATTGTGTGACTAACTTTTAAAGAAACTGGCAAACTCTTTTCAAATAGTTTGTACCATTTTATATTCCCACCTGCAGTGCCTGAGAGTTCCAGCTCTGACACGTCCTCACCAACACTTAATTTTAGCCAGTCTGAAAGGTGTGCGGTGATAACTCATTGTGGTTTTAATGTGCATTTCTCTAACATTGAAGATCTTTTCCTGATGTTGAAGACCTTTCACATGCTTATTTGCCATTCATGTATCTTCTTTTATGAAGTGTCTGGTCAAAGTTTTGACAAAGGTATGAAAACAATTCAATAGGTTGTCTTTTCAACAGTTGGTGGTGGAATAGTTGAATATTCATATGCAAAGTTTGAACCTCAACCTATACCTCACATCAAAAGCAAATATTAAATAAAAATAAATCGCAGGCCCTGGATAGTGTGTTCAGTGGTTAGAGCGTCGGCCTGTGCACCGCAGGGTCATGGGTTCAATTCCCTGTCAAGGGCACATACTTTGGTTGCAAGTTCAATCCCTGGCCCTGGTCGGGGTGCTTATAAAAGGCAACCAATCAATGTGTCTCTCTCACATCGATGTTTCTCTCTCTCCCTGTCCCTCCCTCCCTCTCTCTAAAAATCAATGGAAAAAATATCCTCAGGTGAAGATTAACAACAAAATTACAGACTTAAAAGTAAAATTAAAAAAAACTATAACACAGATAAAGAAAAAATCTTGTGCTATTGGATCACAAAACAAAATCCTTTAAAAATGTTGATAAATTGAAATTCATTGAATTAAAAACTTTTTCACTGTGAAAGACACTATTAAGAGAATGAAAAGATAAGCCACAGACTGGAAGAAAGTATTTGCAAATCACATATCCAATAAAGGACTTGTATCCAGAATATATTTTTAAAAATTCATACCTCAACAATAAGAAAACAAACAACCTAATTTTTAAAAATGGGTAAAAGGCTGGCCCATGTGGCTCAGTGGTTGAGTATCGACCTATGAACCAGGAAGTCATGGTTCAATTCTCTGTCAGGGCACATGCCCAGGTTTCGGGCTCTATCCCAGTAGGGGCCATGCAGGAGGCAGCTGATCAATGATTCTCTTTCATCATTGATGTTTCTATCTCTCTCCGCCTCTTCCTTCCTCTCTAAAATCAATAAAAATATATTTTAAAAATAAATAAAAATGCGCAAAAGACTTGAACACATACCTCCAAAAGAAGATATAGAGATGGCAAATAAACATATGAACAGTTGTTCACATCATTAGTCCTTAGGGAAATGCAAATTAATAGCTAGAACGAGATATCATTACATACCTTTTAGAATGGCTAATATAAAAAATTCTGATAATATGAATGCTGACAAAGGTATGGAGCAACTGGAACTCTTGCACTTGACTGGTACAGGACAGGCACTCTGGAGAATAGTTTGATATTTTCTTACAAAGTTAAACATATGACTACCATTTGATCTAGCAATCTCATCTGTCGGTATTTATTAGTGAGAAGTAAGAACTTATGTTCACACAAAAACCTATACACTAATGTTTAATAGCAGCATTGTTCATAATTTCCCCAAACTAGAAACTATTCAAATATTCTTCAATGAGTAAATGGATTAAAAAACAACAACTGTGGTACATTGATACAATGGAATACTACTCAGCAATCAAAAGAATAGGTTATTGCTGCACAGAACAACTGGATGACTCTCAAATACATGATGCTGTATGAAGAAGCCAGTCTCAAAAGATTAGCTACCGTGTGATTCACTTCATGTGACAGTCTGGAAAAGGCAAAACGATAGGAACAGAGCCGTGGTTGCCAGGCTTTGGGGACAGGAACTGATTACAAAGGGGCAGCATCAGGGAGCTCTTCGGGGCATTGGAATCATTTTGTGTCCTGCTGTGGTGGTGGTAACAAGAATTGACGCATGTGTAACACCTCATAGGACTACACACAACAAAAGTGAAGTTGATTGTATGTAAATTTTTAAAGTAATAAAAATGATTGATGTATGTAAAAGTGTGTATGCAGCCTAATCCATCTTTATCAGTCTCCTAAACCTGAAGAGCTAGGCCGCGGTTCTCAACCTGTGGGTCGCGACCCCTTTGGCGGTCAAACGACCCTTTCACAGGGGTCACCTAAGACCATCCTGCATATCAGATATTTACATTACGATTCATAACAGTAGCAACATTACAGTTATGAAGTAGCAACGAAAATAATTTTATGGTTGGGTCACAACATGAGGAACTGTATTTAAAGGGTCAGAAGGTTGAGAACCACTGAGCTAGAGTTAAGAGCTGGGGGGGGGGGGGGCGCACAGTGAAGTCAGTGAGAGGACAGGGCCATAGAAACGGTTGTAAAGGAATCTGCTTCTTAAAAATCATACTGGCTGCCATGTGGAGAATGGAGGTATACTAGTGACAGTGAATTATGGAAAAACGGCTTTTGCATTTTTAAAAAATGATGAATTAAAGAGAAAAGTAATCATACCTTGAGAAGAACAGTCCAAATAACTGGAACATTTTACTGGAACCGAGGGCAAGGAGGGCAAGAAATCAGTTGGCTTTTAAAATGCGGTGTGGTCTTGAGGTTAGAGAGAATTTCCTTGTCTGGCCAACTCCAATGGTGAAGGGACAGAGTTCCTTTCAGTGTGTTTTCTTGGCCTTCTGCCTCCGAATAAACAAACGTGGTGTCTCCAAGCTTTTCCGAGGGTCCCAGGCACAGGGCGACCTGATTCAGACCACAGACACTTCCTCCAGCTCACAGCTTAGGACCTGTTGCTATAAACATGCCACTCAGGAAGTGTGGGCAAGTTTGAACACACCCCAGAGCTACTTTCTGTGTCATCCCAACTCCACAAGGACAAGGGAGGTTCATCCATGGAGAACAGAGCATCATGGGAAGGGCTAGCACCTCAAACCTCAGAAAACAAGTGTTGTCAAGGCTGTCGGGAAGCCTGTGAGTCACCACTTGAGGTGGCTTCTCATTTAATGTAGAAAAAAAGATACTTGAGTGCCAATATAGGTCTCTATTTGCTGGACCCTCTGACTAGCAGCAAAAATCCCAACCCAAACTCCCAAGTCCAGGTTGACAAAATGGCTATATGAGCATTCATTCTGTAAGGAGAGAGAGAGAGAGAGAGAGAGAGAGAGAGAGAGAGAGAGAGAGACACTCCCCTTTCCCGGTCTGTCCAGTGTAGCCAATTCCCATTCAAAAGCGGTGGTTCATTTGGTTCCTGGAATGTTTCTGTGCCTCTTTCCTGCTTTGTCTCTTCTTTTAAGAATCCCGGTCCTGGGCAAATGTCTCCTCAACAAAAGGGTTAGGTCTGCCCCCATTGGAATCACTTAGCATGGGGACTGCAGCCAAGCTCTCTGGCTCAATCTCCAGTTCCCTTTTAAATGGAAACCATTCGATACACTTGGCCCGTGCAGTCCTAAAGCCTGAGTACGCTGAAAACAAAAGGGAGAGTGCTGCCTCAGATACTTAACTCCCTGCCTGCACAAACATTGGTAATTACTCTACGAAAAACAAAACAACAAAAATAGATTTCTAGAAAACCGAAAATAAAATGTACCTTCAATTGGCACCATAAAACCCAATGAAAGAATATGGGTTGGTGAGTTCCCTAAAACATCCCACATATTGCCTTCATGTGTTCACCACAGTCAATGTTCAAATTACTAGGTTCAAGATGACCCCTGGGAAAAGAAAAAACAAAAACAGGCCCTGTTCTGGGAGTCAGGAGAGGTAGTCGAGCCAAGTATCTCAGGTCAAATAGCTCTGTAGCTTTGGGGACATCAGTGACCCTTGCCTCTCTCAGGGTCTCAGTTTCCTCATGTGAAGTATAAAGGGTTAAGACTTGTCTATGTCTCCAAAACCTGTTATATCTGGAAATTTTTCGTAGTGCTTAGATTCTACAATTTTTACCTCTCAACTTCAATTTTTCACCTTGTCTTTACCACACATGTCCTCATACCTATGGGAAGTCTCTGCTTGACTATCCTGCTGCTACCACAAACTAATAAGGAAAAAATTACATCTCTCGCTCAGCCCTCTCAGTCGCCTGCCTTTCTCTTTCCCTTCATCTCAGAAATGAAAGAATATATGGTGGAACCCAAATGACAGCTTTCCTTCCTTCTCAAGGGTCACCTCCCTCTATATTTGTGAGAGACGTAGGGGCTGTCACCCTCCCCTCAGGTCTGAGTTTTCCTGGCTTCTGAGTTTTGTTCTCCTGGTGGCTCTGGGCTCTGCGTGGCCATGATCCCGTCAACAATGGGCAGGCCACACCAGCATCCTGCTGCTTCCCGAGTCATAGCCTACGTCCAGGGAAGGCAGGCAAACGCGTCCCTTCTCTCCCCAACAAAATTATCAATCAAATGCAAGTAAATATATCAGACTTTACTAAAGGTTAAAAATTAACGTTATACCATATCAGAGAGAAAAATTTAAATGGCAGCCAGGTATCATTTTTCTTGGAAAAACATCCAAGAAATTAAACATTTCACAGGAGGAATCTCTTTAACAGGGTGCTCTCCAGAACCTAAACATGTTCCCTTGACCTTATATCTGCTTCCTTTGGGTGAGGCAGCCTCCCTCTCCAAAACTCCCCGCTCTGTGACAGCATCCACCTATGAGGACTGGTCTGTCACAGGAGAATCTCCCACTCCCCACCCAACTCCCCACAAGTTCATTGAGTCAAGTCTTAATTATTTCACCCAAAATGTCTCAGCAAATGGTTCAAGATGAACTTGAGTTCTCCAAGTCCGTCCGAGCCAGATAAGCTGTGAGGGATGTGGAGACCCCAGATTTTGACCTCTTTATTTTTCCAAGTATCCATGGACTAAGAGTTGGTACATGCACACACATGCCTCTCAATGACAAACTTTAATTCCCAGAGATAGTATAGACTAACTTCATACCCTTAAGAAGAAAACAAAACAACCTCTCTTCCCCATAACTTCCCATACTTTGCAAGGCTGCTCCTTGGAGTTGTACTTTACATTCCGACCGGACATGTTCCTTTGCTCAGCTCTTTCCCCACCCATTCTACTTGCAACTCTGCTCCCTTAGTCTGGACAAGAACCAGAAAAGGAGCCTGTGAGCTTCTCAAAGACCACTGGAAACTTGGAAACTATTCCTTGTAATGTGAGAGACAGATTAAATTCTTAGATGATGGGGCCATACTGCTCCCCAATTTCTGTCTGAGTGTGGGGAGTGGGAGAGGTGTGTGTGAGGGAGTCATTCTTCCAGTTATAATAGCA
Source organism: Myotis lucifugus (assembly GCF_000147115.1). Taxonomy (NCBI): domain Eukaryota; kingdom Metazoa; phylum Chordata; class Mammalia; order Chiroptera; family Vespertilionidae; genus Myotis; species Myotis lucifugus. The sequence goes on along the minus strand of NW_005871089.1, from coordinate 1,571,432 downwards.
ATTAAAAGGGTGATGTCTGACCCATGCTTATCAATTTGTAAGGGATCTTTCAATCCTGACGGCACATTAGAATCACCCAAAGAGCTTTAAAAATACCAACACCTCACCCCTGAACTATAAAATCAGAATCTTTGGGGGTGAGATCTGGACTTCACTGTTTCTAAAAGCCTGTGGGTGATGCTAATGTGCAACCAGGGCTGAGAGCCACTGATGTGTAAGGATGGGAAATTACCACAGATGGAAAAGGTCACACTTTGTTGCACCTGAAATGAATTCTGCAGCCCCAGGCATCCTTATTCCATCAGGCTCCCTCAGCAGCCAAGATTCTGGATGAAATCTCAAAGAGAGAGGTGGGACGGGGGTAAGGCTATTGGATTCCTATGTTGCAGCTGCTACGCAAGGTCTGGAATGGCAGTTACCACCAATCCCAGGGGCATATTCCTACCACATAGGCAGAGTCTTATTTTAATGTAAACAGATGACTGCAGTTACTATGCAGTGCCTGTTGCAAAGTGGACCCTCAACAAATACAGTACTTATTGAAATAATGAATACAATCCCAGAACATAATAGGCAGTTACCCTCTTCCACCACGAGATGGCGACACAGCAAGTATCACTATAGAACAAAGTCTTAACTGCCAAAATGAAAAGGGATGAATAGTTGAACCTGGAGATAAAAGATGTAGGATAGGTGGAGGTTTCTTGTTTTTGTTGTTGTTGTCATCGTCATCGGTTTTTGGTCCTTTATCCTTTTAAATAAGGGGATCAACAAAACTGAAAGTGGTTTTTTAAAAAAAAGTCAGACACTTGGCTTATCCCACTCCTGGAAGGCCAAGCCATTTGGTTGACATCTCTGTGCTCATGGCATCTCAGAAAGGTAGGCCAGGGCTTAGCACTAAGCTATCTTATATGTGAGGACAATAAGCGGCACCAATTTGGTTGCTCTGCCAATAAATCCTCTTCCGGGAAACATATTTCTAAGTCACACTGGTCCCTAGCTCTTCCCATCCACAATGGGGAGTTTGGGGAAACAACTAATTTGTGGAAACACAGAGTCAGGATAATAAAACCTCTGAGAACAACCCCTTTTAATAAAGTTGGCCTTGGCACCAGGAAAGGTGGGTGGCATTTCTTGTCCATATGTTGGGTCCTAGGAAAAAAGGCAGGGTGACATCTCATGAACAGTTTTTGATAGATGGGCAGAGATCTAGGCCTATGGCCCCAGGCTTTAAAGATCCTGTGTACCCCAGGGAATCAGAGGTTCCACCTTGTCTTGGCTGTGTGCTGTCTTTGAGCACAGGGAGATCAATCATTGCCAGAGAGGTAGGGTACCTGCCTGGCCACCTACCCCTGTAGCACCTGAGCTGTCCCTAAGACCAGTCCCTTGACTCTAGGGGTGAGGAAAAGGCAAGGGCATGCACGGTGGGCATAGGAGCGTCTGATGATAACTAAAATATCTCTGAGCCACTTATCTTTTGAGGAACAAGGGAAGATCTGGGCTTTAAAACTATTTAGACTCCAAGCGTTGGGCAAGATGCTTCCCATAATGATGCCCTTTAGTCCCATTCATAGGTAGTGACTCTGGACTAACACCACCTCTGCTCTCTTGGACCCTGGATCCCTGGATCTGCACAGCTGGATGCTGCTAAAGAGAAAATCACACATTTACAATCTTCAGTGCCTCTGAACCATATCTCTAGAGAGCATCTTGTTTCTTCCTCATGGTGGCTATTCTGGATCTTCACTACTACTCTCTAATTCCATCCTTACTTCAGCTCTCCTCTCAGCAGGTGGCTGTGCCTTCTAGTTCCCAGAGAACATTGAATGCCCTGGCATGAAATACCTCAACGTCCAGTTTCCCTCCTACAAACTTACGTATGCTGCCCTCACATCCTCTTGCCAATGTCAGAGAGTGGAGGTGTCCCATCCGTAGAGAGATTATAATCCTCACCTGTATCTTGGATTCCACAGCCTTTAACCCCTCCCGGGTTTCCTGTGGGCCTTTGCTGTACCAACTGTCATCTCTCTCTCTCTCTCTCTCTCTCTCTCTCTCTCTCTCTTTGGCTCCTTCCATATACAAGCTCCCCCGTCATCCAAAATGAAACAGAACAAAACCAAACCTTCCCTTATGAGACCTATAGTAGCATATTTTCAAGTTTACCTCGGTTGCCTCAGACCTAAGGGCTCAGCTCCAGATACAGGGCAGGTGTAGAGACCCAGGGGATGTAGAAGCCCCTCCCTGTTGTCTCTCCAGTCTGCCCCCCCCCCCCCCCAGTGGTCTGCTCCCACGCAGAAGTGGAGCAGTAAAAGTAAACCCAGGCCCCAGCAGCAGCCTGCTGTGCCAATGTGACAGTGACCTTGAGGTGGAATCACTGACATCCGAGCTGGCATCAGAGTCTTCCGCAGGCTGCTGAGGCTGTGGGCAGTGACAGTCTCTGTCCTAGGTTGCCCTGGGCCTCACCCCCTGCCAAATGTCACCTTCAGTCTCCAAGACTAAGGCCAGAGTGGAAATGAGCCAGGCAAGAAGCCTGTCCTTTCTGAGAATGAAATGGGGACAGGAGCAGCAGTGGAAACAGCACTTGTGGGTGAGGGGTGGACAGTTTCTGGGCTGAGATCTGATTGGGTGTCTGAGTGGGCATGTGTGGCCTATAGATAAAATGAGTGACTGGGGCAAGGGGCAGGGGGCTGAATGAATGTTCATGTCCCCTTCCACACTCAGAATCTAGTCTGGGATATTTTCCAGACTGGCCCCTCCCACAGGCCGCAGATGTCCCTCTGCAGTTGCTACAAGGCGCTGACTCAAAGGCCTCCTGGGTGCCTACTCTTCATTTTTCCTATCATTAGAACAAAACAGCATTGTCTGATTCATCCTACGTGTCCAGAAATCTGCTAACTATTATACAAACATCATCTCATTTCATTTAACCATCACCAACTCCATGCAGTAAGTTTTATTATCTCCATCTCACAGTAGAAACCAAGACTTAGAGAAGTCAAGTCATCGCCCAAGTCTACATAGCTAGTGAGCAATGAGCCGGGATTTAAGCCCTGGTCTGTTTGACTCCATGCCCTCTTGATTTTACTGCCCAAATGTCTCAGACAAGTATGAGTTTGTCCCAACACACTCCGGGGCAACAAAAGGATGGCCAGAATCAGTTATTACTGAGGACCTCTGTCTTAGCCCAGGTTCCCTAAGAAACAAGAGGCAGAGTTGTATGGGGAGGGGAGTTCATCCCAGGGCAGTGAGAGTGAAAGAAAGGGGAAGTGAAGCTGGTCAAAATTCAACCCATGGGCATTTACTTCCTCATACTTCTGCATGTATCTGGCCCTCTGGGCAGCTATGGGGCCAGCCTCAGTGGGTCCAGGTCACTTTGGACACAGGCGCTAGAGCTGTTTCAATGCCTCCTATCAGAGTGGGCATCATAAAGGTCATGCTAAACCCAGCACTCATGCCCAGGATGGCGGAGACAGCTGCTGTGTTAGGAGGTGGGTGGCAGTGGCAGCAGAGGCTGTCCATTGAGCAGGGCCAGGGAAAGAGCATGGGGGGAGGCAAGTGGGCTCAAGCATATCTGACTTTTCATTTCCTTCAAGATCAAGTCCAAGATCCTTCGCATGGCATCCAAGATTCTCCATGGGGTGGCCTCAGCCTATAATTCCAGCATAGTCTACTGCACCCCCACCCCCAACCCTGTTAAGGCCATGGAGCTCCTATATATGGAAGAGAAAAAGGCACCCCTCTAAGTGCTCACGGCCCTGTGGGCTCTGGGTCTGGCTGGCAGAATAATGTTCTGGTGAAAATTAGAAAAATAAAGCACTCTTTCTTCCTGGTCACCACTCATGCCAGAGTGCACAGCTGGATTTTGATGTGCCCCTTGGCTTTGCATGCATGGAGGCCTGGCCAACCACACTACATCCCAGATGAGGAAACAGGCTGCAGAGGTAGAGGCCCTAGGCCAGAGTGACATAGACCCAGACACAGGACTCAGAATTTAGCTGTTGCCTCCTACTTCACCTCGGCCCAATTAGGGAGCCAAGAGACCACCTCTCCTCCATCCCATATAGAAATGGTTTCTGAAGTTCCTGGCATTGATCCCCTGTTCTAGTGCCCAAAGCTGTACCTCAGCTTTCCCTTCCCCACCCCCATGACCTGCAGAGAATCGGCCCCTGGGGCTTTGCCATTGAGGTCAGGGGGAATTGCTGCCTGTGGACTTCCTGTTTTTATATTCTTTCCTCTAGCACTTGTTTTTTCTATTTTGTTATTCTTTGGTCATTTTTTATTCTCCTCCCCGAGTCCACCATGCAAAAATGAAACTTTGTTTTTTTGTGATTATTTTAAATTCATGTTTAGAGATGGAGAAGTTATACTTCTTTATTTCATTTGAGTGTTATTTCTCCCCATGGTTTATTTCTCAAACCATAGTCTTCAGGTTCCACAGCTTAGAAGAAACAAACTCAAAAGCTGCATCTGCAAATAACATGTGAACTCAGGGTCTGTCTCTACTAGACATTTCCTGTCTACAGGGTGCTGAGCAGACTGAGGGGAAGAGATCTGCCAGCTTCCCCACTGTCATATCCTTGGCTCCCTAACACAGAAGACGCAGTCCCCTCTGAAAACCCACTGGGCTCTCCACTTCCAGAGGATCAAGTTCAAATCCCTTAGCATGCATCAAAGACCCTTCAAAGGGCAGCCCAAAGTAACTTTTTCCAACCTTGTTCATTGTTATTCCATCTGCGTCCACCTCCCTCCACCCTGCTTCCTGTATTCCAGCCCTGCTAAACTTCTTATCTGTTTTGGAAACACGGCTCCTTTGTGCCTCCCTACTTTGACACAGCTGTTTCTCTTTTCCTTTTCTCTGCCTAGCGAACTCTTACTGATAATATCTCAGACGTCACCTTCTCAGGGATGCCTTCACCAGCTCCTCCAAACTGAATTTGTCATTCCTTCCTCTGTGTTCCTTTGTACTTTGTTCCTTAGCGTCAATACAATGTATTTATATTTTCTCTTAGTCAAGAACCTCACATATATGCTCTCTTTGGTGGTATTTGATGCACTTTTGCATTGCTTCCTTTTGTATTATTGTAGTCTCCTTTTCCCATACTGGACTTGTCACACGTATTTATATTTATTTTCTTTATCTCTGGGATAGATGGCTTTCTCACCTATTCTGTATATGCATGGTGTGTGTATATGCATATGCACGCATGTGTGTGTGTGTCTGTGATAGGTATGAATGTTTTTCTAATTGTAGCATTAAAATATGATTAGTGCCCTAGCCAGTTAGTTACAGCATTGTCCTGCAGACCGAAGGGTCTCGGGTTCGATTTCCAGTCAAGGGCATGTACCTGGGTTGTGAGAGTGAACCAGTCAATGTGTGTCTCTCACATCAATGTTTCTCTCTCTCTCCTCCAAGACCCCTCCCTCCACTCTGAAAAGCAATGGAAAAAATATCCTCAGGTGAGGATTAACACTAATATATTTGATTAGGGCCTGATGATATCACTGGGGTCCGAGGGGCAAGACCCCTGAGGGTAGGGGAGGAAGGGTAAGCTGATCATTCAGCGTTGACTTCCCACAGAGGTTGTAGATCACTTAGCAGGAAATTAGAACCTGGGCAAGTGGGAAAGAAAATGCTTCCGTCTTCTGGGCAGTGTTTATCAAAATATAATTTGTGAACAACTGTATCAGAATCACCTGAGTGAAGGGAGAATTTTTAAAATTCAGGTTTCTGGGCCCCAACCCAAGCATTATGAATCCAAGTTTCTGGAGGCAGCCCCAGGAATCTGCATTTTCATAAACTGTCAGGGATTCTTCGGCACCAGAGTTTGAGAACCACTGACCCAGGTTTTGGGGAGCTGGAGTTCATGCCACTGACACTGTGTTTGCCAAAGTCACTTGTTGTGAAGCCTCCTGAATGTCTAATTTAGTGGCTGCTCCTCAGGCCAAATTCATATGCTCCCTTTGGTGGTATGTGACCCATCAGAACATTGGCTCCTTTTTGAATCTCTTCACTCCCTCACCCTCTATGACACTACCTATTCCTGGTTCATATCCTAACTCTTTAATCATTCATTTCCATTCTCCTTACACAGCTTCCCTTGCTCCAAATGCCCCTCATTCTTGAGTCTTCTCCCAGGTCCTGACCTTGGCCCTGTCCTTGACATTCCACACCAGGCCTAGGGTTTTCACCACCACATATGGACGTTGATGGTGCCCAAGTTGATGTTTCTAGCACAGATGCTCCCCTTGGCCTCCATCCCATAAATACAGTTTCCTCCCAAAGTTCTTCCCTAAGATGGTCCCGGGCATCCCAAATTGTGCATTTATAAAACTGTACTGTGTATCTTCCTCCTGCATTTCCTATCTTTGTGGGAGGCACCAACTTAAACACTGAACTGGACATCTGAAGATCATCCACTCCTGTCATTAACTAGCTGTGTCACTTTGGACAACTTACTTATCTCTCTGTTTCTCCACTTCCTCACCTGAAATATGAATGTAATGCCAATGCCAGTCATTCTGGGTTTTGAGGATTAAATTAATTCAGGCATACAAAGGGCTTAGAATAGTACCTGACATGGTGGAAGTGCTTTGTAAATGCCAGCTATCTCCAGTCTAGGACATCCTTCCAGATGACCTTCCAGACGAAGCTGGGGCTGCGAGGGAAGCCCGGGTCCCAGGTGCCAGAGGGAAGCCAGTGCCATTAGCCAGGGGAAGGAAGGCCTAGTCTTGCACCAATTTCATGCATAGGGCCTCTAGTCTATATATATAAAAGCCTAAGGGACTGAACAACCACTGACCACCAGGGGGCAGAGGCTCAACACAAGAGCTGCCCCCTGGTGGTCAGTGCACTCTCACAGCGGGAGTGCCGCTCAGCTGACCAACCTGTCCTGGCGGCCCACCAGCCCCGCAGCAGCCACTCACTCCCTCAGTAGTCCTGCAGGTCCAATCTCTGGAGAATGGGCCAGGCACCAACGGACAGGCACTGCTGGCGCAACAGCACTGTTGGACTCCTGAAAGTCGGCCTCAGGCACCTTAGCGGCTTCTCCTCCCTAGATGCTCTGCAAGGAAGAAACCATATAAAAGTGGCCGCCAGGTGGCTCCTGACAACTGGCACGAACGTCAGCAGGACGGATCTGGATCCTGGGCAGGCAAGGTCGTCCCACCACCAACCTGGAGGGCCCCGATCCTGTCCCGGCCCTCCCACCCCCCTCAGGAAGGGCGCCAGTGGCTGGCAAGTGCCGCTGCGGTGGCGCAAGCCTCTCCCAATCAGGACTGACTGGGCACGAGCCCATGGCAGGTGCAGCAGGGCTGGTATAAGCGGGAGCGGCAGGCAGGAGTGCCGGTTTCGGCCCAATCCCCACAGGCCATACCGAGAGGCCCCACCCGTGCACGAATTCGTGCACCGAGCCTCTAGTTAATAATAATGATGATACTAATAAATACATAATAGTTAATCATTTCAATCATTTTTCTTATACTGGTTTTCTCCTTTTCCCTCACTGCCCACCCAATAGCTAATCACAGTCCATTTTCTCTCTTTAACATTCTCTTTCTCTGATATTTGTCCTTTCTTTCCTATCACCTCCGCTCACTCTTGATGTATCCTTATTTCCTCCATGAACTTGTTCAGGACTGGTCTCCCACCTAGAATCCTGTCTCCCTTTTCAATTTTGAGGTTCCTTAAAGGCAAGGCCCATGCCTTATTTCTCTTTGTATTCCCTAGCATCAACTGAGTACATATTACTATTCACAGGATAAATAGGTGAAATTATGGATGGATGGATGGATGGATGGATGGATGGATGGATGGATAAATGGATGGGTGGTGGATGGGAAGATGGACAAAATCAATGCATTATGTAAAAATCTTTGAAAAAGCCCTAGCTGGTTTGGCTCAGTGGTTAGAGCGTCGGCCTGCGGACCAAAGGTTCCCAGGTTCAATTCCAGTCAAGGGCACATACCTTGGTTGCAGGCTGGCCCTCCCTGGGTCCTGGTCAGGGCTTATGCAGGAGGCAACCAATCAGTGTGTTTCTTCACATCGATGTTTCTCTCTCTGTCTTTCCCTCTCTTCCACTCTCTCTAAAAATCAATGGAAAAATATCGTTGAGTGAGGATTAACAACAACAACAAAAAGAAAATCTTTGAGGGGGTAAAATGCCTTATCAATCAAAGTGGTAATGGACAATCAGGAACGTAGGAAAGCTAACTTTAATTAAGATGGAATCCCCAAAAGTGCTTCTGAACTTTAAAGTAACAATAGCCTAATCAATCATATTAATGTATCTGAGGAAGCATGTCTCACGAAAGAAATGGGTTTGGCAGAGAAGAATCAATGTCCATAAGTGGTCAGTGTGCCTCAAGTTCTTCTCAAGGAAGAGAGGCACTGCGGTCAGAGGTTTTCCTATTACTGGAGAGAGGGCACTGTTGTCAAACAGAGATATTTTATCTGCCTGTTCTGACTCATGTAAAATATTCTCTCTGAACCTTTCCACTTCCTTTCTTTTTATTCCATCCTCTTCCTGGGACTGAGCCTTTTAAGTGGCTAATTAATGTGGGGAGCAGATAAGACTTGTTGTATCCTTGGAAAGCCCTCAGATTTTATTTTGCTGTCAGTATCTCACAAATGTGTTTCTAGTAGGTCTGTTCCCAAGAGCCCAGTCAGCTCTGGATGCATCAACAACACTGAGTTTCTGGACCTATGAAGCTGATGACCAGATCTGTGACCATAATAAACCCACTTGTGCACTGTCCCAGGCAAGCCTGGGTAGCCACCTAGAGTTTTTAAGTTGTGGTTTTCCTTAGTCACAGAATTGTGTTCTCCACCGACATAAATAATGTCTGGTTGAGTTCACTCAAAGAATTCTGCCTTCACAATCACTCTTCCTGTGAAATGTTACCTAATTCATGAGACAAAATCCTCACCAATTGGCCAATTTAACATTTAAGTTTAATGATTTTGCTTTTCTTATTCATTGACCTCTGACTGATAAAATGTGGAATAAGAATGGCAAATATAAGGCAGACATATTGCCACTATTTCCACTCATGTTTTTGCACACATTACTAACAAATTATGGCTTTCTTTTCCATTAACATGGCTTTCAAATTCTTTTCAACACAGCCTCCCAGGAAGACACTACCAATCAATTAGAGTTGATAGACAAGTTGTAACATATTTGTCATTCCTGGTCTAAAGGAGTCTATACATTTTTTTTAAAAAAAAGAAGTAGTATCTCAATTATCTCTTAGTGTATAACATGCCAACCCAAAATTTAGTGGATTAAAACTACAGTTATATTTTCTCATGATTCCATGGGCCAGCAACTTGGGCTAAGTTAGGCTGGATGATTCTGCTGACTGTCTGGCTGCAGTCATCTGCTGGTTTGCTGGGGACTGGAGGGTCTGACATGACCTCACTCACATGACTGGTAGATGGAGTTGGCTGTTGACTGTACCACATTCTTCAGCAGGCTGGCCCAGGCTTCTACATTTAATATGCATGTCCTGATGTGCTTTTCAAGTCCCTGCTAAGGTCCCATTAACCAAAGCAAAGATGGCCAAGCCCAGAGCCAATGTGGTAGGGTCCACACAAGGACATGGATTCACAGAGGCATGCTTCATTGGGGGCCATTTCTGTAAATATATACTCCAGATCAGGTGGTATTTCATTGATCAGAAACTTCCTGTCTACTATGAGCCAGATACTGTGCCTGTGTGTACGTGTACAGGCATGCATGTGTGTGTACATGTGAGAAGGAAGACGGATGTTGAATTATTTAGATAAGTTCTTCTATTCTGCATTTCATGTAGATTTATACAGCCTAGGATGAAGGGTAACTCTATTGCTATTGATTGTGATATTTCCCTTAAAACTTTTCTTCAGACTCTGAAACATTCAAAAAAATCACATAAGTGTATTCTTCATGAGATCCCCCCCCCCGCCCCCCCTTGAGACCTGGCCAACCCTGAGACTGAGGCCCACACTTGCTAGCTCTAATATTTCCTTTTTCCCTGCATTCCTGCCACCCACGGCTGCTCCAATCCAGAGTGAAAGTCAGAGGCCAAATACTTATGATCCAAACAGCCTCTCCTGCAGTGATAGCAAAGAGACAGCCCACTTATGAAAACAAGCATTCCTTCCATTTACATAGCTCTTGAGACTTCTTTTTAAAGCATATTCATATCCTTTCTCTTATTGGATTATCCTCAAACCCTTTGAGATGGGCAGGGCAGGTAACAAATGGGAAAACTGGGGCCTGGAGAGAAGTGACTTTTTCAGTGAGTGACAAGGCTGAAAGCAGAGCTCCAGCTTTCTGATTTCAGATCTTGATTTTTCCAGTAGACCACACTGCCATAAATAGAGCTGCATGCTGTCCCCAGTTCTAGGAAGCCCACTTTTAAAGTCCTCCTGGGGTTTTCTATTCCACACATTACAGTTCTATTTTAAACTTGCTTTATTTTGCATTCACATGGAAAGAATAAGGAGAAACAAATATTTCCCTGGGTGCTGGCTTCTAAATCTTTTGTTACTAGATGATAATGGATTCTCTTTGAAGTTCCAACTTCCAGCCCATAAATGAGCCAGCCAGCATCCTCCCAATGGAAAACAGAGGCCGAGGGCCAATTTCACTGTGAGTACCCACTGTATCTCCTCAAAATAAAATGTGTTACAACAGAAAACTAAAGTTAATGTCAAGAGACGGCTTGGAGAGGACAAGCTACCACCTGAGAGGAGAATGCAACTTGAGGAAGTCCAGTGTATGAGTGATTGCAGACACCTTGCCTCCATGCTGCTAGAAGGTATTGGGTGAGATGCAGTCCTGCTATACAGCCCCAGTCACCTCCTTCTCCCCTAGCCCATCTTCCTTGAGAGAGTTGATTTTCTGTATCATTACCCTGGATCATAGGAACCCATTGGAAAGCTGGGACTAGAGCAAATATCTTGATTCTCGTAGTTTAGGTCACAGAGAGTGAGAAATAGTGATGCCACTGGTGTTCCACATTCCTTGCTTATGGCAGACATGGAAATCTTTCTGGCTGAGAATTGAAGTGATATAGAGTCCTTTTTATTATAATCTTGAAGCAGCCACCACCACTTGATTAGGCCAGGATGCTGGACAAAATCTCTCTGCCAACTACGTAGTCCCTGGTGTGCAAAGGCCTTACAAAGAGGAGGCAGAAATGCAGAATTATCCAGGTATGTGTGAGGTGGATATTCTTAGCTCCTAGAAGCCCTCATCTTCTAGGCTTTACATATAAGGGGCATGGGTTTCTATCAGATGGCAGAGTAGGTCAATGCAGTACTCACTTCTTCCAATGACCACATGAAAATTACAACTAAATTACAGAGCAAAATTCATTGAGAACCACCTGAAGTCTAGCTGAGCAGAAGCCCTATAATTAAGGATATACAGAAAAAGCCATGTGGAGACTGGTAGGAGGAGCAGAGATGCATAACAAGGTGGTCCCACACCCACATGTGGTGGTTAAAAGTCGGGAGAGATATCTCAGCTGCAGAGGTCCCCTCTGAGGATTGAGGGTTCCCAACCCAACACCAGCCCCCCAACCCAGAGTTCTGGTGCTAGAAAAAGAAGTCCCCATAACTTCTGACTGTGAAAACCAGCAGGGACTGTAGCTCAGAGAGACGGAGGGCTGCTAGAGTCCCAAGTATTATTCCTCTTAAGGGCCCATGGATGGACTTACTCGGACTCATTCCCTCTGAGTTCCAGTGCTTGGGCAGCAGCTTGAAAGGCATTAAGGATATGGGGGAGAAACTGAATTGTCTGGCATCAAGGTGGGAGCTGGATGGGCTAGAAGTGCTGGTAGAGGCCATTGTTCCTTGGCTGAGCCCTCCCACCACAAGCACAAGTTGGCACCATATCTGAGTCTCCATCAACATGGCTAACACCATTCATTCAGCCCTAGTGATTCTCTGAGACCCTGCCTCACCCAACTTTTAGCCCCACCCACCCCCCAAGCTACATCCGGTGCCATTGCCATACAAATGGCCTGTCTTCCCTCATGCTTCAGACTTCCCTAAAAATCTCTGAAAGGTCTACAAATGCTAAACAAACAACAACTTGCCTCAGTGCACCCCCTATCTTTTGCTAAGCAGCCCCAAGCCCTGCACTAATGGCAGCGGCCTCAGTTTTCAGCTTGGTTCCTCCTGGGGATCTCCAAGCCCAGCACAAGTGGCAAATATCTGCAGATAGCTCTGCAGCTCACGCTAAGTGGTCCTGGGTAGGGCACAGGCAGAAGCTGACCTTACCCTGCACCTCCCAGGAGGTCCCAGAGCCACATGGAAAGCTTCAGACGACATGGGAGCACCTCCCAACCATCTCCATGAGCAACATACGCAAGGCATGGATGCAGCAGGCACAAGAGCCCTGCTGAAGTAAGTCTTGTTCCATGGGATGGGCCCCTCCACTGCAGCTCCACTGCTGTAGACTCAGCTGGTCCGCAGAGCCGATCAGCCTAGGACAGTGGTCGGCAAACTGCGACTCGGCAAACCGTGGCTCGCAAGCCACATGCTGCTCTTTGGCCCCTTGAGTGTGGCTCTTCCACAAAATACTGGCTCTTCCACAAAATACCAACTTCTGCGCATGGGCCACGAAGTTTCAATCGCACTGTACGTGTGCGCCCGCACGTGGTATTTTGTGGAAGAGCCACACTCAAGGGGCCAAAGAGCCGCATGTGGCTCGCGAGCTGCGGTTTGCCGACCATGGGCCTAGGAGATAATCTTTCTCATTGATGTGCCAACAACAATCAAGGATCAACTAAATAGGAAGATGCACACAGCCCACATGAATGGGGGTGCACCACAAGCACCCTGCTTGGGTAACTGGGGAGGCTGTGCTACTGGCCACACAGGACACCTATTACATAAGGACACTCTACCAAGAGTGGGAGACATAGCAGCTCTACCTAATATATAGAAACAAACAGCCAAAATGAAGAGACAAAGAAACATGTCCCAGGTGAAAATAGGACAAAATTCCAGAAAAGGAAGTAAACAGAATGAAAACAAGTAATCTATCAGAGTTTAAAACAGTGGTTTTAAGAATGCTCAATAAACTTAGAGGGAGAATAGATGAACTCAGTGAGAACTTCAACGAAGAGATAAGAAACATAAAAAATGGAGATAGGAAACATAAAAAAAGACCAGTCAGAAATGAAGAATACACTAGAAGGGAAATGGATTAGGTAAAGCAGAGGATCGAATCAATGATTTAAAAAATTAGGTAGCAGAAAATACCCAATCAGAACAGCAAAAAGAAAAAAGAATTAAAAAAATGAGAATAGTGTAAGGAGCCTCTGGGACAGCATCAAATGTACCAACATTCACATAAGGGAGCTGCCAAAAGGAAAAGAGAGGAAATAAGAAATTGAAAACCTATTTTAAAAAAATAATGACAGAAAACTTGTAAGTTGGCAAAGAAAATAGACACACAACTCCAGGAGGCACAGAATCTCAAACAAGGTGAATCCAAAGAAGCCTGCATCATAATTAAAATGCCAAAGGTTAAAGACAAAGAGAGAATAAAAAGAAGCAAGAGAAAAACAGTTAGTTATCGACAAGGGAGCTCCCATAAGACTGTCAGCTTATGTCTCCAACAGAAACTTTTCAGGTCAGAAGGGACTGGCACGAAATGTTCAAAGTGAGGAAAAGTAAGGACCTACAACCAAGATTACTTTACCTACCTAGTAAGGTTATCATTTAGAATCAAAGGACAAACAAAGAGCTTCCCAGACCAAAAAAAAAGGTAAAGAAGTTCATCACCACCAAACCAATATTACAAAAAAATGTTAGGAAACATTTTTTGTTAAATGGTCATCTTTAAGAAGAAGGAAAAAATATATTAAAAAATATGAATAATAAAATGACAATAACTACATATCTATCAACAATTGCTTTAAATGTAAATGATTAAATGCTCCAATCAAAAGACACAGGGTTGATGAATGGATAAAAATACAAGGCCCATATATATGCTGTCTGCAAGAGACTCACTTTAGATTGAAAGACACATACAAACTGAAAGTAAAAAGATGGAAAAACATCTATATATCTATATATATAAAAGCCTAAGCAACCGGGTGACCGAACAACCGAACGACTGGTCTACCAGTCACTATGACATGCACTGACCACCAGGGGACAGATGTTCAATGCAGGAGCTGCCCCCTGGTGGTCAGTGCACTCCCACAGCCAACCTCCCTCGCCTGGCCAACTCCCCGTAGTTCCTCCCCCCGGCCAGCCAACCTGATCGGCCCGGATCCCGGCCAGGCCAAGGGACACCACCCGTGCACAAATTCATGCACTGGGCCTCTAGTATTTTATAAAATGGAAACAAAAAACAAAAGCTGGGGTAGCAATACTTATACCAGATAAAATAGACTTTAAGACAAATGCTATAAAAGAGACAAAGAAGGACCCATCAATTCCACTTCTGGGTATTTAGCTGATGGAACACAAAACACTAATTCAAAAAGACATATGCATATGTTAATTTCACCACTATTTACAATAGCCTAGATATTGAAACAATCTAAGTGCCCATCAATAGGCAAATGGATGAAGAAGTGGTACACATATACAATGGAATATGACTCAGCCATAAAAAGAATGAACTCTTGCCATCTCCAACAACATGGATGGACCTACAGGGTATTATGCTAAGTGAAATAAATCAGATAGAGAAAGACACTTCTCTATCTGACTTCACTTATATGTGAAATCTGAAGAATAAAATAAACAAATAAACAAAACAGAAATAGACTCACTGATACAGAGAACATTTTGACAGTTGCCAGAGGGGTGAGAGTAGGGGACTAGGTGAAAAAGGTGAAGTGGCCAAAACCGGTTTGGCTCAGTGGATAGAGCGTCGGCTTGCGGACTGAGAGGTCCCAGGTTCGATTCCGGTCAAGGGCATGTACTTGGGTTGCGGGCACATCCCCAGTGGGAGATGTGCAGGAGGCAGCTGATCGATGTTTCTCTCTCATCGATGTTTCTAGCTCTCTATCTCTCTCCCTTCCTCTCTTTAAAAAAAATCAATAAAATATATTAAAAAAAAAAAAAAAGAAAAAGGTGAAGTGATTAAGAAGCACAAATTGTCCTGGCTGGTGTTGCTCAGCAGTTGAGGGTTGACTATGGGTCAGAAGGCACAGTGCCAGCCAAAACCGGTTTGGCTCAGTGGATAGAGCGTCGGCCTGCAGACTGAAAGGTCCCAGGTTCGATTCCGGTCAAGGGCATGTACCTGGGTTGCAGGCACATCCCCAGTAGGAGATGTGCAGGAGGCAGCTGATGGATGTTTCTCTCTCATCGATGTTTCTAGCTCTCTATCTCTCTCCCTTCCTCTCTGTAAAAAATCAATAAAATATATTTAAAAAAAAAAAAAAGAAGGCACAGTTCCATTCCCAAAGTGGGGCAGGAGGCAGCCGATCAATGATTCTCTCTCATCATTATTGTTTCTATCTCTCCCTCTCCCTTCCTCTCTGAAAGCAATAAAAATATATTTTTTTTAAAATGAAGCACAAGCACAAATTGGTAGTTACAAAATAGTAATGGGGATGTAAAGTACAGCATAGGAAATACAGTCAATAATATTGTAATAACTATATATGGTCCCAGATGGGTACTAGATTTATTGGGTGATCATTTCATAAGTTATATAAATGTTTAATCACTGGGTTATACACCTGAAACTAACATAATATTGCATATCAACTGTAAATTAAAAATAAAAATTAGCCGAAACCGGTTTGGCTCAGTGGACTGAAGGGTCCCAGGTTCGATTCCGGTCAAGGGCATGTACCTGGGTTGCGGCCACATCCCCAGTAGGAGATGTGCAGGAGGCAGCTGATCGATGTTTCTCTCTCATCGATGTTTCTAACTCTCTATCTCTCTCCCTTCCTCTCTGTAAAAAATCAATAAAATATATTTTTTTAAAAAAATAAATAAATAAAAATAAAAATTATTTTAAAAAATGGAGGGTTTAAAAAAACAAAAGTGGCATGGTCAACTATAAACAAGAGCTTGCTACAGCAGAGGTGACTGTAAGCCTTTGACACTAGCATCAGAACATCAAAACTTGCCTTAGAAGTTTTCAATGGCACTAACATAAGATCAGTTACTAGCGACTTGTCTATAAGATTTGAAAAACAAAAAAGTATCAAAAGTCACACACGCAAAAATGTTCTTGTTTTGAACCATCTTACAAAACAAGTTTATCAAATGAGTAAGGGAAACAGCAGAGTAGCTAAAGCAGAAAGGAATAGTGAAGTTCAATTGGTTTGTTGGTCCTGGTTAACTGATGAAAAAACAGGACCAAAGTAGGAAAGCAACTTCCTCAAAACCACACAACACATTGGCAGAGCTGGAGCCTAGTCTCCTCACTCCCAGGCCAACACTCTTTTCACTTCACTGCATACCCTCCCTTACTTCTACACCCCCACTTGTATTCCTCTATAAATCAGTTGCCTGTCCCAGCACCCCTTCCCCATCCAGCCATCCTCCTCCTTGGATGAAGATTATTAATATACAGATTCAGCCACTTGGTAGCTCAATTTAAATGGCACTATAAGGCATGGTGGAGTATGATGGCTGGGAGGAGTCTTGCCCTGCTTTCTAATAAATATGGCAATTTGTGTTTCTGTTATGAGGTCTTTGGATTATTCTCCAAATCCCCTCAGGGAAGAGATGTTAAGTGAGAAGTAGGCACTGTGAAATAATAGCCCAGGACATTCCTAAAGAACTTCAAAAAACATTTATATCCCAACTCACCTGTGGCCAGGAGGAGAGACGGAAGTATAGACCTGCAATGTCCAAGCATGCTAAAGGCAGGTACATACCAACAAGGCTGATGCTCGCAGCACACACTCCACTTGTATCCCAGACCTGAGGCTCCAGGAGATGAGCAACTCCCAAAGACAACTTTGAATTAAGAGCCTTTGCTTTTACAAGAAGTTGTATTGTCATTGGGGCTTTCATATTCACAGCTGGTGTTCCCAACTCTCCGAGAAATCTGGTGAGTTCATTCCTCCTCTTGTACCTGAGCCAATGGGCCTGGCCTCTGGCTCTGGGTTGTCCATTACCCTGCTCCACCAGCTTTTACTGTGTGTGTAGTACCTTAGGCTAGTCTCTGGGGTTCATTTTCCTAACATATGAAAATCAAGAAATTGCAAGCAATTTGACTTTTGGAACTGTATCCCCCTTAAAAGGAGTTAAGAATGTATGCAAATATTTAGCTGCATGGATGTTCATGACAACATTATTATTAACAGAGAAAAAGTTGTAATAACCTAAGTGTCCAGCAACAGGGAACTGGTTAAATAAACTTAGTACTTCAGGTAATGGGATAGTATGCAGGCCTCAAATTGATGTTGAGAAATGTATATAAAGTCACAGAAAATGTCAGGTAAAAGAAGGAAAGAAATCACAACATATATGCAGGATTAACCTATTTTGTTTGAAGAAAGGTACATTCATGTATATATAATATATTATATGTAGAATGGGTATTATAGTATGTATAATATATTCTGTATATTACTAATATATATTTATTTAGGAGGAAATTCTAATTATCTAATATGGTGTTACTAAGTGATGATTCTATAAAGTAGGTGAGATTATGAATATTTTACTATTTGTTCTTTTTACTTATCTATATTTTCTAGTTCTTTTAATAGTGAACAGTAGTGCTTTTTAATAAGAAAAAGCAATAAAAGAAACTTTATTTTGAAAAAAATAAGGTTGACTATGATTATTGAAGTTCTATCATGCTCAAGAGTTCTGTAAGGAAAACTTTCTTCCAGAAGGGAGGTGAGATGGAAGGAGACTGGAGGGCCCTGCCCAGCCCTCCCTTTCCCATCCAGCCTGGTCCCGCCCTCCCCCCTTCCCCACCCGGGTGAGAGCTGGGGCAGCAGCTTCTCCCTTTGGCTTCACCTGGCCTTGTGTGCTCAGTCTATATACTCTCAGTGCTCCAGCTGGAAGTTACTCATCTCAAGCTTTCTGGCCTCATTTTTATTCCCTCTTCAGACATCATTTAAAAGGAATTTCTGTTTAACCACAGCACCCACAGGAAAAATCCTACTAAAAATTCATCTCAACTAAGGTCCAGCAGACAGATGACTTAAATTAGCTCCATCAGCCTCTCAGAGGACGCCCCAAGTCCCATACTGTCCCAGCAGTAGTTGGGCTGATCAGCTGGCAGACAACCCCCATTTTACACATGCAAACACTCACACACACTCACACTCGCTGTATTTGAGGGGCCTCCACTCTCTCCCTCTCCTCTGAATGCTGATTTTCTTTTGTTGATCTTTCCCCCGGGTCCCACCCACGGGAAGCTCTTTCTCAGTGGGCTTCAGCATTCACTTGGCTGGCCCCCTGGGAACGCCTTGATGTGCCGTTGTTTTTCCTTTTATGTTTAAGGTCCCCTCCTGTGCCCTTGACCCTTGTGGGTTGGTTACACAGCTCCAGCCTGAACTCCACTGTGTGTGACCAGAGCAGTGCAGCTGGGTAGGGGTGGTGGGAAATGGGGGTGGGGGGCTTTTCCACTCTTTTAAAGATACTATAATATGATCATGGTGAAGACTAATATGGAAATACATTAAAGGAAGCTCGACCGTGAGACAGATGGAGAAAAGCAGCTCCCACTACCCCACCAGCCAATGATGGAACTCTGCTGTCCCCAACCCTGCCGCTAGGCATGCTCTCCCCACGCCCCCTTAGCTCTTAACCATTCCGTTGCCTGTGACAAGGAAGCTGTCCCTGTGGTTTTCTTAGTCCAGGGGCTTATTTCTCAGAGATTCCCTCTGCTCCCAGCACCCCCAGCCTTTCTTCATTGTGTCTGTTGAACCCATGACAACTCAGAAGCTAATCTCAGCCCTCCCTTGGTTTCCAAACAGCATCTCTGCAATGTGAGTTAGGTAGCTCTGTGCCCGGCCTCCTGGGCAAGTGCTTGAACCCCCTTCCCACCCACCACACACTCTCTCGCTGACATTGAAGACCTTCACATCTCTTCACTTTCCTGTTCCTTATATGCAGCAGATTCACCCCTTCCTCTGGAGCCTGGGCACCTGTTCATTTGAAGGCACAATCCTCATATACATGATTCCCTGTACCCATGAATCTTTATAGACACATTTCCTTCATGTAGTTTTTAGGGTGTGGCAGATGTTAACAGTTGGTTATAGTGCTTAGAAGGCATTTTTTAAAAATCTGATAAATTAAGTTTCAGATTTTCTTGACTGATTGGTATACATTACTAGGGTGTGTGGCTTATCAAGTCTTTGCTAATATCCTGGATGCTCTTAAAGGAAATTAATTAAACTGAAGTTTCCATCCATCTGTGCTCCAATTCATCTGTGTACCTTCTGCTTTTGAGCCTCCATGGAGAGAATTATGGCATGTAGGTATGACTCTTGTGGCCTTTATCCTTTCATATACATTGAAACACCTGAAATGGGTTGAACTTCAGATATGACCCTGCTGTTAAGAACTTACTTTATTATTCAAGGCTGAATTCAAATCCAATCTCTTTAAAAAAATCCTTTGACCTGCTTAAGTTAGTGTTTACTTTCTTTTCTAAATTTCACCTGTCTATGCCAGTGGTTTGAATAACCCTATTTGATTATGTTAATTCTTTTTAACTTCAAAAATGTTCACAGAACCCACATGATAATTGTTCTTTTAGCACCTATTTTAAAAATTCATGATGACCAAAGCAGAGCCTTTAATATGGCTATATATTTTGCCAATCACACTATACATTTGAAAAATAAATATGTGTGTCTCCTGGGATTGGCTTAAGTCATCTTACAGATATTAGGCTTGGAGATACTTAGTACAACTCATGAATGACAAGGGACCCAAGGTCCAAAGTTTGAGCCCCACTGGTCTGTTGCATTTATTTACAGTGAGTCAGAGGCCAGTGATTGTCCCTTAACTCTTCAGGTTGGACTATATCCCTCGTTAGACTGAATCCTTCCTGAGGAAAAGAACTTTCACTTACATACCTTTGTACATCCACAATGCTAATGGACCAGTCAGTTAAGGACCATTAATTGAGCACTAACAATGTGCAGGACACTGAACTTGAATCTGTGGGAGATACGAAGTGTAAGATCCAGTTGCTGCCCTTGAAAGCCCACAGTGGTTATAGAGACATGGCAAATGGGTGGATTTGCCTATAAATCTGTGGGCAATAAATTGATTAATGATTTGAGTCTCTGAAAGTCTTGAGAAATATGTAACAATTTATTGGCTAAACTCTACAGGTTATAAGATTAATTACGGAATTAGTTGAACAGACACTAAATGCTATGAAAAGTTGTTAGAGTGTGCTGGTGAGCAGGAGAGCTTTGTAGAAGAGAGGTCTGGGTGTGAAAATGAAAGATGGTTAGGACTTGGCTGCATCTGTCAGACCTGGAAGGTGCTCAGAGAATACCTGAATGAATGCATGCATAAGAATACATGCATGGGTCATTTGTTCCCAGATAGGTACAAAGTGAAACCCTCATTCTTCTAATGAATAATATTTTTCCTGAAACACACAAGGTCAATTTCTTGAAGGGTGTGGTGGATGAAGAGGAGAGGTGCTTTCCCAGTTCCTTCCCCAAGCCACTGAGTCCCATAATTACTTAAAATGTGATTCCTGAGGTCCAGGATCATAATAACTATGAGTAGCAGAGCTGGTACTTGACCTCTAGGTGCTGGACTAGAAGCCTAGTGTTCTTTCTACTCTATCTTCTACCCCTGGGATCCCCTCTCTTTTTTTGAACTTGTCTAAAATGAGTTTGCCTGAGGCTAACCCTTCCCACCACCTCTTATTCTAATCACAGTGCTAGGCTGACCTTTCTTCACTTGCTATGTAAATGTGCCCTAACTTGAAATTAGAAACAACAGCTGGTCCTAGGACAATGTTTCAAAGAGACCCATTGTGACAAAACTATCTTAGTAAAAAGAAAAAGTGTTAATTACAAAATACAAATCATTGCTTTATGGATTGTGGGAATCTTATAAATGTGGGTAGATGATGGGGTAGCTTTGGAGGGGTCCTCTCCACTGGCATTAGCTATTACCCACAACAAAGAGGTGCCTTCTCTGGATACTACAATCAGGTTGGGACCCTTCCAGAGAAGCTGCCACAATCTGGCGAATATTTGGGCAGCCTGGGGATCTGAAGAGTCGACGGGTGGGCACTGGGGTACACAGGTATGTCTTCTGACCAAGGATGCTCAAGTCTCAAGAACCTAGAGAGCAAATGCCTTCAAGAAATTATTCCCAAATCCCCTAGAAATCCGTGGGCTGAAGTCAAGCGATTGGTTTAGCCTGCTCGCTAAGAGGTATTGGCCTCTCCTAACTGTGTACTTTTCTTATCTCCATGACAACTTTCTTTACCACTCTCAAAGACGCCTGGGTCTTCCCAACAAAGCCTCACTGGATCCCACATGTCCTCATTTG
The DNA here is from genome assembly GCF_000147115.1 of Myotis lucifugus. Taxonomy (NCBI): domain Eukaryota; kingdom Metazoa; phylum Chordata; class Mammalia; order Chiroptera; family Vespertilionidae; genus Myotis; species Myotis lucifugus. Next base: position 1,549,960 of record NW_005871089.1, on the reverse strand, counting down.
AGAAAACACCATTACACAGCTTATCATTTAGGTAAACCTGTGATTCTCATATCAATGGATTGAGCATTTCCTAGTACAGACGATTTACTGCTACAGAAGCAACTTCTGCTCTGCACATTGTTTAATTGAAATATTGAAATACCAAGAAAGAAGAACAAATAAATGTCCCAAGTAATTGTGATCAACTGTGCAAATACAGCAATGCTGTGTTGGTTGCCTTAAGTTTATTTGCTCTCCCATGAATGAAGATTAAACAGAGGTGTGGTTCAGAAGTGTTCTGAGTGTTTGGACAAGCCGTGCTCTGTGTGAGGATGATGAACTGGCTGTTGACCTCTGTCAATATCACTTGCACTTGATATTTAGTGACATTTAGCCTCTGTGACCCTAGAGTTTGTGGGCCTGTGTTTGTTTCTCCACCCACCCTCTAAAAGCTGCTGTTCGTCAGGCTCTGTCCTAGGCATGAATCACTTTACACACCTCCTGGGCCCCCTTGTCCATTCCTATGGCTAAAATTCTGTGTATACATGTTGACAACATTTGAGTTCTTATCTTCAGCTCCAGACTGGAATATCCTCCTTGCTGCTGGATGTGCATGCATTATAGGCGACTCTGGCACAACATATGCCAAGCTGAACAAACTTTCTTACCCTTCAAACCTGTTGCTGCTCCTGTGTACCCTTTTAGTAAAAGGCAACATTATTTCACTCAGGTGTGCAAGTTAAAGACCAGGAAGTCATCCTTAACTTTCCACTCCTTCACCTACCACCTCCAAATCAGTCATCAAAGCCTACTAATTATCCCTCCGAAATCTCCAAAATCCAGCTCCTAGTTTCCACCCCACTCTAGTTCATGTGCCAGACCTCTAACCTGGAATACCGCGGCCTCTTAAATGGTTTTTAATCATGAAAATATTGTACTTACTAAAAATATATACCTATTAAAAAGAATCCAGCCAGACCTAGGCTGAGGGAGTGTCCTCTGAGTTGATTTTGGTTTGCTTCTGCCAGGGGTGTCAGTGGCTTAAGAACAATTTTTAATACAGATTTTTTGGCTTCAAGGTTCCTAGTCCACACAACTAGTATAGTCTCAACCCCCTCAAATTATGTGAGGCCAGACATGGGCTTAAAAATCCTTAGTGGAGACTTTCTTCTCCCCACCTGAAGCCAGGCTGACTGACACCTTTCCCTGCATTTCTTTGCTGGTGAATGGAGATCTCCCAGTGCATCCTATCATGGAAGAACCAGCTGTCTGATGGTTTTCCAGTTCCAGCTCCCAGGCCTTTGTTTTTCCCTCCAATGTACTTGGTAGCTAGCTTACCACTTACTGGTATTTGTCATCATAGAAAAGGCTAGCAAAACTGGAAAATTTGTGATGTAAATAAAGTGCAATCGTGTCTTTTGGTTGGATTTTAGATTCTTCCAAATGTGCTTTACCTTAGTACAAAGTGTTGTAAAGCTTCTACTAGTTAAAGCTTCTTATAAAAGCAGCCACACTGATGATATCTTAAAGCACACAAATGAAATATGTAGAGATTTGCACACAAATGAAATATGAAGAGCCTGCTATTCCCTCAGGACCCACCACTCACAGTGCGTGACCTGGGGCTCTGACACACAATACAAGGGATGCCACCTGTGTCAGTCCACATATTAAAGACTAGAAAATGTAATTGTTTTCTTATTTTTTTAAGAAAAAATTAAGTAGAAATAAAAATTTCAATATTTTCTTCCCTTTCCTCAAAGGATTATCTTGTGTACTCTGTGGGGTTCTCACCTCACTTTGTAGATCACTGCTTTATAGGAGGGTGGTGCAGGTTAAGCTGTGTTCCCTTGATTTTGAACTTCCAGCTTCCAGAACTGTGAGACAATACATTTCTGTTGTTTCTAGCCATGAAACTTGTGGTACTTGTTACACAGCCCTAGGAAACTAATACAAAAGAGGGTTCAGAGAAAATCAAAGAAAGTTCAGAGAGCTGGAATACCAGTAGAGCAAGGTGACCCAGGAAGTTGGGCAGGTGAGAGCTCAGGAAGGAGGGTGTGGGCAATGGTTTCAAATGCATCTAGGAAAGCAGGAGGATGTGAGCAAAGCTGTAGGAATGTGCTTGGGAGGGATGGGAGCTGGGAAAGGAGACACACCTGCTCTGAGGGGTGGGGACACTGAGGAAGTAGAGAAAGATGCACCTGGAAGAGTTGGGTGGGAACAGGCTGTGAAGGGCCCTGAATGCCCATCACATCTGCTCTCTTGGCTTCCCTCTTTGGGCATTCGAATTTCTTCAGTTGCCTTCTGGCTATTGCAACCTTCTCTACACTACTTTACTTAAGATTTTCTTGGACACATGTCTGGCCTTCCAGGCACCTAATCTACACCACAGTTCCCACCATACCTTTTCCTACACACGACCAGTCACATTTGCTCTGCCTCAAATGCCTGAAATTCCACCACATTTGAGTTACCACTTTAGTGCCCTATATATAAAGGTTTAATAAGTTGTTGACATAAGGTTTAATAAGTTGTTAAATAGCTGTTGGCAACAGCTACTTAATAACATAGCTGTTGGAAAGATTGACATTGTAAAAAAAAACAACAACAAGGAGTAAAAATATATGTCTTAGGAGTCTTCCCTTTTATATGAAAGAGTTGTATCTGCATAGAGTTAGATTATGCATAATCCTGTTCGATTAGACATAAAGGAGAGCAAGGAAGAGAAACTGACCTGCTCCCAGAGAGGGGAGTCCTAGTTCTCTTGAAGGAATCAGTTATCATCTGTTGTTCCTAAAGAAGAGATTTCTCCTATAGCAGCTCACTTGAAAGAATGGGTATATTCATTTATTTATTCATTAATTCATTCAGTCATTCAACAAATATTCCTTAAGCACCTACTACATGCCCTGGGCTAAGTGCTCAGAGAGTGAAGAGCAAAAGTGAAACAGTTTCTACTCTCAGAAAAAGTCTTTTAGGGTATTCAGACCTTTATAATGCAGTATAATAAATATCAATAGGAAAAATGCAAAAGTTTTATATTCTTAATGCTTATTCATCTACATGTCAGTCACTGGATGTGATAGGCAGAATAATGACCTGAACAGATGTCCACATCTTAGTCCTCAGAATCTGTGAATACATTACCTTACATAGCAAAAGGATCTTTGCAGATATGATTAAATTAAGGATCCTGAAATGGAGATGTTGTCCTGGATAGTCTGGGACAGAGGTCCTCAAACTTTTTAAACAGGGGGCCAGTTCACTGTCCCTCAGACCGTTGGAGGGCCGGACTATAGTTTAAAAAAAAACTATGAACAAATTCCTATGAACACTGCACATATCTTATTTTGAAGTAAAAAAAAACACACAAACAAAACAGGAACAAATACAATATTTGTAATTGCATGTGGCCCGCGGGCCGTAGTTTGAGGACCCCTGGTCTGGGAGGACCGATCTAATTACATGCCTTCTTACAATCAGATAACCTTTCCCAGTTGATTTCTGAGTCAGAGGAAGATGTGACTATGGGAGCAAGGTCAGAGAGTTGCCGTGGTACTGGCTTTGAAGATGGAGGAAGGGGCCACGAGCCAAGAAATGTAGGCAGCTTCTAGAAGCTGGAAAAAGCAAAGAAACAGACACTCTGCTGACACTTTAATTTTAGCCCAGTGACCTATATCAGATTTCTAATTTACAGAGCTATGTTGTTTTAAGCCACTAAATTTGTGCCAATGTGTTGCAGCAGAGATAGAAAACCAATATATTGGGTTAGCCCCATGGTCGGCAAACTGCGGCTCGCGAGCCAAATGCGGCTTTTTGGCCTTTTGAATGTGACTCTTCCTAAGCCTTAGGAGTACCCTAATTAAGTTAATAACAATGTACCTACCTATATAGTTTAAGTTTAAAAAATTTGGTTCTCAAAAGAAATTTCAATCGTTGTACTGTTGTTATTTGGCTCTGTTGACTAATGAGTTTGCTGACCTGTGGGTTAGCCTATAGAGTCAAATAAAACAGGTCCCTGTCCTCAGAAACTCACAGCTTATTGGGGGAGGGAGACATGTAAACAGTATAATAAAAGTGCAAAGATTGGAGTGAGTACATGGAGCTATGTAAATAAAATTTGGAGACATCCTGTCAATCTCTACCATTTAAGAAAAACTTCTCTTGATTTTATTTTCTCCACCAGCTACTGCCCTATTTCATCACTCTCCTTTGCACCCAAACTCCTTCATAGAATTATCATTTATTGTAGTTTCCAATTCTTCTCCTCCCATTTCCTCTTAAAACCACTTCAGTCAGACCTTTGTCACACTACCCACTCATCATACTATGGTCCAGGCCACCAGTAACCTCCATGATGCTAAACCCAATGGTGGTTTTTGGTCCCTACATGTATGTACAACTAGTTAGCAGCATTAACACAGCTGACCACGTCCTCCTCCTTGATACACTTCCTTTATTTGGTTCCTGGGACTCCATCCTCACTCTTAGCTTTCTTCTTTCACTGGATGCCACTTCTCCAAGCCTGTTAATATTGGAGTGCCCCAGAGCTCAGTCTTTAACCCTCTTTTCTTTATATGTCCTCTTTTGGTGACCTCATACAGTCTCATTCCAACCACATGCTGATGACCTCCAAGTGTATCTTTCCATCCCAGACTTCTCTCTTGGACTCCAGTTGCATACATCCAGCCTCCTACTTGTCATCTCCACTTGGATATGTAATAGACATCTCATACTAAACATGTCTGACAGTACTGAATTTCTGATCTTCCCTAATCCCTCCTTGTCACCTGCTCTGCCCACAGCTTTCCCCGCCTCTGTGAATGACAACTCTGTCCTTCCAGGTATTCTAGACATAATTGACTCTCTGACATTTCATATCAATTCATCAGCAATTTTTATTGGCTCAACCTTCAAAATATATCCAGAATCAGACCGCTTTTCTACTGCTACTACCCTGGTCTGGCCACCACTCTTCTTGCCTGGGCTACTAAAAAGAACCTGATATATTTTTCCATGTCCCTCAGAGAACAGTCTTGAGCGCTTAAAATATCCTGCCAGGCACTACATGATCTAGGTCCCGGCTCCCCTTATGTCTCTCAAGTAGTCTCCTTCATCTCTTGCTCTTTCTCATTCTGTTACAGCTACACTGGCACTTATCATTTCTGATCTTTGTCCTTTAGGAACAATGATTAATCTCAACAAATTTGAACAATGACTAGCACTTAATAGGTCCTCAATAAAAATTTAATGAATGAATAAAATTACCAATCATAAGCACTCATGTTGCTTAATTTTCCCTTTTTAAATAATGCTGTTTGCTACTTCACTTGTTTTTTGAGATATTTATTTAGCATCTCAATTTTGGTCAGCATTGAATAGATTTTTATTTAAAATGACAAAAGAATATAGTGTTCCTATAAAACCAGGAACATTGACATAAAAAGAAAAAACATCTAGGGATAATGTTTGAAAGAAAATTTGATTCCACCCTAGAGTCTTGTTTCAACCCTGGACTCTAAACCATACTTGATCTGACATGAATCAGAAGTGGAACTGAAAAGATATACTTTTGATAGTTCACATGACAATCAACCATGACTTTGTAAATGCACCACTTTGGTGAGTATTCATGATCTTAAACCTGAAACTAGAAGGTCAATGAATCCTTTGTTTAGGATGGCATTAAGCTAAATCTCTGTGTATGTTGTTTTCATACAGAAGTCTCAGTCATTTACATTATCCAATGAATCAACACCAGCTTCTCAGGCACTTACTTGAGTAAGCCATATAAGTACTGCTTAAGAACATAGGCCTGGAATTACACACACATGTTGAAACATGAGAAGTGACCACTCAATGTCTGCATGTAATTATATTTTATTCACATAATATTTTCAATATTTGGGGGGAAAGAGAAAATACAAATACCTATTTTTAATCTTAATATAAAAAAATTAGAGTCGTTACAATTCATGGCTAGAGTTCCATTTTTATTTTATTTTATTTTATTTTATTTTATTTTATTTTATTTTGCCATAGGAAGGCGGCTACAAGCTCAGACCAACTGAAGTTCTGAGATCTCAAAATTATCCTTGTTAGACATACTTAAGGGAACAAGAGTTCTGGTAGTACCAGAAGGAGTCATATCAACTTCTTCCAGTGATATGCTGGAGCTCACACACAAGAGCAAATTGGTAATTTTTAAAGAATTTTTGTGAGTTGGTTGAGTCACATTGTTAGCTTGAACTTTATGGTGGAAGTATTTACACCACAGAAATTGGCAGTTACTACAAACCAGGGATCTCCCTGCTAACTCCCAAAAGCCAGCTATTAAACACTTTACCAGAACCTTAGTGATTGAATCTCTTCTTCAACAGACTTTATGTCAACAGGGGTTTCTAAATTCCTATTTTTCAGTTTTAGATTTTATACCTCAAGTATTTTAATTTTCTATAGTGAATCATTTACATGTATATGTCATCTTATTTAAGTTTTAGCTTTATAGTTTTTTCCCTATGGTCAAATTATTTATAAGCATGAATGCCTTATTAAGTTTTGGCTTTACATTTATTTACACAACTGCATTTATAAGTACATGGTGTGATTAATAGTTGCTGATTCTCTGTCCTTCCCATCTCACTTAGCCTTTGTAAGCTTCAGCTTCATCGTTTATAAAACTAGAATAATTATAGTGCATGCCGCTCATTTAGTTTGCTATGAGTATTAAAAGAAATGATATGTAAAGGACTAACTAAATACTATGATAACAAATGTAGTTGAGGAGATTGTCTACTACACTGCTTGTTGTCTTATATGTAAAGCTGCACCCACATGAGAATTTATTTTAGAATGCAGCATCAGGAAAACTTTATCTCTATTGAGAACTTGCTGTGCCTTTCCCTTTCCAGTATTAAAATTATCACTGATTGTTCCCGTTTTTGTTTTGCCTTGGTTATTTAGAAGCTGAAAGCCAAATTTCAAACTCAAGGACAACAATAATAGTTGTTCTAATAGTGAACAAAAATTCTCCCTTCCTCAGTTTATTTCCTGCCTTTGTTATCAGAATTATGGCAATAAAATTTGTTACTTCAATTTCTTTTTGGAGAGAAGTGTGATTTAAACAAAAGCATTTACAGTGCTCAAATTCTGGCAAGGGCTAGATAGTATTGACTTGGAACAATGTGATATTAGATGGGAACTTTCAGGCTGTAAGTGCTTACCGGTAATGTGAGCAGCCTTTATTGTTGAGGTATTATGCTGTGATTCATATTAGGGAATTCCCTGAGGTTACTTTAGTTAGGGTTTACTTGCCTAATAAGAGCCCAACCTTCTGTGTGTTAGGGTTTTCAGGCTTATTTTGTTGACTTGATGAATGTCACTTCAGAATTATGAGCTGAAAAGCAATGGCTCATGAGAGTTTATTATTCTCTCAGAGTTCCATGTCTCAGTACTGGAAGAAGTAGGCCTCTGAGTTTAGCCTTAAAATGCTATGCCTTGATCTTAAGCAAATTCATTGAATACACCCTTCTAAGGTTCAAAAGAACTGTTCTTAATTGCTGTTTAGGTTTAGAGACATTTTTGAAGTTTATGGAGCATAGTATATAATGCTTCTCCCTAGCATGGCAAAATTTAAATGTAAGTCTTTTTTGAAGTCCAGAATATATTAGTATTTTAATTTATTAACTATTTTATATATTTTGCTTGTGGCAATAGCAATTATAAAACAGCAATAGGAAAAACACACATTGATCCATTATTATTGAATATATTTTGATGCTTGTACTAAAGTGATATAAATGATGTAAAAAAATATATATGTGAGTGGCGGCGGCGGCGACCGCATACCGCGCGACCCGGAGTAGCGCGTCCAGCCGCGAGGCCGGCGCGGGGGCGGGAGCGGGAGCGGGGCCCGCGACAGGCCCGCGACAGTCCCTCCCGACGCCGGGGGAGCCCCGGCAGTTGCCAAGGAGGCGGCGCGGCGGACGGCGGCCCCAGAAAGAGAGGCCCGCGCTCGGCCCGCGGGACCGCGCCGCCACCGCCCGGGCTGGCCCGAAGGAACCGCCCGCGCCGCCGCCGCGCGGACCGAGGTTATGAACGTGATTTTTGATGAAACTGGATTGGAAACATTTTCATGATCTTTGTATATTTCTATATATGTATTTTAAAATTTTGCATTTGACTTAAAGTGCCATGAGAAAATTTGCATATTGCAAGGTGGTCCTAGCCACCTCCTTGATTTGGGTACTCTTGGATATGTTCCTGCTGCTTTACTTCAGTGAATGCAACAAATGTGATGGAAAAAAGGAGAGAGGACTTCCTGCTGGGGATGTTTTAGAGCCAGTACAAAAGCCTCATGAAGGTCCTGGAGAAATGGGGAAACCAGTCGTCATTCCTAAAGAGGATCAAGGAAAGATGAAAGAGATGTTTAAAATCAATCAGTTCAACTTAATGGCAAGCGAGATGATTGCACTCAACAGGTCTTTACCTGATGTTAGGCTAGAAGGGTGTAAAACAAAGGTGTATCCAGATAATCTTCCTACAACAAGTGTGGTGATTGTTTTCCACAATGAGGCCTGGAGCACACTTCTGCGAACTGTCCATAGTGTCATAAATCGCTCACCAAGACACATGCTAGAAGAAATTGTTCTAGTAGATGATGCCAGTGAAAGAGACTTTTTGAAAAGACCTCTGGAGAGTTATGTGAAAAAATTAAAAGTACCAGTTCATGTAATTCGAATGGAACAACGTTCTGGATTGATCAGGGCCAGGTTAAAAGGAGCCGCTGTGTCCAAAGGCCAAGTGATCACATTCTTAGATGCTCACTGTGAGTGCACAGTCGGGTGGCTGGAGCCTCTCTTAGCCAGGATCCAACAGGACAGGAAAACAGTGGTGTGTCCCATCATCGATGTGATCAGTGATGATACTTTTGAGTACATGGCGGGTTCTGATATGACCTATGGGGGATTCAATTGGAAGCTCAATTTTCGCTGGTACCCTGTTCCCCAAAGAGAAATGGACAGAAGGAAAGGTGACCGGACTCTTCCTGTCAGAACGCCTACCATGGCCGGAGGCCTGTTTTCAATAGACAGAGATTACTTTCAGGAGATTGGAACATACGATGCTGGAATGGATATCTGGGGAGGAGAAAACCTAGAAATTTCCTTTAGGATTTGGCAATGTGGAGGCACCCTGGAGATCGTTACTTGCTCACATGTTGGACACGTGTTTCGGAAAGCTACACCTTACACGTTTCCGGGAGGCACAGGACAGATTATCAACAAAAATAACAGACGCCTCGCAGAAGTGTGGATGGATGAATTCAAGAATTTCTTCTATATAATTTCTCCAGGTGTTACAAAGGTAGATTATGGAGATATAGCATCGAGACTTGGTCTAAGACACAAACTCCAATGCAAACCTTTCTCTTGGTACCTAGAGAATATTTATCCTGATTCGCAGATTCCACGTCACTATTTCTCTTTGGGAGAGATACGCAATGTAGAAACAAATCAGTGTCTCGATAACATGGCTAGAAAAGAGAATGAAAAAGTTGGAATCTTTAACTGTCACGGTATGGGAGGTAATCAGGTTTTCTCTTACACTGCCAACAAAGAAATTAGGACGGATGACCTTTGCTTGGATGTCTCCAAACTCAACGGCCCAGTCACAATGCTCAAATGCCACCACCTAAAAGGCAACCAACTTTGGGAGTATGATCCCGTGAAATTGACCCTGCAGCATGTGAACAGTAACCAGTGCCTGGATAAAGCCACGGAGGAGGACAGCCAGGTGCCCAGCGTCAGAGACTGCAACGGAGGTCGGTCCCAGCAGTGGCTTCTCCACAACGTCACCCTTCCAGAGATATTCTGAGACCAAATTTACACAAGAAAAAAATAAGGGTTGACTGGGCTACCTCAGCATACATTTCTATCACATTCTTACGTAGCACAAGAAACCATCAACAAAACAAAAAGGAAACCCACCATAAGGGAGAACATATTTGCCAATGATTCCTCTGATAAGGGATTAATCTTCAATATATATAAAGAACTAATACGACTCAACACCAGGAAGACAAACAATCCAATTTAAAAATGGGCAAAGGACCTGAATAGATACTTCGCCAAAGAGGACATACAGATGGCCAATAGGCATATGAAAAAATGTTCAAGGTACTAATCATCAGGGAGATGTAAATTAAGATAACAATGAGATAACACCCCATACCTGCCAGGATGGTTGCTATCAAGAAATCAATAAATAAGTGCTGGCAAGAATGTGGAGAAAGTGGAACCCTAGTGCACTCTTGGTGGGAATGCAGACTGGTGCAGCCACTGTGGAAAACAGTATGGAGTTAACTCAAAAAATCAGAAAGAATGTATGCAACCCTATGTTCATAGCAGCATTATTTACAGTAGTCAAGATCTGGAAATAGCCCAAGTGCCCATCTATAAGTGAGTGGATTAAAATGCTGTTATACATTTACACAAGAGAATACTATGCCGCTGTAAAAAAAAGGAACTCTTACCCTTTGCACCAGCATGAATGGACCTGGAAATTATTATGCTAAGTCAGTGGTTCTCTACCTGTGGGTCGCGACCCCTTTGGTCGCCTAAGACCATCGGAAAACACATATATAATTACATATTATTTTTGTGATTAATCACTATGCTTTAATTATGTTCAATTTGTAACAATGAAAATACATCCTGCATATCAGATATTTACATTACGATTCATAACAGTAGCAAAATTACAGTTATGAAGTAGCAACAAAAATAATTTTATGGTTGGGGGTCACCACAACATGAGGAAATGTATTAAAGGGTCGCGGCATTAGGAAGGTTGAGAACCACTGTGCTAAGTGAAATAAGCCAGTCAGAGACAAATACCAAATTATCTCACCAATATGTGGAATCTAATGAACAAAAGAAACTGATGAACAAAATAGAACCAGAGGAATGGATACATGGAACAGACTGACAAATGAGGGGAGCAGGGTGGGGGGAAAGTGAAGGGATTAACTAAAGAACATATATGCATGGCCCATGGACACATACAATAGTTTGGGGAGGGCTAAGGTGGGCGGAGGCTGGGTGGAGGTGGTCAAAAGGGGGAAAATGGAGGTCATCTGCTATAGTGTCAACAATTAAACTTTTTAAAAAAGATTAAATTTTAGCCGAAACCGGTTTGGCTCAGTGGATGGAGCGTCGGCCTGCGGACTCAAGGGTCTCAGGTTCGATTCCGGTCAAGGGCATGTACCTTGGTTGCGGGCACATCCCCAGTGGGAGATGTGCAGGAGGCAGCTGATCGATGTTTCTCTCTCATCGATGTTTCTAACTCTCTATCTCTCTCCCTTCCTCTCTGTAAAAAATCAATAAAAAAATATATTTAAAAAAAAGATTAAATTTTAAATTAGAACTTCTATACTTTGATGTCAGTCCTTATAAAACTAATATTCAGAAGTTAGAGAGAGCCAAAGAACAATGAGAAACCATGAATAACATTTTGATCACAATATAATGCCACATAGATTTTAGATATGTGTTAAAAACAAAAGTTATCAAATTATTAGAAAATAAAGTAATTTTTTTGAAATTTCAGAAATTTCCGTCCAGCATGAAAGTCATACCAATTCTATAATGTATATAATGTGGTGTTATGAACTCTTGCAATTAACAAGTTTTTAAAAACACACTTGCAAGCTACTTTGAGAACAATGTTATTTCAGTGAGTGGAAGTGATATACATTCTTTAATACATGTATTGAGGAGTTTAAGAACAAATGTAGTTGGATTTTTTCTAAATAGTACTTGCAAGCTCTGTTGTGCACAATGTATTTCAGTGATTGGAAGGTATATCTATTCTGTAATACATATTGGGTAGTGTTTAAGAACATTTGAAACAAGCATGTTTCAAACAAAGCTACTTGCAAGCTGCATTTAGTATAATGTTATTTTAGGGAATGGAGGTGATACTCATTCTCTAATGCATGTAATGAAGTATTTAAGAACACTTCTAATAAGTGTTTAAAATATTTGTAATGAAGATATTTCTATAAGCACTATGGTGCAAATTGTGTTCAGACCAGTTATATTACTGAATAAAAATAATTCCTATTTTGTTATGCATGTAATGAAGTGTTTAAGAATGCTTGTAATAAAGCTATTTCTAATAACTTTGATGCAAAATACATTCAGAATAGTTTTAAATCTGTACATGGAAATGGGCCCAATTGTGTAATGCATGAAGTGATTAAGAATATTTGTAGTAATGATGTCTGTGAGAATGCTACTTGCAAGTTGCATTGAGAACTGTGGGATATCAATGACTGGAAGTGACACCCATTCTGTAACAAGTGTAATGCTGTGATTCAGTTCATATTTTATAAATATGTTTCTTAAGAATGTTATTGGGAAGCTGATATAGTAAGTGAATACAAGTAATTCCAATATCTAATGTATGGAGGAAGTGTTTGATAACATTTGTAATAAAGATTTTCTAAAAATGCTTAAAAAAGATATTTTCTGAAATAATTCCAAATACTACATTAAAACTTATAAGTAATCTTACAATATAGTAAACATAATAAATTGTGTTTACATATAACTTTATCAGAACTTCAACATATACAATATTTTGCCTATTACCTTCCTTTCAGTATAAATTAACCACATAGTCATTAGTAATTTTAACTTAAGTGACTGTAAGGTCATTGTTAAATGTGTATCATAATAAAGGTTGGGTTATTTACCTAGTGCATTTGAACATGAAATTTACCTTGACTTATTCTGTCTGAAATGTTTTTTCATTAGGATAAATAGCAAAGATTGGCATGGAGTCATTAACGGGTGGTATAATAGTCACATAATTCACTAGTAATTTAATTATTCAATCAAGAGTATTTACTAATACCTTGCCAGAACTTTAAAAGGCCCCTAGAGATCTGGAAGGAGAAAATGATAAGGAGGATAAGTAAAACTATCTTTTAAAATCTATAGAGATAGTCTTTATTTGGCATATTTTCAATTCAAAAGCAAGAAACTTTTCTATTCAAATTATCTGACTGTACTAAAGTCTTAAAAGTATTTTTGCTCATCGTTTATGCATATCCTGATATCCTGGCTAAGATAAGAAAACTCCAAGGTCCAGGAAAGTTGGTTATGGAGTCAGACGGTTACTGAACCCTGAACAAATTCCTTGCGTTTATCTGGGCTCCTGGATGAGTAGCCTGTTTTAAAAGAGGCAATCATGAGCTTCTGCCTTTGAACCATACACACTCAGGACCATCAGTCTTCTCACTAAACAGAAGCCGGCGGTATTTCTGGAGTTTTGTATAATCAAGACTTACTTGATAACAAAGGTTAATTTTCACCAAGTGAAATGGGTTGGGTTTTCTTGACATTAACCCTGAATCCAAAGAAATAACTGTGGCCCTAGACAGTTTTGCTCAGTGGCTAGAGCATCGGCCTGTGGACTGAAGGGTTCGATTCCTGTCAAGGGCACATGCCCGGGTTGTGGGCTTGATCCCCAGTAGGGGGCGTGCAGGAGGCAGCCGATCAATGATTCTCTCTCATCGTTGATGTTTCTATCTCTCTCTCCCTCTCCCTTCCTCTCTGAAATCAATAAAAATATATCTTAAAAAAGAAATAATTATGGATATCTCAACTGCTTTTATGCATAAATTCAATTTTGCCAGGAAAGTCTAGTGTTGTTCCAGACCATGCTCCCACTTTGATGCTCCCCCTTTCAGTATTGAAGCTAATGGCACACTTGATGTGAATGGCAGTTTGTTCATGGCCAAAGACAGAGGAACAGGTGGAAATGAGCCCTCTTCAGGGGGTACTGGTAGGTTCAAGACTGAAATAGCAGAGCGTAAAACAACAGTGGGGGAGATTAAAGAAGTTTCTGTTAGAGGGAATTGGCATCTCAAGAAGTTTTAGTGCTGAGTAACCAAGGAAACTCACACAAGTGTCTGTGATTATATGGAGCAGAAGCTACCTCTTCTTCCCACTTTTCTTCTTCCTACTTTAGTTTTGCAGGATGGAGTCATTAGAGAGCTTACTAGAAATGCAGATGATTTCACAATCAGTGCCAAAGATGACCTACTTAATTTTGTTTAAAGCTCTGTTATGTGATGTGTTTTAGTTTTGATTGTTCAAGAGAAGAGGATGTGATAACTGTCTCAGGTCTTCCATTCCTGGGGCTGCCGTATGAGTTGTGGGTGGCAGTGCCCTTACTCGGACCCCGTGGCAGCACGTGGCTCTGCCAGCTATCTGCCGTGGCATCTGAGCTGAGGGAGAATGAGTGGTATCCTGGGTTCCTCCATGGAATTATTGACTGACTCTGTTGGCCAGATTAACTGGAGCTACCAGGAGCAGTGTTCCAAAAGCTCTGAAAATGAAGAGGGAAGTAATTAGATATGGAATTCATAATTGAAATTAGTTTAGAAGGAGATCTTTGTGTTTGAAAAGGAATCATTTTATGTGTAAACTTTCCATGTTGTACGTTAATTTTTCACTCTTCTCCTTCTAAGGAATGCATTTGTCATCTTGTTGCCATTACTATCATATCGTTATCAATGAACATCTCCCAAGGGTGCCTTCTTATCTGCTCCGGCTGGTCCCCTGGACATTCTCTGCCTCCCTCGTGTTCCTTCTCACCTGTATGCACTCACTGAAGCTCCTCCCAACCTTGAGTACCCTCCCTTCATGCAAACTTGTTTCCGAACCTTTTCCTTTCTTGAGTACTACTAACATCTACTGTCCTACCATACAGTTCAGTAAGTAGTTGTTCTTCATTTGAGCTATATGTTAGCTTTGTTCCCCAGTATAGAACACAAGTTCCTTGACAGCAGGGGCCAAAGGACAAAGCTGGCAAGAGAGACTAACTCTTACCCTTTTGTGTTGTTATTATTTTTAAAAAATATATTTTTATTGATTTCAGAGAAGAGAGAGGGAGGGAGAAATAAAAACATTAATGATGAGAGAGGATCATTGGTTGGCTGCCTCCTGCACGGACTCTACTAGGGATCAAGCCCGCAACTCTGGCATGTGCCCTGACCAGGAATTGAACCACGACCTCCTGGCTCACAGGTTGATGCTCAATCACAGAGCCATGCCAGCCGGGCTGTTTTATTTGATACTTCTTTACATTGTACATGTATGACTTGTCAAAACAATTTTTAAAATGCATTTTCTTTCCTGGTTTCATATTAGAATTAAACAAAACATTAGAATTAAACAAAAATATTCATATAGATTCAAAATGGTAACAAATCAAAACTTATCTAGGTTTGATAAGTGCCTTTTGTTCTGAAGGGAAGACAAAAATAAATAATACTGATAATAGTTAACAAAACAAAACAACCTGTCTGGCTGAATGCTAATAATAGTAGCTTTACTTCATGTAGGGGGCTTCGAGATCAACATGAAAAAAAGCCTTACTGCACATTCAAAGCAGTACTATTTACTTAGCTGCTCTCAAATGGGAATAAGCAGGCATCAGCTATCAAGTTTCTAGCCTGGAAAAATCCATCAAAGCCACTGGACACAGACACGATGGGGACATCATGTAGACAGTTCATAAAAATAACCAGTCTGACATTTTTGGAAACTGATGCAAACTGTCTCTGTGGCTCTGTCTGTTGCTTTTGCTTTATACAGTAACAACTGAAAAGCGGTGAGAATTTGGCTGCTACATGAGACACCCAGTACAATAAACCCTCGATTTTGCAGACCTCAATTTAATGGACTTCCAATTTAACAAACAAGATTTCCAGTCTGAATGTCATATGTGAAAATTAACATTCTATTAACTTAAAAATGCTTTTAACTAAGATTTGCTTATGATTAAATTAACAGGTTTTTTTCCTTGTTAATTCACTGTTATTTTTAACAAATTTTTAGCAAACTGGCCATATTTTGGGAAAAACACTGTAGTAATTTTATCGACATATTTACAACTATAGTCTACATAATTAAATAAGAGTCACTGCTCGTAGACAATGTTTGATAAATTATTAGCATGTGATCACACTACATTTTGCATGGTAATTGGTTCTGTGATCCGTGGTGTGATTTTCTGTAGCAGCTTTTTATGCTTTTTTAAAATATGTTTTTTTTAATTGTTAGAGAGAGAAGAAGTGAGAGGGATAGAGAGATATAAACATCAATGAGAAACATCATCCATCAACTACCTCCTGTATGCCTCCTATTGGGGATCAAGCCCGAAACCCAGGCATGTGGCCTGACTGGAATCGAACCAGTGAACTCTTGGTTCATAAGTTGACTAGGCCTATTCAACCACTGAGCCATGCTGGTCGGGCTAATTTGTCAATTTTTTAACATGTGCATTCGGAAAACCTAGTTTATGACATAACAGACTTTCAACTTTAACTGACACCCCCTCACCCAAATTAGTCCATTATGTTGAGTTTTACTGTATTCACAATAGGGGGAGTACCAATCCTGTGTTATATATGCGTACATAGATTAAACAACCAGAATTTACTCTAATAACCAAAAAGAATGCATCAATTTATTCAGAACTACTTATTGAGCACCTAACACATGCTAAACTTTCTAGAGAATTCAAACATCAGATTTAAGAAGTCCAAAGTCTAGTTGTAAAATAATGCTTGTTCAGAACAGATGTGTTAGTATCATATGAGAGATATAATTCAACTATTCAGGGGATGGGGAAAACACTTTCAGTTGAGCGATCAGGGAAGGCTCTATTAGAGAGGAGGTCATTTGAAATGAAAGTACAATTAGAATAAAACCTTTTAATTAAAGTATTATACACACATAAAAGTGTATCTATATATATAAAAGCCTAAGTTACCGGTAGACTGAATGACTGAACGACTGCTCGATTGGTCGCTATGACGCACACTGACCTCCAGGGGCAGATGCTCAACACAGGAGCTGCCCCCTGGTAGTCAGTGCGCTCCCACAGCAGGAGCGCTGCTCAGCTGACCGACGGGCGCCAGATGCAGGGCTCATGGCTGGCCGCTGCAGCCCGGATACTACAGTGAAGTGGCAGCGAGCCTACCGAGCAGAGGTGGCAGCAGGCTCAGCGAGGCCGGGATAAACAGGAGCAGCAGGCAGGAGCAGCAGGCGGTGTGGGACTGCTGGTTTTGGCCCGATCCCCGCATGCCACACTGAGGGACCCCACCTGTGCACGAATCCGTGCACCAGGCCTCTAGTATATTATAAAGAATATAAGCTAACTGAATTTTCACAAACCAACACATTAGTTATGTAACCAGATGGAATAGTATAATACTCCAGAAGCCCCCTCTGCCCTTCCAGTCATTCTTGAGGGGAGTAGAATTTTGTTAGATGAATGCAGATGGAGAGAAAATGACTGGGGGAGGGATAAGCATGCATTAAGATGTAGAAATTAAGACTGAGAAATGGGCTGAAGAGTAATTTGCTTGAAGTGTCAGCTGGTGGACAGGGTTGGGTCCATGTTGTAGCCTTAACTGCCCTGTAAAAAAGTTAGATTGTATTTATTAGCCACTGAAGACCTTTGAGCAAGAGAGAATATTTTGTAAGATTTTTAAAGGATAGTTGGTAATTTATTGGTAATGTGAGAGGTGAGACTAGAGGTCAGGTGACTGGTTGGGAAGCTTTTATAAAACCCAGGTATGAGATAATTTGGCCTCTGCAGTGGCAGGTGAAGAAAGGGAGCAACCATCCGCAGACAGTATAATGAGCCAACAAAAACTGAATGGCTATGGATCTTGAAGAAGTCCAAGAAAATTTCCTTCTATAAAAGTACTCAATAGTAAATTGTTATTTACTATTTTGTCAAGGGTTAACACAATCTTTGAATGCTGCTTCTCCAAGAGAATTCTAAAAACTTTTTTTGCAGTATTTGAATAAAACCTTGAGTTACTCTAAGGAAACTGACCTTTCAGACAAAAAGAGTTCTTTGTTACTCAGAAATGTGGATTGTTTTTCTTTTCATATGGGTGCATGCTAGAATAAACATTTTGGTGGGAAAAACTGACTTCAAGGAAGACTTTTGAAGATGTCATGTTACCAATAATTACTGAATATTGTTCACCTGTTTATTCATTCTTCAAGTTACTCTCATAATCCAAATTTCTGGATAGGATACATTAATTTCATTGTATATGTTTACCTGTAATGTATTTCTACAAGAAGTAAACGTGTTTTTGGAAGTAAAGGCCATAATATATTTTTCTTTGACAGCTTCTTATTTCACTTTGGCTATGTGGGTCATTTTTCATTAAAGGCACCCCCCCCGCCCCCCCACACACATACATACACACATTCCATCTCTTTCACTCCAAAGCGGTTAGTTTTTTTAAAATATATTTTTATTGTTTTCAGAGAGAACAGGAGACAGAGAGAGAGAGAGAGAGAGAGAGAGAGAGAGAAACATCAATGATGAGAGAGAATCATTGATTGGCTGCCTTCTGCACACCCCACACTGGGAATCAAACCCGCAACCCGGACATGTGCCCTGACCAGGAATGAACCCTGACCTCCTGGTTCATAGGTTGAGGCTCAACCACTGAACAAAACCGGCTGAGCCAAAGCAGTTAGTTCTTAACAAATAACTATTGGGCACCTAACCTGTACTTTGATTTCCTGTTAGGTCTTTCAAAGTCTGTTCTTTATTGTCCCTCTATACAACTGGCACCTTATTCCTAGAGACTGTTTGTTTGTGGAGTCTTTGATGCGTGTGGTTGCTTCCAGGTACTGGGATTTGTGTAGTAAAGCATCAGTAGAAGGAAGGAAATTTCTCTTGAAAGCCAGTGTGTGTACAGGTAACCTGGGACCAGGCGGTAGGGCAGGAAGGGAACTTTATCTGGGAAGAAGCACGTGGGTGGGAAGAGGACGGGGACTGCGCACCCACTGCAGACCCGAGGCTCCACCACCCAGGCAGCCGGGCGCCGGTGGTCTGGAGCCTGGCTCTAGTCTAGGGTCTTCCCACGCTGCTAGTCGCCCCTCTTCGCTGCTCCCCGAGCTGAAGTTCCAAACTTTTCCTCCAGCAGGGAGAGGAAGGGTGTTAAGTGAGTAAGGGAAGTCCCTCCCCCTTCCCGGATTCCGATTGGCCGAGGCCATCCAGACCCCCGGCGGGGCCGCCGGCCGATTGGCTGCGGGCTGCGGGGCGCCGCCGCAGGCCAGGAGCGGCCGGCCGCCGGGGCCCTCAGGTGGCAGGTGGGGCCGGGACCGCCGGCTCCTCCGCGCGCTCCCATCCCGCAGACTTGAAAGTTGGCCGGCGGGGCAGGCGCGCCGCGCTCGCCGCGAGCGGGACTGCCCAGCCTTGGCCATGAAGAGCCTCAAGTCCCGCCTGAGGAGACAGGACGCGCCCGGCCCCCTGCTGTCCGGCGCCGCCACGAGCGCGGTGAGTCCCGCCGCCCGCGCGCGTCCCGGGCTCCCGGCGCTCCCCTCCGAGAGTCCTCCCGGCTCCGAAGCGCGCGCTCCTCCCTTGGCTTTCCCTCAGCGCGCCCTCCCCGTCGGCCCGGCGCCTCCTCCTCCCCCAGGCCGGGGCTCCGCGTTGGCCCGGAGACCCTGGGGACCCTTCCCACCCGACGGGCCCCTTCCCGCTTCTCTCCCCCCGGTCTCCGAGCTCCGGGCGCTTGGGGATCAATTCGCCCCTCCTCCTCCTCCTCCTCCTCCTCCTCCTCCTCAACCCGGCCCTTCCTCGGCGACCTCGGGGCTGGCCCGGCGCCCCGCGCGCACTCTCCCGGCCCGGGTCGCGCGGTTACTGGCGGGCACCCCTCGGTCCCGGGGGTTCGCGCCCCATAGCCAGGTGGTCAGGGCAGCGGAGCCGCCTGCCCGCCCGGCCTCCGCGCCTTCCGTGAGTCAGTCAGTCCGGAGGAGTGAGCGCTGCTTGGCTGGGTGGGTTTGCTCTGGCCGCTGCTCCTGTCACTGGGAGAGTTGGGTTTCTGCCTGAGCCCCGGTGGGTGGTGACTGAGACTGGGAAGGGGGTTGTCTGTGGGGCCGCGTCGCCCGGGACAGACCTCCATTCGGTGTCCACGGGCAGCCTGCCCTCGCGCACACGCTCGGAAGCACTCAGGGCCTCGTTAGTTGGCCGGAGAACAGAAATCTTGAGAAACAGCCTGTCTGCAGATGTTGGGATTTAGATAATTGGGCAAATTCGAAGAATGGCTATATCATCAAAATTTCTTATTATTGAAATAAACATTTAAAAGCCTTGAAGAGTTAGAAACGAAAAGATGTGCTCGAACTGTTTAGTTGCCCATCCGAAGTAATTAAAACGGACTCATATTTTACATAGATTCTTACCAAATGATTATATGCTTTTTATGAGAGCTATTTTAATTAAAATGCTCTTGCTTTTGAGTTAAATCAGAATTGTGCCTTTCTCTCCACCTACTTATAGGATGGTTTTTCTTGGACTTAACAGGAAATTATGGTGAAACTAGGCTCTTTGATTCCCAATTTTTACAAAAGGAATAGCTTCAGGTGGTATATTTGATGTTTTGATGTTGTTTATTAAAGCATGAATTTATTTTATAAGCGCATAAAAGGAGAGATTACTTTGTTTCACATTTTTAAAAATAATTGGAAGAAATGTCATTTAGTGATGTCACAGGTCACTATATTTGAGTTAAAGATTCAACTTCTTTGTAGTACAGGTTGTGTTTTCAGCTTTAGAGATGTACTTTTCTAGGTTTATTTGCTATATTTTCCCATTTTATTTTCACTAAGCCTTCACATCTGACTTGAAGGTTTACACACCTTAATTGTGTCTTTTTTTTTCCTACTAGAAATGCAGTGTAGTTATTGGTATTATCAGCATGCCAGTTTGCATTTTATACATTTGAAACATGAAGTGCATCTCTTTGAGCCTAAATCGTTAGCACTTGCTAAACTGAGCATTTTTATTATTTTTCTTAAAATAACAGCATAACAATAAAGAGAAATACATGGTATGAAAAACAGAACCTATCTGATTAGAAAAGTGAACATCTCTCAGTTTAAGTTAAATATTAGAATACGTTTTGTAAAGTATTGAATGAAAATAAGTGAGTGTGAAGACTAATAAAATCAAACCAAGCAATGATAGAAAAATAAATAAATCTACAGGAGAATAAGTTCCTTTTTGCTTTTTAATCTATAAATCATAATCTCTATTGTCAGAGTTGGTCACATACGGTGCATATTGTTATGATGGAGCATTTTTCTTTTTCATTTTTCTTCCAAAAATATTTAAACTTTTATTTATTTGCTTTGAATAGATAATATAGCATATGGCTTAATATTTGAAAGAAACAAAAATATAGATAGAAAATAGTGCTTTTTTCACCCCTGTCCTTCAGTTACCTGTCCCCTTTCCTCAGGGGCTACTTGTGTCAGTTGCTTGCATGTCATTCCAGAGAATGTTTAGCAGTTACAAGCAAATATAAATATTTCTATGTATTATTTATAGAAATGGTAGCACACTGTACTCGCTGTTCCACATCTTTTTTTTAAAAACTGTAAATGTGTAGGCCCATTCAGAGCATCCCCATACAAATCTTTTGCTGTAATATACAATGCTGTGATGAATAAGCCTGTATATATTTCAAGTGTATGTGTATGTACACTTGTAGGGTCAATTCCTAAAAGTGGAATTGCTGGGTTAAAGAATACATGCATTCATATAGAATGCTGTTAAATTTCCTTTCATGCACCATGTACCCAATGGATGAGAAATTTTTTTTTCATGCTTCTGTTTAAAGTCTGTATAGATTTTTTGATCTTTGTGAGCCGGATTGGTGAATGTGGTATCTCAGGATAGTTTGTATTTCTCTTTTTTGATAGTTTTAAGGTCTCTTATGTTTTTTTCTGTGAACAATTTATCCTTTCCATTTTTCTATTGGGTTGTTGGTTTTTTCCTATTCATTTACATATACTTTATATTAGAGAAATTAGTCCTATTAATCTGAATAATCTTTTTTCTTAGTTATCTTATGACTTTGTTTATGGTGGCATTTGCTATGCAGAAGGTGGTTATTTTTATACAATTGAATTTATCAATCTTTTATTTTGTGACTTTTAGGTTTATAGTATAACTTGATCTTTCCATTCTGCAATATTAGGCAAAAAAGAAAGCCCCCTACTTTCATTTGTTTAATTGTTGTTTTTTTTTAACATTTAAATTTTTGCTCCATCTAGAATTATTCTGGTATAAGGTAAGAGGTATACATCTTGCTTTCTTTTTTTTTTTTTTTTTTTTGCTCTCTTTGCCCCATTGCTACCTGATTGATATCTTAGAACATTTAATTGTCATGGAAATGACCACAATATGTTCTATACAACTTTGTTTTGAGAAAAAAATTTTAAATGCCTATTTTATAAATATTTTTATTTAATCTTTTTATCTGGAGACACATTAGAAATAGATTGAGGTATGTAAATATTTTATGACATTATAGTATGTGTAATATAGTATGTTAGTTTAACAGGTAAATTATAATTATGCAGATTATGTACAGAAAAAAAGTTATTTAAAATATTTGGAATAGTACCATGGTTATAAATAACTGGAGGCCCCGTGCACGAAATCGTGCACGGGTGGGGTCCTTTGGCTTGGCCTGCGGTGATTGGGGCCGATTGGGGCCGTCTTGATCAGGGCCGGCTAGCCTGGGGGAGGGACTGCGGGAGGTTGGCCAGCCAGGGAGGGTTGGCTGTGGGAGCGCACTGACCACCAGGAGGCAGCTCCTGCTTTGAGCTTCTGCCCCCGGTGCTCAGTGTGCATCATAGTGACTGGTCAATGGTTGTTTGGTCGACTGGGTGTAACAGTCGCTTAGGCTTTTATATATATAGATGCCAATGAGTTTAAAGCTTAATAAATAGATGTGTGTTTTTACACATATAAATAAATAGTTCACAATTACCATTTGTGGGTAAATATATTTGAGAGTCCTTTACTAACCTCATCTGGAGATAGCTGCATATTTTAATCCTAAAATAAGACAATTTTTGTTTTTACATTTTTTTAAATTACTAACTGGGGCTTTAGAGTTCTGAAAGGGATAATTAAATGACTCTAAATGCTATTTTAGTTCTAGTCAATTATAGATACAGTCATAACATGTATAATTATGTTTATAATTAAAGTATAGTGAGAATAGGCATGTTCCATTTTTGCCTAGTTCAGATTAGGAAATTTGAGTAATTAAAATTAAGGGACTGTAATTCCAGAAGTAGGCAAACCAATTGCAGTAATACTGCAAACCAGTATTGTAAGCAGAATCCTTTAAATTGTACCTATGCTCAACATTTGTAGCTGAGTAAATACTTGCTTTAAAATAGTCTACGACCTGGGATGTTCTGCAATGATTATTTTGCTGCTCTTTCTGTAGACTACTTCAAAATAGTGTAATGAATTTTTTTAAATGAAATTTTTTAAATGAAAAACCAAATATATTCTAAAGTATCTTATTAATGTCTCACTACCTTGAAAAAATATTGGTAGAGTTACAAATATTGCAACTGAAAAAAATCTTTAAAAAAAATTTATTTTGGTTCCTACTAAGAACAGAGGTTTGAGATATTTAGAAAGCATGCAAGATTAAATTTGATTTTGTTTTAGTTGTGATTTGGTGAATGAGGATTTTGTTTTCCACTCAGGAATTCAGGTGTGTTTTATAAGATGCTAATGTCATTATTATTATAATGATTTTGGGGTAATATGAATAATTAAGATCGCAAATTGTTATGTTTAAAGTCATGATACTTTGGCCCTCGCCAGGTAGTTCAGTTGGTTGGACCGTGTCCAGATGCTCCAGGGTTGCTGTGGGTTTCCTGCTCTGAAAGCATGCTGGAATCAACCAATGAATGCGTGGGTGGGTGGGGCAACAGATCTATTTTTCTCTCTTTCTCTCCCTCCCTTTCTCTCTCTAAAAATTCAATTTAAAAAACCTCATGATACTTAATTGAGACTGTTTACTCATTTTTATTGAAGATGCCAACCTTTAATTTAAAATGATTACCTTAATTAAAACTTTATTCAGACAATTTCTTAGGTTTATCCCTACATTGTATTTCTTGTGGTTCTTGAAAGATCACAATAAAGAGCCCCTTTTTTTATACTTTTGGATTTCAGCCCAGCCAGAGTTTCGCTCAGGTCTTCATGCTGATTTGAATTGCTAAATCTATAATAATAAAAGCGTACTTTGCTAATTAGACCGGATGTCCTTCTGGACGACCTCTGGACCAAGCTGGGACTGCGAGGGCCCAGCCCCTTGCACGAATTTCATGCATCAGACCTCTAGTTTTATTATAATATCAAAACAGAAGGGTTGAGTTGCTTTGGTATGTCTTTTGGTACATGATGAGTCCTACAATTTAGATGATGAGTAGTTAAGGATTTTAATTACTCCTTTTAATATTATTAAGAGTGGAGTAATGATTATGTGTCTTTATTTATTGTACACATACACATTTTTCAAATTTAAAATTATTCAAGAATTGGACCTTGCTCAGCAGTGGTCTTACTTAGTTTGAAAAACATTTAGGGAACACATAAGTTAGGTTTAAGAATCCTATATAATAAAAGCCTAATATGCAAATTGTACCCTTGGGTGGTTGTTCAACTGGGAGTTAGACTGCTCGCTATGACGTGTGCTGACCACCAGGGGGTGGCACGAAACATGGCGGGCATTGGCAACGTGGCGCTGGCAGCTGGTGGCAGTGGAGGCGCTGCTGGCCTCTGACGAGAACTGGACCACAGTGGGATGGTGGAGCAGGTGAGCGGGTGGCGCCAGGCCAAGGTGAGTGCGAGCGGGGGTCCGATCACCCCGCCGATGATCGCTCCGCAGACGGCGACCAGCGGCGACGGTTGAGGGCCAGGGGCCCAGCCCTGATCGATTGCCCCGCAGGCGGGATGGTGGAGCAGGTGAGGGGGTAGCACCAGGCCACGGCGGAGTGCCTGGCGGAGCTGCGGGGCTGTGAGGCTGGGGGTGCAAGCTGGGGCCTGATCCCTGCAGGCTACCCTGAGGGGCCCGTGCATGAATTTGTGCACCTGGCCTCTAGTGAATTAATAAGGTCATCTTTGAAGAAATGGCTAATTCCACATTGGGAACAGAAAATGTGCAAGATAGGTTTGGAATCCTTTGTCATGCTAGAAAGCAAGGAGGGTATAAAAGATTAGGATTTGGGAATCACTTGAAGCAGCTCCCACTTGACCAATGGTGGGATAGTTTGATTACCGGTAAAGATAACACAACAGGAGACTGAAATCTTTAAATCATGAATTCATAATAATGATTACGAAAGGAAGGAAGGAAGGAAGGGCCACTTTTTGAGAATGTTAGGGAACTGATGTACTTTTAATATTCAGAAAATCAAGAGAAAGAATGAAACATCATGCTTTTTCTCAGGGTAACCAAATACTCAATTAGGCGAAGTTTCTCTTTTATAAAAGCTATTGTATCCTAGCTAATAGATGAAGATGGGATGATATAATTAGTATGTCACAGTTTTGCAACTCCTAATGATTAAATGGATCTGGAGTCTAGACATTGATTATTAGTGGCTACTGATGTCTCAAAAAGAAAACCAGACATAATTTATCTCCTGATTGAAATTTCATTATTATTAATAGTCTTGACCAAAGAACCAAGCCTGAATATGATAGGCCTCTAGATCTAACCACCATTTTACAGAAAATGCAGGGGATAGAGTAATGTGGGATGCAATGAGCAAAATTCTGTTCTTAGGAAACTCTATAGAACAAATGGCCTGTGTTTTTTGTTTTTTTCTTTTTCCAAAAAAAAAAAAAAACTTATAAGAAGGAGAAGAAAAGGAGGCAAACCATTTAAGAGACAATAACCAGTTGCATTGATAGACTTCATTCAGACCCTGATTAATTAATTTTAAAAAGTTAACGTTTAAAAACCAGTTGAAGAAATGTAAATACTAACTTAGGTACATGGTGATATTATAGAATTATTATTTTGAAAGATTTAAATGTGACAGTGGTGATGTGGTTAAGTTTATAAAATGTTTTGTGTTTCAGAGAAATTTTAGAAGTATACTATTTTCAGGTGAACTGATGTGAAGTCTGGGTTTACTTCAGAATAATCTGTGGGTAGGAAAAGTAAGTGAGGAGTATGGTTGAAATAGGATTGGTCATGAGTTAATAATTGTTGTAGGTATTGTATTTACTTTTGTGATACTATTGTATTTTTCATATGTTCTAAAATCCTATATAATAAAAGCCTAATATGCTAAGTGTCCTGTCGTCCATTAAACCAATCAAAGCGTAATATGCTAATGATATGCTAAGGCCGCTCAACCACTTGCTATGACGTGCACTGACCACCAGGGTGCAGACAGTCAACCAGTTGGCCAGTCACTATGACATGCACTGACCACCAGGGGGCAGACACTCTGACCGGTAGGTTAGCTTGCTGCTGGGGTCCCGCCGATTGGGACTGAGCAAGACGGGCTGGACATGCCCTGGAGCCCTCCCGCGGTCCTGCCCCGGCTGGCCAACCTTCTGCGTCCCTCCCTGACCCTGATGGTGCACCGGTGGGGTCCCTCGGCCTGGCCTGCACCCTCTCACAATCTCGGACCCTCTTGGGGGATGTTGGAGAGCCGTTTTTGGCCCAATCCCACAGGCATAAAAGGCTAATATGCAAATTGACCAAACGGCAGAAAGACCGGTTGCTATGATGCGCACTGACCACCAGAGGACAGACGCTCAATGCAGGAGCTGCCCCCTGGTGGTCAGTGCGCTCCCACAGGGGGAGCGTCGCTCAGCCAGAAGCCAGGCTCGTGGCTGGTGAGCGCAGTGGCGGTGGCGGGAGCCTCTCCCACCTCTGCTGCAGCGCTAAGGATGTCTGGGGGCAGCGGGCCCAGGGAATTTCGTGCACTGGGCCTCTAGTTTCTATAATAAGAAAGATCAAGTCATAGCCTTCAAGAATTTTAATATTAATTAACATACATTACTTCACTTAGTAAATCATCTTTTAATAAAGAACAAAAGAACTTTAAGAGAGCTAGACATAAAATAACAATAATACAATACTTTAAGAGCCATAATAGAGGTGTGTATAAATTGCTATGGGAGCATGGATGGATATGGTAGGGTTGGGGAAAAAGATGGAAAGGTAAAGCTTGAACCTGGCCAGAAAGACAGTTTGTAGGGCTTTCCACACAAAAGCACAGCAAGTACAACGGTGTGGAGCTGTGAAATTATATAGCCCAGGAAGGGAGCACCAGGTTTGGGAAGGAAGGTTAGTGTTATGGTAGCGGATGGCACAAATGAGGTACAGCAAAGTGACAGTAAGAAGTTAGAGGGTGGCAGTTGGGGGGTATAGTCAAAGCAAGGATTTTCTTTTTTGTTATTTTTTTTAACTTGAGTTAAAATTTTGAATTCCTTTACAATTTTAAACCATTGCTTAGAGAAATCACTGGCTGGAGCTATAAAGTTTCATCTTCAGAAATTATCCTGTTAGTGAGTTAATAAGTTGTTGTAAATGTTTCCCTCCACATCCCGTGTGGTTCAGGGTTCAGGATCTGGAAGAGGAGCCGCACACAAATGAAAGAGAAAAGACACGAGATAATTTGGGAATATTGGGGGCCAGGCGGGTAAGTCCAACTCAAGAGGAAGGACTTCCACCAGTGCTCAGGCCGCACCAACTATTTTATAGTCAGAGGTAAACAAGGTAGTGGTTACCATAGTTACACAGTTCTTGTGAGTTTCACTTGTTTTGACCATAGTTACACTTCCTGCACTTCCCTCAGCCCATTAGCTTCCCAGGTAAGATCTAGGGAGTGTTATAAGGTCAAGCCTAATTATGCTGAGAGGTCTGTGCTCTCTAAGCTGGGACTTGTTTGTGACTTTGCCAACAGGTCAGTCTGAGGCTTAACCCTATATCGGTTCCCCACAATAAGTTCACCCTTCTTTTCCCTTTCCTGCCAGAACTAGCTAATAGCCAACAAAATTTTGTTCTCATTAGCCCTCTTTAACTTAATTGTATCCTTAGTTTCCTTAAAGGAAACTAAGATCTAAGGTATAGGAAATCTAGATCCAAGGATATTAGATTTAAATATTATAACTCATGTTTTCTCTGTTACATTTCTATCATATGGAAGCCTTTACCATCCTGTTATAGATTGCATAAACATTTGTCTGTCCTGACACCTAAGGGATATAATAAGAAATTGTTGAAAATTTCTACCTGCATGAGCTTATTCATGCAAGGGAAGTCAAATTGATTTCCATAGGGAACTTGCCTAAAAATGGATGGTTGAAATGTACTTCCTGAAATTATAAATGGATTGATAGGATAGTATGTGCCTGTTACCTCATTTTCCTAAATCATAAAACAATTGAAAGCATTATTTGCTTTTCTCTTCTAGGCTTAATAATATATCACAAAAATACAAGAATAAATTCACGTGTTTGAAGTTACAACACAGTTTTGTCTTTTGGACTTCTTATTCTTAGGAATCCTGGATATTGTTGACAGTGACTAATTTATATCCAAATGGTATAGTCTCTGAACTGATGTGCAAAAGATGAACCGATACAGTTGTATAACCAAAGCTCTGGAAAATGATGGGATATGATGAACTGGCAAGTGCTCTTTGGAGACCGTAGTGCATGACTGAACCAGTTAGGAGAAATGACTGCCTATTGTTTTAAAAATCTTTTTCTCACCATTAAAGGCATACATGTTCGTTGTAGAAAAGAAAATATAGTTGAAGATAAAGAATAAAACAAGTCCCCCTACATGCTATTTCCCATGCCATCAACCACTGGTTATGTTCATTTTAAAGATTGCATACTGCCTCTTTTTTATTCAGTTAGCATTTAATTACCTTGATGCCTCAGTAAATGATACATGTATAATTTTTTGAATCATTTTATGCTAATAAACTTTATGCTTAAGATGATAAGTAATATGAAATAATTTGAGCAAATACAAATGTCCTTTTAGGAATACTCAGTAAATGCTAGTGAATTACTTAAAAGTAAGTTACTTATGAGAAATCCAAGTACCAGTAGCCAATTTTTATTGAGCATATATGTCATAGACATTGTTCTAAATGCTTTACATTAACTCAGTCCTCATAGCAACCCTAAGAAGTGGGTACTATTGTCATCATTTTGCAAATGAAGGTAATAATTTACTTGTCCAAGTTGCCATAACTGATGTGTGGAGAGCCAGGTAGCCTGACTATGGAATCCATGTTGTTAACCATTGTGTCCTGATATAATTTAAAATTTAAAGCTATGGGATTTGTAACTTAAGCTATATACCAAAAAAGTTGGAGAGAGGGGTGTTTGGGGGGAAGGGAGGCCTTTTACTGTCAGTCTAAAAACCAATTTGTGTTCCTTCCAGCTATGCATAAATTATTGTATTCCCTTACCTTTAAATTAATGGATACTATTATTTAAAGCATATTTGTCAACCTGATAGAAAAAAAAATTATTGCTTTAGTCCATTGTTTTTTATTTCTGGGCATATGAACATATTTCCATGCTTATTGCCACTTTCACTTCTGGTTTTAGGAATTACGTGTTCATGTTCTGTGACCATTATTTCTATTGATGCCTTGTAGTGATTTTTAAGAGCTTTACATGTTTATTTTTACTGCTTGGCCAATCCTAATATATAAAAACCCTGGGTCTGTCACATCCGCAATGACCAGGAGGCTCGACTGTTCACCAGGCTGCGCACGCAGCAGGCGAGCGGGCTGAACTGCTGACCTCTCGGGGGGGGGGGGGGAGAGGTGGAGCTGATCAGCAGTGGCAGTGGCTGTTGGCGAGGTTGGGAGAGAGAAGCAGAGTGATCAGACCCTGCTTCTCTCTCCCTCGCCAGCAGCCATGCCTCTCCCTGTCTCTCCCAGAGGTCAGCAGTTCAGCCGCTTGCCAGCAGCCTGGGGCGGCTGCTGATCAGCCCTGCCTCTGCCGGGGTTCTTGTCCAGCATCAAGAGGGTTCAGGAAATCTGGAGAGCTGTGCGTAGCTGTGGCGTAGATTAAAATAGGAGGTCCCAAGAGGACGAAAATAATAATTTTGAAAAGGGCATTTGGGGGGTCCAGAGGGAGCTTAGCTTAAAAGGAAAGGAAACTACGTATAAGGTATAACGCCAGTGTCAGCAAACTGCGGCTCGGCAAACCACGGCTTGCGAGCCACATGCGGCTCTTTGGCCCCTTGAGTGTGGCTCTTCCACAAAATACCGGCTCTTCCACAAAATACTGACTTCTGCGAATGGGCCACCAAGTGTCAATCGCACTGTACATGCGTGCCCGCATGTGGTATTTTGTGGAAGAGCCACACTCAAGGGGCCAAAGAGCCTCATGTGGCTCCCGCGGTTTGCCGACCACGGGTCTAAGGTCTTAAAGTCTAAGGTCTCCTCGTCCCAGGACCCCATGCTTTTTATTAACACAATTTGTCCTGAGGCAAGGCAGAGATATACGCTTCAAAGGGTATACACAAGCATTGTCAGAATGGGGGAATTAGCCTATGGCTGTTCAGGTGTTGGCCAGTAGGAGGCAATAACATGTAGATTAAGATGCTCTGAGCTGTCTGGCAGCAAACAATCAATTTAACCACTAGAGTGCCGGGGAGCGCGATCACGCTCCTCCTGTCTTTCGCTAAAAGTGCCGGGAGCGTTATTGCGCTCCTCCTGCAGTGTCCAGTTCCAAGTCTGCTTTTTTTAGTGATGATGATGTTGCTAAATATGTCAATTCTTGCTGTGAAGATGACGATTTTGTGGAAGATATTGAATATGTAACTTCATTTACTTGCGATTCATAATTTTTTTCCTAAACTGCTGTAAAATCCGCAAAAATGCCTTGGCAATTTTAGCATAGTTCCTAGGATATTGGTTGGCCCTCAAAGGGTTAACGTATTCTATTCAGGTTTGGGGAAATGCCATCAGCCATTCCCAGATTCAGCCCTGCTAAACATGCTGGAATTGGTTTCCAGCATGCCTCTATGATCAGGCCCAGAGATAGGCCCGGAGATGCTGACTAGCATAGAAACCGACCAATCAGAACCAAATCTGGGTGAATTGCAAGGAGCCAATGGCTGCCTAGGAGGTGGGGCTTTTGACGCTGACTGGCATAGAAACGGACCAATCAGAACCAAATCTGGGTGAATTGCGAGGAGCCAATGGCTGCCTGGGAGGTGGAGCTTTTGATGCTGACTGGCACAGAAACTGACCAATCAGAACCAAATCTGGGTGAAATGTGAGGAGCCAATTGCTGCCTAGGAGGTGGAGCGTTTGATACTGACTGGCATAGAAACTGACCAATCAGAACCAAATTGGCCGTCAGAGGAGAGCTGTTGGTGGCGAGATCAGGCTGGCAGGGGAGGGCAGTTGGGGGCGAGATCAGGCCGGCAGGGGTGGGCCATTGCGGGTGAGATCAGGCTGGCAGGGGAGGGCAGTTGGTGGGTTCCAGGCCTGCAGGGGGAGGGCAGTTGGGGGTGAGATCAGGCCGGCAGGGGTGGGCCATTGCGGGTGAGATCAGGCTGGCAGGGGAGGGCAGTTGGTGGGTTCCAGGCCTGCAGGGGAGGGCAGTTGGGAGCCATCAGGCCTGTAGGGGAGGGCAGTTGGGGGTGACCAGGTCAGCAGGGGAGGGCAGTTGGGGGCTATCAGGTCAGCAGGGGAAGGAAGTTGGGGGCAATCGGGCCAGCAGGGGAGCAGTTAGGTGTTAATCAGGCCAGCAGGGGAGCGGTTAGGGGGTGATCAGGCTGGCAGGCAGAAGCGGTTAGGGACAATCAGGCTGGCAGGCGAGCAGTTAGGAGCCAGCAGTCCCAGATTGTGAGAGGGATGTCCAACTGCCGGTTTAGGCCCCTTCCCACAGGGATCGAGCCTAAACCGGCAGTTGGACATCCCTCGCGGGGTCCCAGATTGGAGACAAACTGGCAGACAGACATCTCTCGAGTGGTCCCAGATTGGAGACAAACCGGCAGTCAGACATCGCTCGAGGGGTCCCAGATTGGAGAAGGTGCAGGTTGGGCTGAGGGACACCCCCCCCCACCCCCCCAGTGCACGAATTTTGTGCACTGGGCCTCTAGTTGTAAACAAAAGAGTAGTGTGTGGCCCTAGCCGGTTTGGCTCGGTGAATAGAGCATCGGCCGGTAGACTGAAGGGTCCCGGGTTTGATTCCAGTCAAGGACACATGTCCTGGTTGTGGGCTCGATCCCCAGTAGGGGGCATGCAAGAAGCAGCCTATCAATGATTTTCTCTCATCACTGATGTTTCTATCTCTCTCTCCCTCTCCCTTCCTCTCTGAAATCAATAAAAATAAAAAAATCTATTTAAAAAACCCCAAAAAAGTAGTGTGTATGTGTCTCACTATAGTTGTGTTTCTGTCACCTCTTATATTTCAAACTTTTTTGAAGTACTTAATTTTGTGATAATTGACACATTAAGGTTCATGGCTGTTTATATTTACTGTAGAATATAATGGTATAAAAGTCTCTGATTTGTCTCATTATAAAGTTTGTCTTGAATTCTATAGTGTTTCTCATATTATCTGTCATACTATCCCTTTTGCCTTCTTGCTTTTGTGTATATGTGTACATTCACCCAGTATATTACCCTGTCATCTTACATTTTAGATATTTAGGAGGACATTTAGGTGAAGTAAGACCTAAGAATCTGAACTAAAAATTATTGTTTGACTATCTGGAGGTGTGTGTGTGTGTGTGTGTGTGTGTGTGTGTGTGTCTATTTAAAGTTTATACACACTTTTTTAGAGGAGAATGATACGTTTTTAAATTGACTTTAATTGATATGTTTTCAAAGTTTGACATTACCTCTATAGTAAGATTTTCCCTTCCATATATATCTACACTAATAAAAGAAACATGCAAATTGATGTCACTCCACTATGCCCACCAGCCAATCAGATGAGTATGCAAATAAACCCAACAAAGATGGCGGTTAATTTGCATACACAGGCACAGAGCGAAGACTTAAGGCTCTGGCCGGAGTGAAGACTGAAGACTGAAGACTGAAGAGGCTTGGCTTCTCCGCTGTGGCCGCAGTGGAGAAGCCAAGTCTCGCTGTGGCTGCAGTGGAGAAGCCAATCCTCGCTGCAGCCACAGTGGAGAAGCCAAGCCTTTCTGCCTGGGTCCTGGGTGCCAGAGGAAAACCGGTGCCGGCAGCCAGGGGAAGGAAGGCCTATTGTGCGAATCTTCGTGTAGATACACACACACACACACACACACACACACACACACACACACACATAATAGAGACCCGGTACATGAATTCGTGCACAGGTGGGGTCCCTCTGCGTGGCCTGTAGGGATCAGGCCAAAACCCGTAGTCCAATACCGCCTGCAGCTCCTACCTGCCGCTCCCACTCATCCTGGCCCTGCTGCACCTGCCGCGGGTTTGCGCCCAATCAGTCCCGATAGGGAGAGGCTCATGCTGCCATAGCAGCGCTCACCAGCTATGAGCCCTGCATCTGGCGCCCTCCCAAAGGTAGTGGACTGTGGTATCGGGCTGAAACCGGCTCTCTGACATCCCCCGAGGGATCCTGGATTATGAGAGGGCACAAACCAGGATGAGGGTCCCCACCGGTGCACGATTGGGCCAGGGAGGGGCCGTGGGAGGGCTCCAGGGCATGTCCGGCCCATATCGCTCAGTCCCAATCAGCCGGATCCCAGCAGCAAGCTAAGCTACCGGTCAGAACATCTGCCCCCTGGTGGTCAGTGCATGTCATAGCGAGCAGTTAAGCAGCCTTAGCATATTACGCTTTGATTGGTTGTTTGGTTGTTCTGCCATTCGGTCTATTTGCATATTACCCTTTTATTAGATAGGATATCCTATCTAATAAAAGGGTAATATGCAAATTAACCATCACTCCATCACTCTGTCACAAAGATGGCTGCAGCCACGGAGCTGGAGCAAGCAGGAGGCTTGGGTTGCCCTGGCGATGGAGGAAGCCAAGCTTCCCGCCTGCCCTGGCCAGCCCTGGGCTCTGCTCAAGGCTACAAAGTTTCAATTATAGAAGATAAATAAATCCCAGATACCTGATGAAAACAAAAAAGAAAAAAGGAGAGGCTGGGAACTTGGGTCGCCAGGGGATGTGGCCAGCCTGAAAACAGCCATCAGTCCCTCACCCAGGCTGGCCAGGCACCTCAGAGGGACCCCTCCACCCTGAAGGGACTGTGGCCAGCCTGAAAACGGCCCTGAGCTACTCACCCAGGCTGGCCAGGCACCCCAGTAAGGACCCCCACCCTGACGGGGGTGTGGCCAGCCTGAAAACAGCCCTCAGCTCCTCACCCAGGCTGGCCACACCCCCATAGGGGGAGTGTCCCCACTGGGGGCTTGGCCAGCCTGAAAACAGCCCTCAGCCCCTCACCCAGGCTGGCCAGGAACCCCAGCAGGACCCCCACCCTGATCTGGGTCACCCTACAGGGCAAACCAGCCAGCCCCCATCCGTGCACCGGGCCTCTATCCTATATAATAAAAGGGTAATATGCAAATTGACCCTAACAGCAGAACGACCTGGAATGACTGGTCACTATGACACACACTGACCACCAGGGGGCAGACGCTCAATGCAGGAGCTGCCCCCTGGTGGTCAGTGTGCTCCCACAGGGGGAGCTCTGCTGAGCCACAAGCCAGGCTGATGGCTGCCAGCACAGCGGTGGTGGCGGGAGCCTCTCTCACCTCCTCAGCAGCGCTAAAGATGTCCGACTGCAGCTTAGGCCTACTCCCCGCTGGCAAGTGGACATCCCCCGAGGGCTCCTGGGCTGCCAGAGGGATGTCAGACTGCCAGCTTAGGCCCGCTCCCCGGGGGGATCGGGCCTAAGCCAGCAGGTGGACATCCTCTGAGGTGTCCCAGACTGCAAGAGGGCACAGGCTGGGCTGAGGGACACCCTGAGTATACAAATTTTTGTGTACCAAGGCCTCTAATATATATATAATCTTGTTAATCCTCAACTGAGGGATGTATTTTTTCAATTTTTTTTTTTTTCAGATAGAGTGGAAGGGAGGGAGGGAAGGAGGGGGAAAAAGAGAGAGAGAGCGGTGATTGAGAAAAGCATTTATTGTCTGCCTCCTGAATGCCTTCCAGATTGGGGCCAGGGATCAAACCTGCAACCCTGACTCATCCCTGATTGGGAGTTGAACCTGCCACCCTTTGATATGCGGGTTGACGCTTCAACCACTGAGCAATACCAGCCAGGGCACAAATACATATTTTTTTAATTTCAGAGACTTTTTAAAAAAATTTTGTTTTATTGCTTAAAGTATTACAGAGAGTATTATATATGTCTCCTTTTTTCCCCCTTCTTGACATTCCCCCAGCTTCCCCTATCCCCCAGTGTCTTATGACCATTGGTTATGCTTATATGCATGCATATAAGTCCTTCGGTTGATCTCTTACACCCCCCTCCTGCCCCCCAACCCTCCCCAGCCTTCCCGCTGTAGTTTGATAGTCTGTTCGATGCTGCTCTGCCTCTGTATCTATTTTTGTTCATCAGTTTATGATGGTCTTTATTATCCATAAATGAGTGAGATCATGTGGTATTTTTCCTTCATTGACTGGCTTATTTCACTTGCATAATGCTCTCCAGTTCCATCCATGCTGTTGCAAATGGTAAGAATTCCTTCTTTTTTACAGCAGCGAAGTATTCCATTGTGTAGATGTACCACAGTTTTCTAATCCATTCATCTGCTGATGGGCACTTAGGCTGTTTCCAGATCTTCGCTATGGTAAATTGTGCTGCTATGAACATAGGGATGCATATATCCTTTCTGATTGGTGTTTCTGGTTTCTTGGGATGTATTCCTAGAAGTGGGATCACTGGGTCAAATGGGAGTTCCATTTTTAACTTTCTGAGGAAACTCCATACTGTCTTCCACAGTGGCTGCACCAGTCTGCATTCCCACCAGCAGTGCACGAGTGTTCCCTTTTCTCCGCATCCTCTCCAGCACTTTTCATTTGTTGATTTGTTGATGATAGCCATTCTGACAGGTGTGAGATGGTACCTCATTGTTGTTTTGATTTGCATCTCTTGGATGATTGATTAGTGACTTTGAGCATGTTTTCATATGTCTCTTGGCTTTCTGAATGTCCTCTTTTGAAAAGTGTCTATTTAGGTCCTTTGCTCATTTTTTTATTGGATTGTTTATCTTCCTTTGGTTAAGTTGTATGAGTTCCCTATAAATGTTGGAGATTAAACCCTTATCGGTGATAACATTGGCAAATATGTTCTCCCATGCAGTGGGCTTTCTTGTTGTTTTGTTGATGGTTTCTTTTGCTGTGCAGAAGCTTTTTATTTTGATGTAGTCCCACTTGTTTATTTTCTCTTTAGTTTCCAATGCCCTAGGAGCAGTATCAGTGAAGGAATTGCTTTGGCATATGTCCAAGATTTTGTTACCTTTGGATTCCTCTAGTATTTTTATGGTTTCCCGTCTTACATTTAAGTCCTTTATCCATTTTGAGTTTATTTTTGTGTATGGTGTAAGTTGGTGGTCTAGTTTCATTTTTTTTGCATCTATCTGTCCAATTTTCCCAACACCATTTATTGAAGAGACTGTCTTGACTCCATTGTATTTTCTTGCCTCCTTTGTCAAATATTAATTGAGCATATTGGTTCAGGTCGATTTCTGGGCTCTCTATTCTATTCCATTGATCTATATGTCTGTTCTTGTGCCAGTACCAGGCAGTTTTGAGAACAGTGGCTTTGTAATACAGCTTGATATCTGGTATTGAGATCCCACCTACTTTGTTCTTCTTTCTCAAGATCGCTGCAGCTATTCGGGGTCTTTTTTTATTCCAGATGAATTTTTGGAGAGTTCGTTCTAGGTCTGTGAAATATGCCGTTGGTGTTCAGAGACTTTGGATTAATTTTTTTCCTGGCTCTCCACGCCTTGGGTTGTAACATTATTAAAGAGAGAGAAAAGGGTGGGGCAGGGGATAGGAGGAAATATACATCCATCATGCTTGCTAAACTAAAAAAGCCAGCGTGTAATATTTCTTCCAGTGTGTTTTTATTACTCTGTGTTTTTCTCTTCTGCAAGGTACTGTGCAGAGGTTGGGTACTATGAAAATGAATCTCCAGTGGGGAAGCCATGTGGGTATGGTTCCAGTGGGGCTAGCACATTCTGATCTTTTCAGCTCTGTACTGAGGAGTAGGCCACAAACACTTGCTGATTTAATGTTTTTAATAGGAGAGGTTTGTTTGTTTTTAATTCTCACCTGAGGATATGGTTGTGTTTTTGTTTGTTTGTTTGTTTTTAAATTTGGTTTTGGAGAGGAAGGGAGAGAAAGAGAGAAACATCAATTGCAACCCAGGTATGTGCTGTGACTAGAAACCGAACCCACAACCTTATTGTGTATGGGATGATGCTCCAACCAACTGAACCACACCAGCCAAGGCAGTGGGAGAGCTTTTTAATGAGAGGATTTTTAAATGGGAGATCTTTTATATGATTCATCTCTTTTTTTAAAAATTAACATTTTGTATTTTTAAAAAGTACTTTATGATATATAAACAGCATTCATGGCAATGGATAAGTAGACAAATGGGGGAAAAGGAGTGTTTTTTTCAGGCTTAGCAAAGGCAAGTTGTGGGCCAAAGAATGTCCATTCACAGCTTTTGAGCAATATGAAGGGGCAGGGTGATATCTTAGTGTTACAGGGTCAAGCTTGCAGTCTAGGTGACTTGTATTTAAATCTTGCTGCTCCCAGTAATCAGCCTTGTGACCTTAGGCAAGTTACTTAAGTATATTTGTTTTCCCATTTGGAAAATGGGAAAGTAGTTAAGAATTCTATCAATGTTCTTATTAGTAACTGAAAACCTCACCAAAAGTCATTTCATTTTTGTTCTTTATAACCAGATAAACTACAGTCTTTTCTTATCTTTTCCTTCTTTATTAATATACTAGTATACCCTCGTAGGCTTTTATATAATCTAGATCTTCAAAACTTCATCTACTCTAACCTCCTGCCCCAAGGGAGATAAGTGGTATTTCTATTTTTCAATTACTTAGAAAAACATTTCTTGAGGGCCTAGAGCAGTGATGGCAAACCTTTTGAGCTCAGCGTGTCAGCATTTTGAAAAACCCTAACTTAACTCTGGTGCTGTGTCACATACAGAAATTTTTTGATATTTGCAACCATAGTAAAACAAAGACTTATATTTTTGATATTTATTTTATATATTTAAATGCCATTTAACAAAGAAAAATCAACCAAAAAATGAGTTCTCGTGTCACCTCTGACACGCGTGTCATAGGTTCGCCATCACTGGCCTAGAGTCGAGGCCCTAGACTAAGCACTTGGGGATGAGAAGATGAGGAAGATAAGAGGCTCAAAGTATTATGGGGGGACTCTATAAACAATATAAAGTAATATCTGCTGTGATAGCAATGTCAAGGTGCTGATTCAGTCTGCTGCTGATGCTGTTGCTGCTTTTTGAAAAATTGAAGTGAAATTCATACAACATAAAATTAATCATTTTAAAGTGAGTAATTCAGTGGCATATAGTATATTCATAATACTGTATAACCACCATCTCTATCTAGTTCCAAAACATTTTCATCAAACTCAAAGGAAACTCTGTGCCCATTAAGCAGTTGCTTCCCAGCTCCCCTTCCTCTAACCCCTGGCAACCACCAATCTGCAGGGTGCCTTTCTTAATCTGAGGCTTTGGAGTGATCACTAAAGGATGAAGTTTCTTTCAGAGGGAAGAGCAAGAACAAAGGCATGCAGCTGAGAAATGTCACAGAATTGGGGGCAGGGGCAGCTCAGCTCTGGTGGATTCTAGAATAACAGGCAAGGGGATGGATGGGAGATAGGCAGGAGAGGGGAGGGTGGGGCTAAATCTTGGGGTGGCTTAAATTTTTCCCTGTTTTAAGAGTGTTGGACTTTGTTCTGTGTATCCAGAAGTGGGGAATTGCATGGTCTGATGTGTTTTATTAGATGAGTTACTATGGAAGCTCTGTTTGGGATAGACTTGAGATAGGTCAGACCTGGGGGTGGGTAGATCCATTTATAATACTGCTGCAATCAATAGTAGAGGCAAAGAGTATTGAGGGCCTGAATTATTACAATCCTGGAAGGATGGAGAAGAGGGCACATGTTAGAGAAACATGAGTCACCTGAGACCCAGAGAAGTGACTTGTGAAAGTGACACAGTCAACAGACAAGTTGTCAGAGCCTTTGCCTGCTAGGCCTGAGTGATTCCCACTAAGCCCCCTGGGCTTGATGAAGAGTGTGGAATCTCAGTCCCTGACTGGAGGTAATTACGTTCTAAGTGCAAGAGAGAGAACACTGTCTCCCTCTATAAGCTAGCAACTTAGTGTTGCTGTGAAGTGCACCTATAATCAATTTGGATAAATAGCTCGTTGTCCTGATGATGGTGGTAGAAAAAATACTTTTGAAAATTTAACTCACTATATTAATCCTATATAATGAAACCCTAATATGCAAATCGACCAAATGGCGGAACGACCGGTTGCTATGATGGGCATTGACCATTAGGGGGCAGACACTCAACACAGGAGCTGCCCCCTGGTGGTCAGTGTGCTCTCACAACAGGAGCGCTGCTCAGCCAGAAGCTGGGCACATGGCTGGCTAGCACAGAGGCAGTGGCAGGAGCCTCTCCCGCCTCCACAGCAGTGCTAAGGACCCCTCAGGGGATGTCCGCCTGTCAGCTTAGGCCTGTGTGGGGAGCCGGCCTAAGCCGGTAGGTGGACATCCCCTGACACCTGCTGAGGGGACTGCGAGAGGGCACAGGCCGGGCT
>NW_005871089.1:1479128-1510143 GCF_000147115.1 Myotis lucifugus | reverse complement strand
CTTTTTTTTTTTATTATGAAAAATGGAAACATACTTAAATTGAGAAAGAATAGTGCAATGAACTGGGATCCATCTGCTCACTACTAAGATTCAAAAGTTAGCATTCTGCTGTATTTGCTCTAAATGTATATACACATTTTCACTGAATCTTTTGAAAGTAACTTGCACACTTTATGTTTTACCTTTAAATACTATAGCATCCTTCACTTAAGAATAAGACATCCTGCCCTGACTGGTATGGCTCAGTGGATAGACTGCAGACTGAAGGGTCCCAGGTTTGATCCCGGTTAAGGGCATGTACCTTGGTTGCCGGCATATCCCCAGTAGGAGGTGTGCAGGAGGCAGCTGATCGATGTTTCTCTCTCATCGATGTTTCTAACTCTCTATCCCTCTCCCTTCCTCTCTGTAAAAAGTCAATAAAATATATTTAAAAAAAAAAAAGAATAAGACATCCTTTTACTTTTCTATAATATAATAGTGGTATTTTAAACTAAAACTTGCATTTATAGGTGAGGAAACTTAAGTGTTATATGACTTATGAAGGTGAAACAGAGTTGGAAGAAATAATATTTTCCAGTTCTTCAGATTGCTGCACCTTATATTGTACATGATAATACTCTCTCTCAAACTTCAGTAATATTAATGTATTATCTTAATGATTTCTGTTATATTCATGGAATACTGTACTAATTATTTTTTTAAAATGACTTACTTAAAAGCTCTTAAATATCAATATTTATTTAGAAAAATCTGTATGAAGAACAGGAAGAGAAAGGGGTCGTAGTGGTCCTCTGAGCTGCAGAAGTGATCTCTTTGAGATTAGCATCTCTAGGGAAGAGGCAGTGGTAAAGGGGTAGGGGCAGGTGGGAGGAAGAGGCTGGTGTGCAGTCATGTGGCTGCAGGCTCTATGTGAGTATTTGCATTCTGCTGGCCCTGTCACTTGGTTGAGCTGTGGACCAGGACTTTGGTGCTCGCTTATGTTGAGCATTTTCCGTTTATTTCTCACTTCATGTTCCTGGCCCCACTATTGTACTTATCCCTGCTGCAGGCTGATATTAAATGATCTGGAACCTTCTAAGGGGCTGCCAGTAGACTGTGTCACCCACATTTGTCCTGTGCCAGTGAGTTCTATACATCTGCATAGTGGTGTATAGACCACACTCTGAGAAATGCTCAATTTTAATATTCTGCTATTAAATAAATACTTTCTCTGTATGGATCGATAAAAGTCAGCACCTATTCTTAAGGTACTGTATGCCAGGTACTATGTTCCTAATGAATGTCAACAACAACAAAAAATTCAGTGTATATTCAAGATTATTAGAAGTTTATTTTTCTTCAGTTTTCTTTTTTTTTATACACTTAGAATCACTTGGAATCATATTTAAGTATATAGCAACACCATTTTTGAATAGCATTTATGTTGTTAAATATCAGAATAGCTTATATGATGGGGAAATTATTGTGTTCAATATTTTTATTTGACTACTAAATAAATATTCTAGTTTAGAATATTAGATACATGGCCATTTTTGTTTTTCTTTATTGGTTTATTTTATTAGGAATTTATAAAATCAGTGATTTTCTGTAACATAAACTTTTTCCTGTATAAATGGAAGGAAAAACATGGTACAATTTTAAAAGTATATTTTTTTCATTTTTGTGCCAATAGCATTTAAGTAGGCAAAACAGGCAAAAAGATCAGGAATATCAAGATGTCAGAAAATCTGGTTTGAGTCCAGGCACTTTCCGTTGAAAAGCTCCGTGACCTTGTGCAAATCACTTTATCTCAATAAATTTCAGTTCTTCCTTTTGGAAGATGATAGTGCCAGAGATTTTAGGTACTAAAAAGAATGAAAACATTTTAGAAGCTGTAGAATAATATAAGTAGACATTGAAGCAATGATCTTTATCTATCAATTAACCCATTAAGTTAGTTTTTATTAGGTGTGCCTAAAGTTGTATTGATCCAGTCCTGAAAATATAGAAAATGTTTCACATCTATAATACTATCCATAATAAAAAATATATATATTAAAAAAGAAAATGTTTATGAGGTAAAGAATAAAGTTTATTGTTTATATGTAGATTGAAAATATATTCTGAATTGTAATTTGAATTGCTTTTTATATTGATTGCATGAGTGGGGAATAAGAAGAGTACAACTTTTGTTTTTGTACAGAGGAGTTTTGAATTGGTTAGCTAAATATAGTACAGTTGGGATGAAAAAATCCTTTGTAAGGTGACAAAATACATATTTTTCCCCACTGAATTTTCATCACAGAAGAAAGCAATGAATGAGGAAGAGTGTTTTGCAAGCTGTGGAAAACATTGTGGTTATGCATTTGATAAAGAGTTGAAGCTGTGTTAGTGTTTTATAGTTAAGGCTTT
Source organism: Myotis lucifugus (assembly GCF_000147115.1). Classification (NCBI taxonomy): domain Eukaryota; kingdom Metazoa; phylum Chordata; class Mammalia; order Chiroptera; family Vespertilionidae; genus Myotis; species Myotis lucifugus. Next base: position 1,507,752 of record NW_005871089.1, on the reverse strand, counting down.
TATGAGCTTCTTCATTCCATGGTGTCATCCATAACTGTCAATGTACTCTTTCTACTTACTAGTTAATACCAATAGGCAGAATCCTGGCTTATTTTCCTGGGAACAAGTTGAGTTCAGTTGAGGGACACTTCTATCTTTGTCATTGTAGAAGTTGTAATTACTAAAAATTTCAGTAAAATTCAGTTCCACTAATATATGGCAGATTTTTCCCCCCTTTTTTCTTAACATTTTCTTCTGTGACTCCTAGGAACTGTTATCCAGACCCCTTGTAAACTTCCCACCTTGGATTGAGTGTCTCCCTATGGGCAGGTTGTTGGTAGTTTTTAGCCCATTGGTAGCTGAGATTTAGAAAGAGTTCTCTTTTGTTTGGGGAGGGGAGGAAGAGGGGGAGTTCCTGAAGGCTAACAAACATTTATGGTCTATTGCATTTTACTTAAATTCAACAAATATTTATTTGGCACCTACTCTATTACTTTTTTCTTCATGAGAGGTTGTGACTAGAAAGTTGCCCCCCCAAAAGGTGACAGTTTTGCAAAAACATGTCTTTTTTTTTTAAACTAAGAAAATATTCAGCTCCCTTTTTGATTTAACTAATTTTTAAATTCATATAGTTTTATATTCTATCCAAGTTTTTAAAAAAATCTTACATTTTATTTCTTTTGTGTTTAAATATTAAATTTTTAGAACTTTAGGATTAGAAAGGACCTTACAATTTTTTAGTCCAGTGCAGTGGTTCTCAACCTTCCTAATGCCGCGACCCTTACAGTTCCTCATGTTGTGGTGACCCCCAACCATAAAATTATTTTCGTTGCTACTTCATAGCTGTAATTTTGCTACTGTTATGAATCGTAATGTAAATATCTGATATGCAGGATGTATTTTCATTGTTACAAATTGAACATAATTAAAGTATAGTGATTAATCACAAAAACAATATGTAATTATATATTGTGAAATATTTATTTCTAATTACAAATAAATGAAATTTTGTCTTGAAGCATGGTGTAGCATGGGTAACAGTCTTAATATAACAATAGTAAACTACATTGCTACATTTTGCGACAGTATGTGTAAAAAGCCAACATCAGTGCGAAGGTTGAGATTGCTTCTTTCTCACCAGATCAGAAAATCTCCGGGCAGTCTTTGCAAGAGCACAACGAAGATCATTTTCCACAACAAGTCTACTTCTGTATTTCCACTTGATAACCAACAAGCTGGAAAACCCTGTTTCACAAAGATATGTTGTTGGAAATGGAAGAAGAAGGCGCAACACAGTCTCAGACAGAACAGGATATGACTGCAAACACTTGATCCAGAATTTTGTAACTGGCATTGTAGAGAAATCAGTTCTCGCTGCATCATTGTTAATAAGTTCAATGAACTCCTCTTGTGCTGTCTCAGGAACATCTTCAACTTTGACTGTGAATGTGCTTGTGGCAAGTGCAAATGGGGTGTCAGGTAGATTTGGAAAGTATGATGAAATTTCGTCTGCAAGCAGGTGCAAGTGTTCTTTCACAGAAATTATCGTAATCCTTTTGTCTGGTTCAATGTCATGTTCCTCAAAGAAAGCAGATAAGGTAGGCAACATGTAAATTTTATTTTCATCCAATTTTTTTTTGCCAAAGCTGAAGTTTCATTTGGAATGATCGGATCTTTTCAGACAAATCGAGGCATGTTGCATTTGGTCCTTGCAGTGATAAATTTAACTCATTCAAGATGGCAAAGATGTCAACCAAGTAAGCTATTTTCTGCAGTTCACTTTTATTGCCGAAAAGTGCTTCGAACTGCGCTCTTGCTTTCTGATTAAAAAACGTTTTGAGTTCATCACGAAGCTCAAAAACACGTTTTAAAATTTTTCCTCTCGACAACCATCTCACTTCAGTGTGAAATAGCAGAGCATTGGTTGGCGCATCCAACTCGTTGCACAGTTGCGAAAACAGTCAACTGTTTAAAGTGCTCGCCTTTACAAAATTGACACAACTTATGATGCTTTTCATTACTTCTTGTAACTCTTGTGGCAGCATCTTCATTGCTAATATTTGCCGATGAATCATACAGTGAGTTCCAATGACTTTTGGTGACTCATTCAGTACCAAGTGTTGAAATCTAGATCGACATCCTAGCATAGCTGGAGCACCATCTGTGCAAACACCACAAACCTTTTCCCAAGAGATCTTATGCTCTTTCAGAAATGAACCAACTGTGTCAAATACATCATGTTGCAGTAGTTGTCGTTTCAAGAGGTTTGCAAAAAAGAAACTCATCTTTCAAGTCGCCATCATTAATATACCTCACGTAAACCAGTAACTGTGAACAGTTTGCAATGTCTGTAGATTCATCAAGCTGGATACTAAATATTGGAAGTGGAGCAGATTTAATTTCCTGGATTACCTGATAAAGAATATCAGCAGACATGTCATCTATTCTTCTGCGGACAGTGTCGCTAGATAAGGAAATTGCACTCAATTCTGTAACAAATTCGTCTCTGATCATAACTCGAACAATGTCTTTGGCCGCTGGCAACAGTAAATCCTCAGCAATGGTGTGAGGTTTCATAGCTCTGGCGTTTCTGAGTGCCACCAAATATGAAGCTTCCATGGCTGCTACGTTTTGTTTGTGATACTTGCCACCAGTGTCAAGTCTGGCTTTCTTGAGTCCATCAGCTTTGCTTCTAAAATAGTTGGTATCCTTGCTGGCAAAGCTCGGATGCTTGCTATCAAAATGGCGTTTTAGTTTGTTCGGCTTCATAGATTTGGCTGATAGAAGTTCAAAACAAATAACACATTGCGGTTTCTCAATTCCTGCTGTAATTATTGAGGTAAAACCATACTGTAAAAAATCCTCACTATATTTTCTTTTCTTAACGTTCTTCTCTACACAATCCATTGTCATGGGATGGTTTGCTAATGAAAATAATATGTAACAATAGCTTTAATAATACAAAAGATGATACATGGCATAGTTCAGTCAATACAGTTCATTAAAGTTTCCTATGATTTCCCATTCTCTGTTGTTTTTTTTACATACCTGTTACTATCACAAGGGGGCAGTATTCACATCAACCACAGCTGAATATAAAAAGACCGATCAGCATCCAGATTAAGTTCCCATGGTACAGATATTTTTTTTGCAGTAGTTGATTTTACAGTACATGATTTTACATTTACCCAGTAATTATAATTCATGAAGTGTCATTTTACCTCCAATACTGCTGCTTTCAACACAGTAGCTGCTTTTAACAGAGTAGCTGCTTTCAACACAACAGCTGCTTTCTACACATTAGCTGCTCTCTACACATGTGTGACTGGTCCGCATAAGTACATTATGGTGCCAACCCTGTCACACCTGTATTTGTACGGGGTTTATGTGATGGGGTTGGTGCGATGATGTCATCACGCTGGGTACTCGTATGTGGGCGTATCTGCGTGTGGGCGGACCCGCCTGGAGACGGATAGAGGAGCAGTGTCTCGGTTCCTAAGACCATCAAAAATATGTGTTTTCCGATGGTCTTAGGCAATCCCTGTGAAAGGGTCGTTCGACCCCCAAAGGGGTCGCGACCCACAGGTTGAGAACCGCTGGTCCAGTGGCTAGATGACTAAAACTTTGTGACTACCACCCAATTAGAAATATAGTTTCCACTGTGATGCAGAGATGTGATAGGTAGAATTCTAAACATGCATGCCCCGACCCCCATGATTTCCCACCCTAATCCCTAGGACTTTGAATATGATGAGAAAATATGCCCAGGATACATGGTAAATGAGGTTTTTATGGATGTAATTAAGGTTACAAATTGAGTTAGCCATAAAAGGGAGGTTGTCCAAGTTGACCTATTCTAATTGCACAAACTGTTAAAAACAGATTTCTCTGGCTTGCTGTGGAATGGGAATAGCCAGAGAGATTTGAAGGACAAGAAGGACTTGGGATGTTGTTGCTGGCTTGAGAATGGATGGGGCCAAGTGAGAAGGAATTCTCGTAGCCTTAAGAAGCTGAGAGAGAGGCTCTGCTCTGACAGCCACCAAGCTGCAGGGAACTGAATTCTACCAACCACCTGAATGAGGTTGGAAGCAAATTCTTCCCAGATAAGAGCCCAGCCTGGCCGGCACCTTAATTTTGGTCTTGAGAGACCATAAGCAAAGAACCCAATCCACTCCACCTGAACTAATGACCTACAGAACCGTAAACTGTTATCCAGCCCCCTTGGTTTTAAGCCTCTAAGTTTGTGGTAATTTTTTACATAGTAATAGAACACTAACATGCAAGACTGTTATGCAACCATATGAAGAACTTCTGTGGAAGAAGTGGAACTCTTATAAGTGAAAAAATAAGAATTAAAAATATAGATATAACCTATATTTATGTAGTCATATAAAACATTCAAATGGGAAAAAACTCAGCAGGGGATATACAAAGATAATCATAGTTATGAAGTTTTTATTGTCCATTTCTTTATATTGTTACTTTTCATAATTAAAATAGATTTATATTAATATAATTTATAAAAGTATAATTTAAACTAAGAACTTTATTTATTACTGGAAGCATGCATATTCATAGTCCTGAAAGACTGCTGGCAAGTGTTACACATGAAAAACTTATGAATGTTCTCCCTAAGATTGCTTAACATATCATTAAGATAATTGGTATCAAGAACCTGCAGGTAATAAACTAAAAGCCCTATATCCCTTAACACACCAATTTGCTGAGGAAATAGCTTTTGCTGTTTTGTGTTGAGAATGCACAGGCCTGCATGGTTTTTGTTTTTGTTTTGAAAAAAGCTCTGTGTAAAGGTCTAGGAGTGGCTGTTGGAAAGATAGATTTAAAGTTTCTTATGTATGGCCTTTAAAATAAAGATGTCAAAGGACTTGTGCCTATTATTATTTGTCTTCAATAATAAGACACTTTATTTAAGTTGGCCTTCTTAAAGAGCTTTATGCAAAGGTCAAGTTAAACTTTATTAATCACACATTGAGGAAATAGAACAGCAGGTTTCCTAATTGCTTAGATGTAGTTGCATTCCTGCTGTTTAACTGTTTTGATAGCTTGGGGAAGGGTGAGTCACAAGGAGGAAGGAACTACACTTATGACCCATTCTAAACACTTTTGGGTGTGGTGGTGTTTTTGGATGAACTCTGAAGACAAATGAAGTGTCTCATTTAAAGCAGTGAGGCTATCTCTAGGTTTTTTTTAAATTGTTGGTGATATTAACCTATACGATAAACTTTTCCTGTGTCTGCTCCTGACTGCTTAGCATTGAAGATACACCTTAAAGAGGACTATTAAGTAGGGAAGATAGAAACTTGTATTGTGAAGCTGAAACCCTATCCTGTTGTCATTTTGTATGAAACTGAATTTTTAAAACTAACATTCCTAACCACATAGTATACTATTGCTATTCAGCATTCCTGGGTGATAACATTGATTCAGTTAAATAGCAATAATTAGAAAGATTGGCTAAAATAACATTTCCATTAAAAGTGTGAATACACACACTTAAAAATTATAAACCATTTTTAAGCACAAGGTCAACTTTTTAAAGGGCAAGAGCTTTGGAGCTCCTAGAATTCCCATGTTTCCACTGTCACAATTTTAAAAACTTTCATGCGGCCCTGTAGTGACCCTCTCTTTCTGCTGGGCTCCCCATTCCCTGTTGGTACCATCACTCCAGCAGACTAGGCAGGCCCTGTGTTTCTTTAAGGAGACATAGAGATGATGATGAGTAAGGTGTAAGTGCCGAGGCTTAGTATAGGACAGGCCTTGTGGATGTGGAAATGTGGGTGCTGTTTTCTACTGTGAAGTGCAATTCTTGCTGGATTGGAGATGGGATTAAAACAGCTGGCTTCTTGCCTCATATTTTGGCCCATTGCCTGGCCCTGAGTGTGAGTCCTTCCTTAAATTTGGTGACCTAAGCACTTCACTCTTCTTACCCTGTTCCCAGCTCTGCTTATTGGTACACCACTGGATTAACAAATTACCCCATTTCCTTTTATTTTCTCTGAAGGAAAAATTATTTTTCATCCACAAAATACATGAAGAGGATCTTTAAGTAGGTCCTTGTTTATGTTACTTTACTTGGCTAGTGCTATTACAGATTTGTACATTATTGTAACCTAGAAAATATTTAGTTTACAAAGGTTCTCAAGATTTCCTATGCATTTGAAGTTATATGTAGCTTTTTAAGAAGTATTATGAAAACAGTTTAGATCAATCAGTATTTCATGACTATGACTGCCAGGTTTTCCCATGTTTCCTAGTTTTCTTAATATTCTGATTTGTTGTTTTTCTCCTTTTTAAAAACAAATTAATGCTTTCTACTCCTGCAATTTATTACAGAGGTGTTCTGAGGTATCTTTTACATTTATGATTGGTGTCAGAGTGAGAGGTGGAATTGGGAGGTCATTGCCATTATCATGAAATGGGAAGAGAGGAGGATTGGACATGAACTGTAGTTTTGAGACAGTTTTATATTTGGAGGTTGCAAGAGAAACATTATTGATACTTATTTCTTTAAAACGGACCAATTTGAGGTTTATATGCACCACCTACCAAATTCTAGAGCCAATCTTATTAATTTAGTTTAACTTTTGATACAATTATCTTCTTTTATATTGAATTCAAAATGTAATATTTTTGGTTAAATTATATAATTATATATTGAGGAAGCAACCTAGGTGCCCATTGATATATGAATGGATAAAGATGATGTGGTCTGTGTGTATGTAATATTACTCAGCCATAAAAAAGAATGAAATCTTGCCACTTGGGACAACATGGATGGTATTATGCTAAGTGAAAGAAGTCAGACAGAGAAAGACAAATACCATATGATTTCACTTATATGTGGAATCTAAAATTCTTTGCTCCTGCAGTGCCGCGGTCCTAAAATAAGGTGGTCCTCAGGGGGTGACAGGTGAGGAATGGCAGTGGGTGGAGCAGGGCACTGTGGGCTGAGCAACGGGCTGTAATGACTGAGAATGTCTGTGACAGTGACACCGAGCGTGTGTTGGGGCCATTGCTGGAATCATTCATCCCCAAGAGGTTTTGATTCCAGACGGGAGGAGAAACATGGAGATCAACAGGCCTTTCTTAGCCTAGAAGGTGAAGCGGGAGGCAGGAGTGGGCTGCCCTGCTTCTCTGCAAATGTAAACATGCAGTGTAACAGCACATGGATGTCAGTCACAGGGCCAAATCAATGCCCAGCCAGCACTACTGGTGGCTGTGTCCTGCCACTCTCTGGCCGTGCTGCGATGCTATTGGCTGGGGTAGGTGGGTAGGGTGGTGAAGCCACGCCCCAAGCGCAGATAGTCTAGGAAGGGGCGGGCAGGAAACTGGAAGTCAGAGCTGAGGCATCCAGCAGTGCTGCATCTGCCTTGGAGCTGGTGGGGAGCAGCTGTCAGTGCGACCAGCTTTGGAGTTGGAGGGGCTGTGCCTCCTGCATGTCACCCGTGAGTCCCTGAGAGCCCGCGGACAAGGTGGGGCCTGGGAGGCTTTTCCCTCCTGGAGTCATTCTTCCCAGGGTGGCAGCATCAGCTGTTTTTGTTTGTTTGTTTGTTTTTGTTTTTTTCCCCCCCAATTTATTTCTTTTTATTGGAAAGCAAACTCTGGGCTTGTGGTTCCTGGGAAACTTGGGCCATAGCATGCGCCCCCGGGCCTCACTGCGCCCCCCTCCCTCTCCTCCTGGGTTGAGCGTCTGGCCCAGCCGTGGGCAAACTACGGCCTGCAGGCCGGATCCGGCCGTTTGAAATGAATAAAACTAAAAAAAAAAAAAAGACCGTACCCTTTTATGTAATGATGTTTACTTTGAATTTATATTAGTTCACACAAACACTCCATCCATGCTTTTGTTCCGGCCCTCCGGTCCAGTTTAAGAACCCATTGTGGCCCTCGAGTCAAAAAGTTTGCCCACCCCTGGCTGGCCCCTGGTGGTCAGTGTGCATCATAGTGACTGGTCTGCTGGTAGTTCTGGTCGTTACGCCCTTAGAGCTTTTACTATATAGGATATAACAGGATATTGTAAAAATTAAGTTACGAAATTTTTATTAAAACGTTTCTTACATACCGTTATATTAGCTGGGCTGCAAAAATATTCGTTGTGGGCCCCATGCGGCCCGCGGGCCATGAGTTGGACATCTTGGTCTACAAGCTCAGAACAGTAATGATTTTAAAGCACCACAATTGTTCTGGATCTCACATCTGGTCATTATTGAACATTTTCTACATCCTTGAATTTTAGAAAAGTAATATGGATAAGAGATACCCCCTTATTTCTCACAATACCAAACAGTACCACTAGTTAACATTTGAGAACCAGTGAGTTGAAACTTGTTACCCACAAGCCTGGCGCTGCTCTGTCACTACCAGCCAAGAGGTTGCAAGCATAAGCATTTATTAACTATGATTAGAATAATCACCTCAATACAAATAACTACAATCCACTGTTAAGGTGATAATAAAGATATTGAACTTTAAGCTCCATAATTTCTCAAGTACAGAAAGTATTATTTGAAAGCATGTTGACCATGTCAGCATTCTATTAAAATCAATACAAAATATTTTAATTCCAATCATATAGTAAAATATAATTTTTATGGTTGTTGACTATAAAAATGCAATAGTTAAAGCATATTATTAATATGAAACTACTTATTACTCCATGCCAAATTCAATTTATTCTTCATATACAGCTACTTGACTGATATAAAATATAATGTGAAACATTCAAAATTCTTTTTAATAGTCATTAAATATTTCTAAAACATGCAAGGTAATTTAATTAACCAGCTTATAAGTCTGGCAATTAATTTCCAAACCCCAAACCAAGGGTGTTTCTCATAAAGGTATGAGTGCAATATTCATATTATTATCCCCAACATTTAATTCTAACTTCAATTCAGAGTACTCAACAAAAATGGCAAAACTAAAATATTTTGTTATTTATCTCTTAAAAATCTGTTTTCTCTGATTATAGAAAATCATAAATTTTTAGAAATTATCATTTAGAGCATGAAAATTTTTCATATTTACATATATGTGACATGTCAAGATGTCCAAGAAATATTTGTGATGTGAAAAAGCAAGTTGGAGGACAGTTTATTAGTATAATGCCACGTCATTCGTGGAATGTCTTATAAAATTTATCCTTACCAATGATATGTTCTTATTGATTTGAGAGCAAGAGAGAGAGAGAGAAACTTCCATGTGAGAGAGCAACATTGATTGGTTGCCTCTGGTATACTCCCTACTATGTCCCCTGACTGGGAATCAATCCTGCAACGTTTTGGTGCATGAGATGACACTCCAACCAACTGACTCACCCTGCCAAAACAGTGGAGAATTTTTTTAATTGGAAAAATATACACCAAATTCTTCACCAAACTCTTAAAAATAATTTCCTAAGTGTAAGGGCTACAGAAATATGGGGTTCTCAAACATTCCTGGACCATACTTTAAGAGATGGATTTAGAAGATTGAGAGTAATGTCAGTTTGCATTTTGAATAAACACACTGGCCAGGTCATTTTGATGCAAATGGTTGCTTGATACCTTCTGTCTCAAGGGACCCTACCCTTAATAGAGCAGCTCCTCTTTGTTCATTTCAAAGAAAAGTAATGACTTCTGCCCCACCTACTTGGCTCTTGGTTCTTACACATGTTGTTGAATTTGTCTTCCATCCCTTTCAGCATCCTTATGACCATTGCTCTGAATTCTTTCTCTGACAAATGGCTTGCCTCCATTTCATTTCCAGTGATTTCTCTTTTTCTTTCGTATGGGGGCTGTTACTTTATCTCCCCATGTTCGTTCCTCTCAGGGTGTCTGGTTATATAGCTCACTCTCTACCGCATTGACTTAAAGGCCCAAAATACAGCATGACAAGATGCCACATAGAGGGCACCAAACACGAATGTATTCATGATACCAATAATCCCTAATAAAGGTGACCACCAGAGAAAAGAGAATTAGGGGTGAGGAAAGAGTTCAGAAATGATATTGGAGAAAAGGAAAAAAGGCAAGAGGAAAAAAAAGAGAAGAAAAAAGAAAGGGAACAAAATCTATGTATATGGGGAGAAAACTCCAAAAAATGCAAATGACAAACACACAGAAAAGAAGGAGGGAAGCTGAATCTGAAGAAGTAGAGGTTATTTCCAGAAGTTAAGGTCAAATAATTGAATGAATGGGGAAATGGCCATGACTCAGTATAAAGAAGGTAGAAAGAGAATGAGTGTATAAGAAGAAAAGTAAAAATAAAATACTAAGAAATAAATAAAATAAATAAATAAGAAATAAAAATAATTGAAAAACATATACACTGAGTGTCCAGATTATTATGACCACCTGACATTTGTAGGCAAATTAGCTATAATTTTTTTTGTTTGTTTTTGTTTTTTGGGTTTTTTTTGTTTGTTTTTTAAATATTTTTTAATTGATTTTTTACAGAGAGGAAGGGAGAGGGATAGAGAGTTAGAAACATCAATGAGAGAGAAACATTGATCAGCTGCCTCCTGCACACCCCCTACTGGGGATGTGCCCACAACCAAGGTACATGCCCTTGACGGGATTGAACCTGGGACCCTTCAGTCCCCAGGCTGATGCTCCATCCACTGAGTCAAACCAGTTAGGGCAAATTAGCTATAATTTCGCACTGAAGTTGCTAGAGGGCCAGACCATTATAAATAGGGAAGCAGGTTGTTTATGACGACAGAAGTGTTTTTTTTCTGAAGATATGGGTAAACAATGCGATTTATACAGCCTTTGAACATGGGATATATATTATTATGAGTAGCCAGATTATTATGACCACCCCATCAGTACTTCGTTGGGCCACCTTTTGCCTTCAGTACTGCGGCAGTTCTTCTTGGCAATGACCCCACGAGATGTTGAAAGGTGATGCGAGGAATCTGACACCATGCCTGATGAATAGCACTGTCCAGTTCTGTGAGATTTGATGGTTGTGGAACCAGCTGCCTGATGGCTCTTTTAATTTCGTCTCACAAATGCTCAATTGGATTGAGATCTGGTGATTGTGGGGGCCACCTAAGCAAGGTAAAGTCTCCCTCATGTTCTTGAAACAACTCCTGCACAATACGAGCACCGTGGCATGGCACATTGTCTTGTTGGAAGAAGCCATCTCCATTGGGTTATGCCATCAACATGATAGGATGAACTTGATCAGCAACGATACCTAGGTATGTCGTGCTATTCAGACATCGTTCCACACGAATTAAAGGGCCCAAATCATGCCAGGAAAACATGCCCCAAACCATAACACTGCCTCCACCAACTTGAAGGGTTGTACACATACATGTGGGGTGCATGCTTTCATGCTGTTTCCGCCAAATTCTCACTCTGCCATCGGTATGATGCAACTGGAAAGGTGATTCATCGGACCACATGACTTTTTTCCAATGCTCGACTGTCCAATCCTTGTGTTCCTGTGCGAATTGGGAGACGTTTTTATCTTGGTAACTGCAGACAGCAAAGGTGTTCGAACAGGCCTTCGGCTTCCATATCCCATACGATGCAGTGTATGGCTAATTTGCCTACAAACGTCAGGTGGTCATAATAATCTGGCCACTCATAATAATATATATCCCACATTCAAAGGCTGTTAAATCGCGTTGTTTACCCATATCTTCAGAAAAAAATCACTTTTACTGTCGTGGTAAACAACCTATTTCCCTATTTATAATGGTCTGGGCCCTCTAGCAACTTCAGTGCGAAATTATAGCTAATTTGCCTACAAACGTCAGGTGGTCATAATAATCTGGCCACTCAGTGTATATGCAATGTATTTTAAATTTTAATTTCCTTTAATATAGCAAAGGAAATTAATTTTTAGGTTTTTTTATACAGTATACTGCAGCTTTTGGGGAAAATGACAATTACTGTTTTAGAGTCATAGAATTTGCTAAAAATCTATCAAATAAAGATAAAAATCTATTAAATACCCTATCAAATAAAGATTTGACTCAGAGATATTGTAAGTTTTGTTGCTTTTTTGGTTTTGTAAATGAATAGAGGATAAATTATGAGGGCCAAAATATCTACACTAATAAAAGACAAACATGCAAATTGACCGCACCTTCGCTATGCCTTAAGCCACGCCCACCAACCAATCAGAGTGACTATATGCAAATTAACCCAACCAAGATGGCGGCCAGCAGCCACGGAGCTGGAGCAAGCATGAGGCTTGGTTGCCCCAATGATGGAGGAAGCCAAGCTGCCACGGCGGCTCTGAGCTCCACTCAAAGCAACAAAGTTTAAATTATAGAAGGTAAATAAACCCCAGATACCTGCTTTCAGCCGACTGTGGCCATGGAGCTGGAGGGAGCAGTAGGCTTCCCTCCCGCCTTCCCTGGCCAACTCTGAGCTCCACTCAAAGCAATAAAGTTTCAATTATAGAAGGTACATAAATCCCAGAATAAAAAAAAAGAAAAAAGAAAAAAAGGAGAGGCTGGGAACTTCCGTCGCCAGGGAGGCTTGGCCAGCCTGAAAACAGCCCCCAGCCCCTCACCCAGACTGGCCAGGCACCCCAGTGGGGACCCCCCACCCTAAAGGGACTGTGGCCAGCCTGAAAACAGCCATCAGCCCCTCACCCAGGCTGGCCAAACCTCCATGGGGTGAGGGTCCCCACTGGGGGTGGGGGGTTTGATCAGCCTGCAAACAGCCATCAGCCCCTCACCCAGGCTGGCCAGGCACCCCAGTGGGGACCCCCACCCTGAAGGCGGTGTGACCAGCTGCAAATAGCTATCAGTCCCTCACCCAGGCTGGCCAGGCACCCCAGCGGGACCCCCACCCTGATCCGGGACACCCTTCAGGGCAAACCAGCTGGCCCCCACCCATGCACCAGGCCTCTATCCCATATAATAAAAGGGTAATATGCAAATTGACCCTAACAGCAGAACGACCTGGAATGACTGGTCACTATGATACACACTGACCACCAGGGGGCAGACGCTCAATGCAGGAGCTGTCCCCTGATGGTCAGTGTGCTCCCACAGGGGGAGCTCTGCTCAACCACAAGCCAGGCTGATGGCTGCCAGCACAACGGTGGTGGTGGGAGCCTCTCTCACCTCCTCAGCAGCACTAAGAATGTCCGACTGTAGCTTAGGTCTGCTCCCTGCTGGTAAGTGGACATCCCCCGAGGACTGCTGGGCTGCCAGAGGGATGTCTGACTGCCAGCTTGGGCCCGATCCCCCAGGGAGCGGGCCTAAGCCAGCAGGTAGACATCCTCTGAGGGGTCCCAGACTGCAAGAGGGCATAGGCTGGGCTGAGGGACCCCCCCGAGTGCACAAATTTTTGTGCACCAGACCTCTAGTACTATATATGGTCCTTGGAAATACTTAGTATGTAAAAAATGAGTGAACTCTTTAAGTTCACACTCTTTAAGCAATTACAGGTTTAAAACGCTTTGGTTTAAAATAGTGCTATTGCATACTTTCCAAGAAACCACGTAGCACATCTTTTAGCTCTACTAGTTTACCACTGATTTCCTGGAAATGTAAATCTCTGTACTGTAGAATGAAACACTCACTTTTAGACAAATTTTTAGTTGAATATTTGTTACAAAAACAAACCACACAAACATTAAAATTTAAATCAAAAGTGTGTAAATGACTATCATATTTAGGTTTCTGTCTTAAAGATTTTTTTTTGAAGGGCACAACATTTTCAGTAAGTTCATGTGTTAAAGATGTTTCTGTGATTTTTAACCAGTCAGTATGAACACCAGCTGAGTAACAATACAAAGCAAAATATTTGTAATGCTATTTTACACTTATATGGCCTCCTTTAACTGAAGTAGTCATGTTTAGAAATAATTCTTTAATTTCAGTATTTGTTAATTTCAGTTTGTTCAGTCACTCTCCAGATACTTAAGTACCTACTCCATGCAGACAAGTGGCTGGATTGTGAAGATACAGTGTACTCTCTGCTCTTGAGGAATTTGTAGACAGCCAAATGGGGGAGACAGTATTACCATGCTAACACATTTAAAACTAAAGCTTAAATAAGCTGTGTGAAGGCCTGACTTGGTCTGGGAAATCAGAAAAAGTTTTGCTGAAAAAGTTGAGTTGAGATATTTAAAATGGATCTATTTGTTAAGTAGCATAAAAGAAGGGAATGGTGTTCCCCAGGCACCCTGTGAGGGAACTTGGTACTTTTGAAGAACTTCACTATGAAGAGATTGGAGGGCTTGAGGGAGGGTATCCGACTTCAAGACTACACTTCTGAGGTCAATAGGGGCTGGACTGTGAAGGATCTTAGAAGTCATATTAAAGATTTTGATCTTGAGAGCATTAGGAAGTTATTAAAAGAGTATAAGTACAGTAAGTTTGTATTATAAAAGTTAATCTATTTGAATTTGATAGCTGTATTATAATTATTTTTCTTTATTTTTCTTTATTGATTAAGTTATTACATGTGTCCTTGTCCCCCATACCGCCTCCCCCCCACCCTCCACTCATGCCCTCACCCCCCTGGTGTCTGTGTCCATTGGTTAGGCTTATATGCATGCATACAAGTCCTTTGGTTGATCTCTCCCCCTTGCTCCACCCTCCCCTACCTTCCCTCTGAGGGTTGACGGTCTGATCAATGCTTCTCTGTCTCTGGATCTGTTTTTGTTCATCAGTTTATGTTGTTCATTATATTGCACAAATGAGTGAGATCATGTGATATTTATATTTCTCTGACTGACTTATTTCACTTAACATAATGCTCTCCAGTTCCATCCATGCTGTTGCAAATGATAAGAATTCCTTCTTTTTTACTGCAGCGTAGTATTCCATTGTGTAGATGTCCCACAGTTTTTTAATCCACTCATCTGCTGATGGGCACTTAGGCTGTTTCCAAATCTTAGCTATTGTAAATTGTGCTGCTATGAACATAGGGGTGCACATATCCTTTCTGATTGGTGTTTCTAGTTTCTTGGGATATATTCCTAGAAGTGGGATCACTGGATCAAATGGGAGTTCCATTTTTAATTTTTTGAGGAAACTCCATACTGTTCTCCACAGTGGCTGCACCAGTCTGCATTCCCACCAGCAGTGCAAGAGGATTCCTTTTTCTCCACATCCTCGCCAGCACTTGTCATTTGTTGATCTGTTGATGATAGCCATTCTGACAGGTGTGAGATGGTACCTCATTGTCATTTTGATTTGCATCTCTTGGATGATTAGTGACTTTGAGCATGTTTTCATATGTCTCTTGGCCTTCCTTCTGTCTTCTTTCGAAAAGTATCTATTTAGGTCTGTTGCCCATCTTTTTATTGGGTTGTTTATCTTCCTTTGGTTAAGTTGTATGAGTTCCCTATAAATGTTGGAGATTAAACCCTTATCGGTGATAATGTATTATAATTCTTTTTTAAAAATATATTTTTATTGATTTCAGAGAGGAAGGGAGAGGGAGAGATAGATAGAAACATCAATGATGAGAGAGAATCATTGATTGGCTGCCTCCTGCACGCCCCCTGGGGATCGAGCCTACAACACAGGTATGTGCCCTTGACCGGAATCGAACCTGGGACCTTTCAGTTCATAGGCCGACGCTTTATCCACTGAGCCAAACCGGCTAGGGCTGTATTATACTTCTTTAGTAGTTATGCTATCTCACCACAACTCATCATCTTGATGGGGTATGGTAGTAATAGCAGTAATAGTTAACTGCCATTTATTTTGCACTTACTTTGGAGCATACCTAAGTATAAGTATATTAATTTTAATTCTTATAACTCATGAGAGAGTTGATATTAGCTTTATTTTGCAGATGTGGAAACTGAAGCTTAGAAAGATTAAGTAATTTGACCAAGGTCCTTAGCAAATATAAGATCAAGCTGGGAATTCAGTCCAGGTTTTCTCATGCCAGTTCCTTGCTGGCTAATAGGAACTCACTAAAAAATTTTCCACTGTAAACTTTCTGACCAAATTGTACATTCAGACAGGTTCTTAAAGATGTTTTTAATGATAAATTAGTGCTTCTTTGAATTTGATTTTTTTCAAATCAAATTGACTTTTGAAAAAGCTTCTCTTAGTTGCCAGCAGAGGGAGCCAGGAAGATTATTTTAATCAGTGTTGGAATTCTCCAAGTTGGGAATATTCATTCATAATCAGTTCTGTTGAACTCATATTAAGCATAATTGTTTAAATGAAATACAATATGTATGGAGTATGTTATTTTGATATGAAGTAAATGTGTATTTAATTATTGAAAAGAAATCTGGAAAGGCGTGTAACAAAATATAAAGTTATTAACTCTTTTTAAAAAAAATATTTTTATTGATTTCAGAGACGAAGGGAGAGGGAGAGAGAGATGGGACATCAGTGATGAGAGAGAATCATTGATCAGCTGCCTCCTGCATGTCCTGTACTGGGGATTGAGCCCAAACCCAGGCATATGCCTTGACTGGGAATCGAATCCGTGACCTCCTGGTTGATAGGTCGACGCTCAACCACTGAGTCATGCCACCTGGGCTATTGTTAACTCTTAATGATAGTTTTGCTAGGTTGTCTTTTTTTTTTAAAAATATGTATCAGTTTTGTCTAATTTTTCTACTGTTAGTATTTATTATGTAATTTAAAATAACCCCTCTTTGTAGTTTACATGAGCAGTGTAAAAGCTATTAAATGGTTTATAAACTGTTTAAAATGTTTGCTCTTTTAGTTTAAAATGCATCACCCACCATATAATGCATTATTAAATTCCTTGGGAAATCTTTTTCATATTGACAAGGTAAATTTCGGTCATCACTTATTTGAATCTTTAAAATTCTCAATTACTATAGTTGAAAGTTAAGAAAATTTAAAAATAAAAATATATTGTTTTAGATTTTTGTTTGTCACAATAACAAGAATATTTTTTTAGAGTATAAAAGAAAAATTCAATATGAATAATACATTTAATAGGATTCAGAATTAGAACTAAGTTCATGGTATCAGATTTTTCCTGCATCTATCTTATAGAATTGGTAAATAGTATAAAATTATCACTTTAATAGAACAATTACTAAATAATCTGTACTTTTGTTGACATCATGAGATAGAAAAAAATTGAAGTTAATAATTAGATAGTCTTGAATTTAAATTTTACTCAGTCACTTGATAACTATTTAATGTTGGCAAGTTACTGAACTTCTCTAAGTTTCTTTTTTTAATATGGAAAATGAAGATGGTAGTAAAAGTCTTTTTTGATTATAATTGAGGACTATGTGAAGTTTGTATGAAGTGTTTTTTATTATAATAATTATTATTGCTATTATTATTTTAATCCTCACCTGAGGTCATACTTAGAGAGAGGGAGGGAGGGAGGGAGGTAAGGAAGGAGGGAGGGAGAGAGAGAGAGAGAGAGAGAGAGAGAGAGAGAGAGAGAAATTGTTTGCCTTCCGTATGTGCCCCATCAGGGATCCAAACCTGAAACCCACGTATGAGCACTGACCAGGAATCGAACTGGCAGCCTTTGATGGGGGATGAGGCTCAATCAACCAAGCCACTCAGGTCTGGCTGAAGTGTTTATTATTAACAATAAATGTTTAAAAATATCAGGTTACAACCTTAGATTTATCTTTACCACAGCATCACCTTCAATAACTAACCTAAACTGATTTATCCTTTATAGAATTTTACCCCCATAGCTGCTGTAGAAACGTAGACCCTTCACTAACTGCTTATTACAACAATAGGCATCTCACACTATATTCTGCAAACAAAATAATAGATATGCCTCATATAATTTCTCCTCTTTTTACCATTTGTTTTATTTGATTTCTGTGTTAATTTTACTGCAGAAACAACCCTCAGATCTTGGTGTATAATAACATTACATTACATGTAGACTTTGGGCTACTTTGCAGAGTGGCTCTATTCCACATGTTTTTATTCTAAGACCAGCCTTTATGTGGACCTGCCATTTGCATGGTAGTGAGGATTCAGAGGGCTGGCTGAAACTTGTGATAACTCTTGAAGCTTGTGCTTAGGTGTGAAGTGCTTCATGACTTCCAAAGCATGTCACAAGGCTAGGCTCAAAGTCAGTAAGGCACAGATAGAAATACTCTTTCTACTGGAGGTATAGGCAAGTTATAAATCAATGGCCAGGTTTGTATAAACCTCTTCTAAGGATTGGTGTGGTAAATAGTGAAAAATAATATAATCTTCCACAATCTGACCTCTTGATCACAATTATTGACTTTTTTCCCTTCTGCATACAAAATTTGTTTATCCTTTCCTCAAGGAAACTACCTCAAGAATTTCTCTCAATCACAGGCTTGAAGTCTAGAACCTCATTAGAATTTCTACATTTATGCATGTAGATTTTCTTGATCCAAAGACCAGTTATCTTATACCTTCCATCTCTACAGCCTATAGTAATGGGACAGGGATAGGATATCCACAGTAAATGTGCCTGTTAAGAAAGGGGAAGAATGGAGGCACATAGCAATCGCTGGTGCCTGGTGCTTCTAAAAATCTTCTGGGTAAATGTAATGAGGGCCCCTTCTCTTGGCAGAGGGATGTTCGTTGACAAGGCCCTGATTTTACTCCTGTGTGTAGCTCCCCAGTCCATTGTTTTTCCATGGCTCTTGGCTGTACCCTCCATAGGATGTTTCCTTTAATATATCATCCTTGTCCATATTTGAATAGAGTATTGGAGGATATCCCCTTCTTTGCTAGGGAATGAGGTAAGGGTTGAGCAGCTTTCCCAGCCTGCTTCTTGCCTGTAGAAATCTGGGGCCAAGAATGATCAAGAAGAGACCAGATCGTTAGCTCAGGCGAGGGGTGGTTTTGGAAGTTGTATTTTTATCTATTCGGTATGAGTCAGATCCACTTGCTAATAATTAATATGCTCAATTCTTTGAGGTGTGTATTTTTCTCTAGACTTCTATACAGTTATCTTGAGTTACTGGGCCTCTGTAGGACGACATCCTTCGTCTTTTCCTGTGGGGAATTCCCCTCCAAGTCATTTTGTTTCACCGGAAAGGGCTTACTGGGTGAAAGGAAAACACTTGTTTCCTTTGCTCACTATTCACTGAATACTTTTGTACTTCAAGTGTGTGTGAGTTTTTCCATACCAAGTAATTTTCTGTGGGCATCAACTGGGTGTCCTACAATTTAACTCAATTCTGACACTAACTACCCAGAATTAGCTCAGACCCCACAGGTTAAGCAAGACTCTCTCTCCCCTACTTCAGACACCAATCATAAGTCTAGTCTTTTCCCCAAGTTATCTGATTTTTTACACATGACTAATAGTTTTGTTTACTACTATGTTATGTGGTTTATCAATTTTCTAATCTATATAATAAAAACCCAGTGGTCGTAACACTGTAACGACCAAAGACCAGTCACCAGGAGTTGCCTTGACGCTGCGTCCCGCTGCGCCAGCTGGACTTGACACTGGGTCCCGCGGCGTGCCGGGTCTGGGTCTTGTGCGATTTCGCACTCTGGGCCCCCAGTCTCCAATAATGGTTTCTTTGCTGTCTGCTACCTGGTTTCAAAGCTTACATCACAAAATGTTTTTATTTTTGGAGATGGTGGTTAAGATAGCACCCCACTTATGTACCAGTTTCTGCAGTGTTCAGTTTTGTTGTAGTAATTGCCTCCAAATTTCAGTGGCTTCTCAAAATAACAAAATTTTATTTCCTACTAGCTTTTTGTTGTAGACTGTGGGTCAGCTCTGTAAAAAACAGCCTGTGGCTCCCCTCCAGAATCAAGGCTGAAGGAAAGCCCTTATATGAAGTATGCCAGTCTCTTTACAAAGTACTGAAGCAAGAATTCAAATTGGCCCAAATTCAGATTGCTGCTTCAAATTTTTGCTTAGATGTGATGTATAGGACATCTGTTCACAATCTGTTGGCCAAAACATATCAAAAGGATGATCCCAAATTCGGTAACCTAGAGACGTCCATTCTTTCCCTATGAAATATACTAGTACACAAGTAACATCCATTCTTTCCCTATGAAATATACTAGTACACAAGTCACATGTTTATATATGGATATCTCTATCTGGGAATGAAAAATACCAAATAATAATACAATCTACCACAACTTTCTCACATAGTTTTGGATGATGCACGAAAAATGAAAAATATCCTTTTTTAAATTTAAGGGCATATTACATTAAAGTATATATTAATAGATTTATATATTTCCACCTATGAGAGATGTTTATAGGAATTGGATTACATATTGTGGGGCCTGGAAAACCTGAAATTTGTAAGGCAAATTATTGTTACAGTCATGAGGCAGAATTGTTTCTTCTTTGGGAAACTTTAGTTTTTGCTCTTAAAGTCTTCAAGTGATTGGATGAGGCTATTCATGTTATCAGGGGTAATCTCCTTTATTTAAAGTCATCTGATTTTAGATGTTAATCATATCTACAAAATACCTTCATAGCAACATCTAAACTTGTTTCACTAAACAACTGGACACCATAGCCAAGCCAAGTTGACACGTAAATTTTACCATCACCTATACATAGCGTTATTTTGCAGATAGTAGACTATGAATACAGAGAATACTTTTTTTAAAAAAATATATAAATGTCAAATTGTTTGTGAATTCTTTTTTTAAAAAATATCCTTTATTGATTTTTTAGAGAGAGAGAAAGGAAGAGGGATAGAGAGATAGGAACATCAATGAGAGAGAAACATCATTGATTGGCTGCCTCCTGCAAGCTCCCTACTGGGGATCGAGCCGCAACCTGGGCATGTGCCCTGTCCAGGAATCAAACCAGGGACCTCTTGGTTCCTGGGTTGACACTCAACCACCAACTGGGTGAGAGTACTTTCTAATACATCTCAATCTAGGGCAGCAGATTAGCTTGATCACAGATAATAAACTGGGTGTGTTTTGGCTGAAGATAATTGAGCACCTAAAACAAGGTTTGGCAAACTATGACCCATTGCCTGTTTTTGTAAATAAAGCTTTATTGGAACAGAGCCTTGCTTATTCTTTACATAGGGTTTATGGCTGTTTTCACTCTACAATGGCAGAGTAGTAACAAGACCAAATTGCTGACCCATGGTCAGATTTGAGTAGTTAAAACGGAGTTGAGTAGTTAAAACAGAGACCAGCCCTGACCAGTTTGGCTCAGTGGATAGAGCGTCGGCCTGCAGACTCAAGGGTCCCGGGTTCAATTCCGGTCAAGGGCATGTACTTTGGTTGCGGGCACATCCCCAGTGGGAGGTGTGCAGGAGGCAGCTGATCGATGTTTCTCTCTCATCGATGTCTCTGACTCTCTATCCCTCTCCCTTCCTCTCTGTAAAAAATCAATAAAATATATTAAAAACAAAACAAACAAAAAAAACAGAGACCATATGTCCTGTGAATCCTAAAATATTTACTATCTAACACTTGCAGTGGTTCTCAACCTTCCTAATGCCGTGACCATTTAATACAGTTCCTCATGTTGTGGTGACCCCCAACCATAAAATTATTTTCATTGCTACTTCATAACTGTAATTTTGCTACTGTTATGAATCGTAATGTAAATATCTGATATGCAGGATGTATTTTCATTGTTCGCGACCCACAGGTTGAGAACCGCTGCTTATAGAAAATGTTTGCCAACCCTTAGAGAATACATAGAAAATGTGCTGTGGTTCTTGCTCTGTAATGGTGCTAGTTTAATGTTTCCATTCAAATATGAATGTATACTCATTAAACATTATAGTAGCAATGTTTGTTGTTTAAAGCCATACATTTTATTAGATTCAGAAAAATTAATTTCTTAATTTTTTTTGCAAAGAAATTCAGATTTTCTTTTAGATTACATGCTAAGTTCAGTTTTTGTGGATAAAATATATATGAATGTTACTAGTTTTGAAATGAATATTTGTGTATCTTTGGGAATAAAGAGAAAGTACTTTATCTATAAAATTTTATCAGCTTCCACTGATTACAATTAGAGAGTTCAATGAATGTGTCTATTTCCTTCTTATAAGGCAATATAAAGGTATATTTCTTTTTTTAGATAATGCATAAAAAATGTAAACTATCATTTTTCAATTTGATTGCTCTTGTATAATATCTTTAAAATTGAATTAGATTACAAAATGTATTTGTTTTTAAATGAAAGAGTAAATTGCAGCTTTAGTTAGTGGAGAGAGTCTAGGCTCAAGATTCCTAGGTTTAAATTCAGTGGCTTAAAATAACAGCTATTTTATTTGTTGCTAACTTCATGGGTCAGCAGTTTGGTCTGGGCTGAGCTGGTGGTTGTGCCTCTGATCTTATTTGAGGTTACTTACATTTGGTTCTTTCTCTAGGGTTGGATGATCTAAGATGGCCACACTGTAATATCTGGCCCTTTATTGCTAGCTGGCATGGCCTGAGGTTGGGCTCTTTCTCTGGCAAAATCTCTAATGCTCTAGAAAGCTAGTTTGTTCACTCTGTACAAGCAGCAGCTCAAGAGCGTGCTGAGACCTATCCTCAGAAGTCCTACAAGGTCACTTCTGATGCATTCTGTTTGTCAAAATAAGTTACAAGGCCAGCCCCGATTTAACTGGTGAGGAAATAAATGCCATCTCTTGGTAGCAAGCATGGGAAAAATCACATTGCAAAGTCATGGACTTACAGGAGTGAAAGGAATTAATAGCAGCTGCGCAACTCACCACTGTAAATTGCTCAGTTTCTTTATGCTCCATTTGGAAAGTAGAAATAACAATATGACTTGAAGAGTTCTTCTTAAAGTTTAACCATTATGTATATAAAGTACTTAGAAGTATTTTTAATTCTGAAATTGAATTCTAATTTTATGTTGCTGTTTTTATTATAGACCTAAATATCATGAGAGTATGAATTCTTTCTCGTTATTAATTTGGCCAACTAGTTTTAATATAGGAGACATCTTAAAGCTCATTGGAAGGAAATCCTCTGTAAAATAGCTGTATAGGAAGAGTTTTGCATTTGTGTAGACTTACTATTCATTTAATAAATAAAAAGAAGATCAGTTAACTTCTAATGTCTTTACAGGTACATACATTTTCCTGTAAACCTCTGTTTTTATATACATGTCTTTTTATATTTTCCACTTAAAAATGAAAAAAGTATTGGCTTGTAGTGTAGGGTTTGTTATCAGTTTAATTCTTGAAGAGTCTCTTCTAGCAAACATATTTTTGTTTAGCTAATGTTTCTTTGCAAAGCTGAGGAAAAATAGAAGGCCAAAGAAACAAAAATATCTTTATTTATTTATTTATTTATTTAAATATATATTTTATTGATTTTTTACAGAGAGGAAGGGAGAGAGATAGAGAGTTAGAAACATCGATGAGAGAGAAACATCGATCAGCTGCCTCCTGCACATCTCCCACTGGGGATGTGCCCGCAACCCAGGTACATGCCCTTGACCGGAATCGAACCTGGGACCTTTCAGTCCGCAGGCCGACGCTCTATCCACTGAGCCAAACCGGTTTCGGCATATCTTTATTTTTTTACTAGAGGCCTGGTGCACAAAAATTCGTGCACTCAGGGGGTTCCCTCAGCCTGGCCTGCGCCCTCTCACAGTCCAGGACCCCTCAGGGGATGTCCACCTACCAGCTTAGGCCTGCTCCCCGGGGCATCAGGCCTAAGCTGACAGTCAGACATCCCTCTGGCAGCCCGGGAGCCCTCAGAGGATGTCTGACTGCTGAGGAGGCAAGAGAGGCTCCCACTACCGCTGCTGCGCTTGCAGCCATCAGCCTGGCTTGTGGCTGAGCGGAGCTCCCTCTGTGGGAGTGTACTGACCACCAAGGGGCAGCTCCTGTGTTGAATGCCTGCCCCCTGGTGGTCAGTGTGCATCATAGTGACCAGGCATTCAGCCATTAGGGCAGCGGTTCTCAACCTGTGGGTCGCAACCCCTTTGGCAGTCGAACGACCCTTTCACAGGGGTTGCCTAAGACCACCCTGCATACAGTGGGGCCTTGACTTACGAGTGTCCCGACTAACGAGTTTTTCGAGATATGAGCTGTCTCTCGGCCGATTTTTTGCTTTGAGTTGCGAGCTAAAATTCGGGTTTTGAGCCAGCTTCAGATACCCCACCGCTAGTTGGCGCAGCGAATGTCACAGTGAACGCCACAACATCAGCCCAGCATCATGTGTCTCACTTGTTCACTTTAAGATTTGACATACGAGTAATTTGAGTTACGAGCTCCGTCACGGAACGAATTAAACTCGTAAGTCAAGGCCCCATTGTATCAGATATTTACATTACGATTAATAACAGTAGCAACATTACAGTTATGAAGTAGCAACGAAAATAATTTTATCGTTGGGTCACAACATGAGGAACTGTATTTAAAGGGCCAGAAGGTTGAGAACCACTGCATTAGGGTCAATTTGCATATTACCCTTTTATTATATAGGATTGTGGTCAAACCCCATCAGAGGCTCCTTTATAAGTGTATCTGTTTTGCTTTGTCAGGAACATAGAATGCTTCCTAAATCTGTCCTGTTTTGATATATATATGTATCAGACATTGGCAAAAATGTTTGTTAAAACTCACCGGAAGTATTCTGTTCATTGGTGTATGTGGGGTGGGGTAGGAAGTATAATAGGCCCTCCTTTGTTTTTACCTTTGTTATTGTAAAAATTTCACTCATGACATTTAGGCATATTAAGAACTCTAATTTGAATATCTTTTTCTATAAAATTTTCTAAGGACAAAGCTTGTGTTTATTTTTCCAGAATGACTAGTTGCTTAACATTTTAAGGGGAATGTTAAACAAAATCTTAACTTATCCAGTCTGAGAGCTCTATTCTTATTTGATGTACATTATAATTTGTTGTGTTTAAGATTCATGTATATATTTAATTTGGAACTTAATGCTTCTAGTGAGGAAGGGCTAAATAAGTAATATTACAGGACAAATGACACAATAAAATTGGAGAGACAATTTCCTGTCTATATTTTTAATAAACTTCTGGGTGTCTAGACAGTTCTAATAAAAGAACAAATACCTGCACTAGGGAGGATAGACAGTCTGGTATTTATACCATAGACTAGAATAGAATCAAACTGCATGGTTAGAAAGTCTTATTAAAACAGTGCTTTCTGAGTCTTTCGTACTCTAGTTCTTTAAAGTTTTTCAAATTTCATAGCCACCTTCAGTCCTGAAGATGTTAGATTATTTAAGTAATAATCATATTATCTTTTTGTCCTTGAAATTTTTATGTAGAAAACACAATAAAGCAGGATGAAGCCTGTTATTGTCTTGGCCAGAAAAATGATTGATACAATATAATTTTCCTTTTTTTCTATTTGTTCCATTGAGTCCTAACTACATACTTCCAGTTCATATAGTGGGAGGCTTGAAAGGATAAGAGGAGTGAATGGGGCATAATTAAATGCGGATAAAGAAAAAACAGAAAGGGGTTGGTGACAAATAAGCTGGGTGTACATCTTTCGTTTTCCTGGTTTATTTTAACATTTTTTCTTTTTCTATTATGTAAACTCAAATTTGCTGTTATATAAAGAGAGAGGCATAAATAACCTTTGGACTAAATAGAGTGGGGGAGCTATTTTTAATTATCATCAATGCAGTGAACTGTTTAACAGTTCTAATTGTGCAGCTTAATCTTCAAGGAATGTTTATGCTTGGCTAACATTGCTTTCTGTTGTTTGTCCAGTGTTCAGTTGTGATAGAGCTTGTCTCAGATTTAGTAAAGGGTAATGTTGATAATTGTAGGGTACTATAGAAGCCTGTTGTACTTTGTTTCAATTAGACGTTTAGGTGATTTGCCTACACATACATGTTGTTTAGGATAGTTTTCTCCTTGGAAAAGACTTTAGTTCTTTTTCTTGAAGAACCTTATCTTGAGGATGTGATTGTGAAATTCTGTCTTTTGGGGTGCTTTTTTTTTATGATGGATAAAGTGTAGTTCATTGCAAAGTTTGTTTAGATTTCTAGGTCTGAGGAAGATGATGGAGATTAAGATATCTATTATGTTAAGATAATTGATTAATTTTATAAACATTTCAAGGCAAGTTAAGATCCAGCCGTTATTCAATAAAATTTTTAGAAGTGAGAAAAAGAATAGTATGTTGGGACGAATAATTTTTTTAGACTTGATTCCAAAGTGGCCAAAAGAACCTTATAAAAAAGAGCTGCCTTAGTTCCTGAAGAAGTCCCTTTTGAAAAGTTTTTCTGAGAAAACTGGGAAATACTACACTTTAGTGCCAGCCCTTCCCATGCCCTCATCTCATTCTGTGATTCCTCTTACTCATTATGTGTCAGCTGTACTGGCCTTCTTTCAATCACGCCATCCTCCTTTCACTAGTTGTTCCCCAGAAATGTAAGTTATCACTGGCTGGCTCTTCCTTTTCATTCAAATACCATCATCAGTATCACTTTCTCAACACTTTCCAGGTTACCTAACCTAACAGTGGATCCAAGCATTCCCATCACATCTTCCCTATTCTTTCCTCATAGTTTCTTGTTTTCCTTAGTTATTTATCTTATCTTTCTCCATTAGAACATCAATTCCATTGGAAGAGATACCTTGATATGTTTATGGCCTTGATCAAGGTGGTGATGGTTTCCTCAAACTCATTAAATATGTATAGCTTTTTATATATATCAAACTATCTCAATAAAGTGCTTAAAAAAGGAGACTTTATCTTATTCATTGCTATATCCCCAGTGCCTTACATGGCATATAGTAGGTGCTTCATAAAGGTTTGCATATGTAAATTATGGAAGTTTTCATCTTTTTTTTTTTTTGCTGTAAACTTATAATGTTTAAAAATTTTAAAGATACTTGCATTTTTACATCAAAGATTTATTTTCAGATGATTAGAGACATGGAAATAGCTTTAATTAGTGCAAAGCACTGGACAAGAAATCATAACAATAGGATTCTCTAATTATTCTGCAACTAACTGCAATTGTCTTATAGTAGACAAAATCCCATAATCTCTTAGTGACTCCGTTTCTGTATAGCATGAGAAACTGTGTTTCATATGATGAGGCTAAGGAGGTAGTAGGGGCAACATTGTTCAGGGACTGTAGAATCTGTTAATGAATTTTGTTTTTATTCTACAAGAAGAGAAAATGACAAAGGATTTTAAGTTAAATGGGACAGTTATATGGAAGGGAGTGGTAGTGGTGTGGTGTGATTAGGTTTCCATTTTGGAAAAATCATTCTGGCTGCAGGGTGAAGGACACAGAGGAAGGGACTGGAATGAATATGGATAGACCTTTCAGTAGACGAATGCAGTCATCCTGGTGAGGGATGGTGCTAACTTGAAATAGAGTAATGTTGGTGGGCATGGAGCTAAGCAGGTGGATATGAGTAATAATGGGGAGGTGAAATCACCAGGACTTAGTGATAGAAGACCTTGAAGAGGAAAGACTGATTTCTAGGTTTCTCTCTTGTACAACTATATGGATTATGGTATCATTTGCTGTGTTGGTGAAAGTTGGAAAAGGATCAGATTTTAGGAAGAACATGTTTTTGGATTGGGACATGGAGATACTTTTAGGACACTAAGGAAGAATTGTCAAGAAGAATTGAATACATGGACCTGGAGCTTGGAGAAGCCTGGGTTGCAGATGTTTGTCATTCCTGTATAGATTTTAACTGACATGTTATGAATATGAAATGCTTTGTAAACCATAAAGGGCTACAACTTGTGTTTGTAGTTTTATAATTTTTGGTGCTATTTCAAATCTGGAGACTTCTTACTTATTTTTAGGAGGTGCTTTAGTCATTTTTTCTACAAAACTTTTCTGATTTTCTCTCTTTTGAAGTACTTTTATACCTTACATGTAATTATCACTGTATTGCAGTGTATTATGATTACATGCATGTGTATATATGTCTTTCTTTTTATATTGTGAGATCAGTTGAAGACTGAGTTTTATTCCTGTAAACTGCCTGAAGCCACAGGAATAAATGTCTGCTTTGTTTCCTGTGGTGTATCCAGCACTCAAAATGTGGCATAGCATGTATCAAATGATCATACATATTTGCATGTTGAGTGAAGTATTTATATTCTTTACACATAGAGACTCAGTTAATTTTTATTGAACAAATAAGTTATTCAATTGTCTGGCAGTTATTTATTACTTATTTTATAAATTATATAAAAGACAAAACTCTTGCTGCTTCTCTTTATTTATATTAGGGGTCTTCTTTCTTGGGGTTCATTCATGGACTCCATTATTATAGAAAGATCAATGAACCTCCCTGAAAATAAATATAAATTTGTAAGAATATGTACTCATGTATAATTTTTAAAGAGGGTCCATTGCTTTCATCAGATTATTTTTAAAAAATATTTTTTTATTGATTTCAGAGAGGAAGGGAGAGGGAGAGAGAGAGAGAAACATCAATGATGAGTGAGAATCATTGATCAGCTGCCTCCTTCACCCGCCTCCTGGGGATCCAGCCCATAACCTGGGCATGTGTCCTGACCAAGAATTGAACTGTGACTTTCTGGTTCATAGGTCGATGCTCAACCACTGAGCAACACCAGCCTGCTCATCAGTTTCTTGATTGGGTCCATGATACTAAAATTATTAAGATCTATGAATTAGGTACTTTTTTTCAGCATGACTCCTCTTGGTTTTAAGCAGTTTTCTATGAAAGTTTTGCTGTCATCCTATCTAATAAAAGAGTAATATGCAAATCAATCATCACACCATCACTCCATCACAAAGATG
>NW_005871089.1:1388119-1478497 GCF_000147115.1 Myotis lucifugus | reverse complement strand
TGCACAAATTTTTGTGCACTGGGCCTCTAGTCTCATATATTTCTCTTCTGGATAATGTATCAAAAGTTGCTTGTCATCAACTCATTGTAGCTGTAATCTGTTGAGTCTACCCTGTAAATATAAGTATTTTATATGGATTTGCATGTATTTTAAAGTCTACTTGTTTACTTGTATCTATAAATTTCTTCTCAGGAGACCCTCTATTCTAAATAGTGAATAAATAAAGCAACTGTTGAACTCATTCAAGTTTAAAAAATCTTTATTACACCTTTTAACAGAAAAGAGATTAGAGTTCAATATAAACATTTTTAGTAATGGTCTTTTCTGCATGGTAGAATTATAGGTCATCTCTATTTTCATATATAAATTTAAATGTATTACAAATTTTCTACACTTTTACATTTTAAAAAATTTCATTATTTCTGAAAAAGTTATGAATTTGCAATTGATATTAATATGAGGTATTACTATTCAAACTTGTAAGTGATTTCCTTTATGTTGATTTAGAGTTTAAAGTTAACATCCATTTAGGTCTACCTAGTGAAATAACTGTTTTGTGTTTGAATGTTATATTTATTCTCTTTTTTAGAAACAGTATTTCGACTCTTCCCAGAGGTACTTTGACTTGCTGCTTCTGAGTTTGATGAATTTCTCCTTTTCAAACCAATGCAGTGCCCTAGTATAGAAATGTATTCATTACAATATACTAGAGGCCCAGGACATGAAATTCGTGCATGGGTAGAGTCCCTAGGCCTAGCCGTCGATCAGGGCCAATCAGGGCCTTCCTTCCCCCGGCTGCCATCTGCTGGCTGAGGTCTTCCTTTGTTCTGTACCACCCCCTGGTGGTCAGTGCATATCATAGCAAGCGGTCGAACTCCTGAGGCAACAATTTGCATATTAGCCTTTTATTATATAGGTCTAGAGGCCTCGTGCACGAATTTGTGCATGGGTGGGGTCCGGCCAGCCCACCTTGATTGGGGCCGATCGGGGCCAGGCCGGTCAGGGGGAGGGGACGTGGGAGCTTGGCTGGCTGGTCCCACCCCCTGGTGGAACTCCCGGTTGAACTCCCGGTCGAGGGTACAATTTGCATATCAGCCTTTTATTATATAGGACTAGAGGCCCGATGCATGAAAATTCGTGCAAGAGTAGGCCTTCCTTCCCCTGGCTGCTGGCACCGGCTTCCCTCTGGCACCCAGGACCTGGGCTGCTTCCCTCCTCTGGCCGATGGCAGGCACCTGGGACCCGGGCTGCTTCTTTCCGGCCGCCTGCAGGCACCCGGGACCTGGGCTGGCTTCCTTCCAGCCCCTGTCAGGAAGGAAGTCTGATATGACGGCCGGTCTAATTAGCATATTACCCTTTTATTATTATAGACTAGAGGCCCGGTGCATGAAATCGTGCACAGGTAGGGTCCCTAGGCCTGGCCTGTGATCAGGGACGATCGGGGCCTTCCTTCCCCTTGCTGCCAGATGAGTGCTGCCCCCTGGTGGTCAGTGCACGTCATAGTGAGTGGTCAAACTCCTGGTTGGTCAAACTCCTGAGGGGATGATTTGCATATTGGCCTTTTATTATAGAGGATAGTTCCTTTTTAGAATGCTTTTTTTTATATCATGGGGCTTTTCTTGTAAGTATATGACATTGACTTGCATAAATATGTTGAAATGTCAATAGCTTCATTTTACTTTAGAGTGAATTCATTATTTTTATTTTTAATTATGGTAAAAAACATATAATTTACCATTTTAACCATTTTTCTTTTTTAACAGCTTTATTGAGGAATAAGTCACATCTTTATTATTATTATTTTTAATCTTTATTGTTGAAAGCATTACATATGTCCCTTTTTTACCCCCAATGAATTCTTCTAGCTGCCCCCATCTCCTGCCCCAGGCCTTTATCCCCCTATTGTCTGTGCCCATGAGTTATGCATATATTCATACAAGTTCTTTGGTTGATCTCTTCCCATCCACCCACCTCCACCTTCCCTCTGAGATTTGACAGTCTGGATCTGTTTTGTTCTTCAGTTTATTTTGTTCATTAGATTCCACATATGAGTGTGAGATCATGTGATAATTGTCTTTCTCTGACTAGCTTATTTCACTTAGCATAATACTCTCCAGGTCCTTCTTTTTTTACTGCTGCATAGTTTTCCATGGTGTAAATGTATCATAGCTTTTTAACCATTTATGCCATTTTAACCATTTTTATGTGTACAGTTCAGTAGTGTTAACTATGTTCACATTGTTGTGCAATTGATTACCAGAGTTTTTTCATCTTGCCATTCTGAAATGCTATACCCATTAAACAACAACTCCCCATTTCCCTCTTTTCCTAGCCCCTCGTAACCACCATTCTACTTTTTGTTTCTATGAATTTGACTAATAGTGGAATCATATAGTATTTCTTTTTTTGGGACTGGTTTATTTCACTGTCCTCAAAATTCACTCTTGTTATAGCATGTGACAGAATTTCCTTCCTTTTTATGGCTGAATAATATTTCATTGCATGTATATACCACATTTTGTTTATTCATCCATCAATGGACATTTGGGTTCTTTCTAGTTCTTGGTTATTGTGAATATGTTGCTATGAACCTGAATGTGCAAATACTTCTTCGAGACCCTGCTTTCAATTCTTTCAGATATATACCGCAAAGAGGGATTGCTGGATCATATGATAATTCTATTTTTAATTTTCTGAGGAATTGCCATCCTGTTTTTCATAGTGATTGCACCATTTTTCATTCCCAGCAACAGTCCATAAGGGTTCCAGTTTCTCCACATCCTTGTCAGTACTTAATATTTTATGTTTCTTTTTATAGTAGCCATCCCAATGGATATGAAGTGATAACTCATTATGCTTTTGATTTGCATTTTTCTAATGATTAATGGTGTTAAGCATCTATAATAATAAAAGTGTAATATGCTAATTAGACCAGACAGCTGAACGACCTTCTGGATGAAGCCTGGGCTGCGAGGGCTGAGGCAAGCTGCCATGGCTGGGAGGGCCGAACCCCTTGCACGAATTTCATGCATCAGGCCTCTAGTCTTTTTATATGCTTTTTGGTCATTTGAATGTCATCTTTGAAGAAATGTCTATTCAGGTCCTTTGTCCATTTTTTAATTGGGTTGTTTCTTTAGACTTCTCTCTCTTTTTAAAAAATCTTTATTGTTGAAAGTATTATGTATGTCCCCTTTTTCCTCCCCATTGGCCTCTTCTATCCTGTCCCCACCCCAGGCTTTCACCACCCTATTGTCTATGTCCATGGACTATGCATATATGCATACAAGTTCTTTGGTTGATCTCTTCCCACCCACCCACCTTTCCCCACCTTCCTCTGAGATTCCACAGTCTGTTCCATGCCTCTATGTCTCTGGGTCTATTTTGTTCATTAGTTTATTTTGTTCATTAGATTCCACATATGAGTGAGATCATGTGATACTTACCTTTCTCTGCCAGGCTTATTTCGCTTGGCATAATACTCTCCAGGTCCATCCATGCTGTTTGGAGTTCTTTATATATTCTGCATACTAGCCCTTTATCAGACATATGACTTGCAAATATTTTCTCCCATTCCATAGGTTGCCTTTTCACTGTGTTAATGATATCTTTCAATGTGCAAAGTTTTAAGTTTGATGTTGTTCCATTTGTCTAGTTTTACTTTTGTTGTCTGTAAGGGTGTCATCTCTAAAAAATCATTGTCAAATCCAATGTCATGAAGCTTTTACCTGTATTTTCTTTTAGGAGTTTTATAATTGGATCTTAAATTTAGGTCTTTAATCATTTTGAATTGTTTTTGTATATGGTGTAAGACAACCTCACTCTTCTATGTGGATATCCAGTTTCCCCAGCATCATATGTTGAAGAGACTGTCCTTCCCCCATTGAGTGGCCTTAGCACTTTTGTTGAAGATCATTTGACCCTATATATCTGGGTTTATCTGTGGGCTTTCTATTCTATTTCATTGATCTATGTATCTGTCTTCATGCCAGTGCCACACTGTTTTATTTATTTATTTATTTTTTATATATTTTATTGATTTTTTACAGAGAGGAAGGGAGAGAGATAGAGAGTTAGAAACATCGATGAGAGAGAAACATCGATCAGCTGCCTCCTGCACATCTCCTACTGGGGATGTGCCCGCAACCCAGATACATGCCCTTGACCGGAATCGAACCTGGGACCTTTCAGTCCGCAAGCCGACGCTCTATCCACTGAGCCAAACCGGTCACGGCTGTGCCACACTGTTTTAATTATTGTGCCTTTCTAATATGTTTTGAAATCAGGAAGTGTGAGACATCCAATCTTGTTTTTCTTTTTCAAGATTGTTTGGCTGTTTG
The DNA here is from genome assembly GCF_000147115.1 of Myotis lucifugus. Lineage (NCBI taxonomy): Eukaryota > Metazoa > Chordata > Mammalia > Chiroptera > Vespertilionidae > Myotis > Myotis lucifugus. The sequence goes on along the minus strand of NW_005871089.1, from coordinate 1,474,160 downwards.
GGGGGTTCTCTTGAGATTCAATATGAATTTTAGGATGAATTTTTCTACTTCTGCAAAAAAAATGAAATTTTGATAGGGATTGTGTTGAATCTGTGGGTCACTTTGGGTAGTGTTGACACATAAAGTATTAAATCTTCCAGTCCATGAGCACAGATGCATTTCTATTTATTGTGTCTTCTCTAATTTCTTTCAGCAGTATTTTGTAGTTTCAGTGTACAATTCTTTTACCTTCTTGATTAGTTTTATTCCTAATTGTAATTTTTTATGTTACTGTAAATGAAATCGTGTTTTTAATTTTATTTTTTGGATTGTTCATTGTAAGCATATGGAAACACAATTGATTTTTGTGTGTTAATTTTGTATCCTACAACTTTGCTGAATTTATTTATTAGTTCTAAGAGTTCTTTTTCCCTGTGGTATTTTTAGGTTTTTGTACATACATATAGATCAGGTTATCTGTACACAGTTTTACTTCTTTTTCAATTTGGATGCCTTTATTTCATTTTCTTGCCTAACTGCTCAGGTTAGGACTTCCAATACTATGTTGAATAAAATTAGTGAGAGTGGGCATCCTTATCTTGTTTCCGACCTTAGAGAAAAAAAATTTCAGCCTTTCACTATTGAATGATTTTAGCTCTATGCTTTTCATATATGGCCTTTATTATGCTGAGATAGTTTTCTTCTATTTCTTGTTTGTTGAGTGTTTTTTTAATCATGAAAGATGTTGAGTCTTGTCTAATGCTTTTTCTACACCAATTGATATGATCATGTGATTTTTGTCCTTAATTCTGTTAATGTGGTGTATTACGTTGCAATTTAAACATGTTGTAAATCCCATTTGTTATGGTGTATAATGCTTTTAATGTGCTAGTGAATTCATTATTTTGAAGCAAATATCAGACATGGGCAGTAAGCTAATAAACAGATAAACATCCTATATAATAAAAGGGTAATATGTAAATTGACCCTAACAGCAGAACGACTGGGAATGACTGGTCACTATGACACACACTGACCACCAGGGGGCAGACGCTCAATGCAGGATCTGCCCTCTGGTGGTCAGTGCACTCCCACAGGGGGAGCTCTGCTCAGCCACAAGCCAGGCTGACGGCTGCCAGTACAGCAGTGGTGGTAGGAGCCTCTCCCGCCTCCTCAGCAGCGCTAAGGATGTCCGGCTGTAGCTTAGACCTGCTCCCCGCTGGCAAGTGGACATCCCCTGAGGGCTCCCGGGCTGCCAGAGGGATGTCTGACTGCCAGCTTGGGCCCGATCCCCCAGGGAGCAGGCCTAAGCCAGCAGGTGGACATCCTCCGAGGGGTCCCAGAGTGCAAGAGGGCATAGGCCGGGCTGGGGGACCCCCCCCCTCCCGAGTGCACAAATTTTTGTGCACCGGGCCTCTAGTATAATATAATGGCAGATACTGATTAGCATTATAAAGAAAAGTAAAACAGGGCAGGAAGTTAAAGAGTGCAGACACCCTGGAGTTTGCAGTGGGGCTGGGGCTGTTTAGATACAGAGGTTTGAGAAGCCTTTTGAGGAAGTGACATTTAAGAAGAACCCAAATGAAGAACCTGAAGGAGGAATCTTGTAGGCACAGGGGACAGCAAAGGTGGAAATTTACCTAGAGTCTTGGGAAATGTGTGAGAAGGAGGGTGTGAGAGTAGGAACAGGAGATTAAGTCACAGTCTGTGGAGGCTCAGGACAGGAGGGCATGTAAATCCTGAATCCTGAGCCTTTGCAGGGACAGCTCCTTATATGGCTTTGAATATTTGTTACAGGTTTCCCCTTTTCTTTCTATTTCCTTTGCCTTTGCTGTCCTATTTCTAGAAAGAATGTGCTTGCTTTGTTAACCAAAGGACAGATCCTGAGTTCTATTCCAGATTTCCTTTCAAGAAGGGTGTAATACAGTGGGTGGAGTCTCTGGGTCCAGCCAAGAATTCATTGTGATGTCTAATGTGATTTGAGGGGGAAAAATCATTGTTTCAGAAATAATACATTATGGTCTGTGACCTTATTATATATCTTATAATTAGAATATGTGCCTAATATTTTAAATGTAAGTAGTAGGAAATTGATTTTTTTATGAAGTTCATAACAATTTTTAACCGTCAGCATGCATGTTCTATAGTAAGTATAGCAGTTACCTCCTTCATAAAAACAATGTGTTGGAATGTTTTGAATTCTTATGAAACACTTTTCCCAAACCTGTCTTTTTGGAGGAAGTATAAATTATTCTCATGCTGTTGAAGTAACTAGAAGGTAAAAAAACACCCTGGAGCTTGCAGATGTTTGTTTGGTCCTTGATAATGTAAGGAATGTTGGTATAAATATGCAAAACATTATCAGAATGTGGAGAAATTATCTGCTTTGTCCCCAAAAAGGGTTTTATTTACAGTCTAGCTCAATGTTTAATATACATTTACCTCCTTTAGTATTTAATCAGTTTTTTTTTAAATCCCAGAATCCTGATAATTTGATTTTCCACTATTAAAATACTTACTTGTCATATCAGGCAGGGGTCTAAACTTGGAAATTAAGAGTACTGAGTTAAATTTAAAATTTGTTGAAAAGTATTCATCATGATGCAGTCTATTTAATGTCTTGGCAGTGCCTCTGGCTCTTCTCATTTAACATGTTAGGAGACAGACTGGCAGCATTTGTAAACTGAAACCTTGTTGTGTGCAGGAGAGTGACAGGGGTAGGAAGGAAAATGGACAAAATTCGAAAGAGTTACTATGTGTGTTTCCTTAAATTAAAGTGTGACACATTTGCTTAAAATAGAATTTTATATTCTGTTTACCAAGGTTATTATAAGTTCACCATAGATGATCCTAAGACTGAATGAAGCTGATTTTAAATATTATTTTGTGGAATAACCAAATTTGACTCTTAACAGTATTGTCATAATGTCACACAAGTTGTTTTGATAAACTAAGCATGTTTTACAATACGTTTGAGTCATTGGTCCCCCAGTAGACGTGAAATTTATTACTCAGAGGAGAAGCATGCATTTACAGTATATTCTTAGCTGCTGCTTGCTTTCTGTCACTCAGCTGTCAAGTCCTATGGAATCTAAAATAGACCTGACCAATGGGAGAAAGCCTCCACACTGTTTACAGATGATTCGGATGTGGTCAGTTTTATCCTGCATTACAGCGTCTCTGTTGCAGTGTTGAGGCAGCAGGATGCAGAGTGCACTTCAAATTTTCCACCGGAGTCCCTGACAGGGAAGCTTTGAAGGACAGCTTCTAAAGAATAAGAAATAGGAGGAGTTACAGTACCTGACTTGGGGCTGCTCTTATTCAAATTCTGCACAGCAAGGAAGATAATTTTCAGGCGTTATGAAGGCGGAGAAGGATCCCGAAGATGAAGAAAATATCGTTAGAGATCCAAGCTAAGTGTAGCGCAGCATGGGGATTGGAGAACAGGAAGAGTTGTAAAGAGAGGGCCGAGTCACACTGATTAGGAGTTTGTCTGCTGGCTTGCTTTGTCAGCGACAGAGATTTGTAACTTAATTTGTAGTCGTTTGCTGTTAGCAACAAAAACTAAGTTCTGTCTATGATGAACTGTTGGTTTTCTTGTGCTCCTAAGAACAAAGTAGGTATCCCTGTAGTCCGGTGTAACAAAAGATTCTGTTAGGCTTTGTGAACTGTATTCGTTTAAAATGTACTACTGTTTTATTAATTTTGGTTTCTTTGTCATATTCTTTCTGATTTATCTGATTAACAGATTGGGGTTAGTAATAGAAAACAAAAAGTTCTTGTTTCTTTTTCTAGGTTTAAAAATCACATAGTAGAATCTTTTTTCCCCCCCATGTAGTAGAATCTTAATAACTGAGCAGTATTTCTGTTAACTGACAGTTGAGCAAAAGGGAAAACTGTGCTTGGTGGTGTAGAAGTGAAAATCACATGATAATATGAGACTAATCACCTTTAATTATCTTTTTATAAGTCTTACTTTTGGATTTTACCATTTTTTAGTGTTTTAAATAGCTCCTTTCTCTACCAGCAAATTTACTTGGAAATAAATTTGAGATTGCTTTAACTGCAAGGATAACTTAATCAATTTAGATCAAGTATTTGTGTGACTTAATACCTTAGGTGTTTGAAAACACAGTATCCGAGACCTACATCTACTACTATTCTTCAATTTAGAATCAGTAAACTGTTTGTTTTGTTTTAAAGCTAAAGAAAGCAGATACCTAAAATGTAGTTTAGCCTTTGAGTCAATAAGTAGAACTATCTCTACTCATAGTTGTCAGTTTGAATTTTTGAAATTAGAAGGAAGTGGGTTCATCTCCAGATTTGATGAATTTAGAGACAACAATTTTGAAGTCTGTGTAGGTACTTGAACCAGATTCTATTTCAGGAGTGGGTTAAAATTTTAAGGTATTTATTTTTTTCCATATTTAACTTTCATATTTATTTTTTACTTCAAGTATTTAATAAATACATTGCTTATTTAGCTAGAAAATTGGCAATTTTTTTCTTTCAGTTTGGAGGGGATAGTAGATATAAAATAATCATATTGATCAAACACTTAGAGGATATGCCTCATATAAGTGATTAATTTCCCTCCCCCCCAGAAATTTATTATGGTATTTATGGACATAGGAATTGCTTTGTCAGTTAAGTCAAAAACATGTATATCACTTTTTGCCGTAGAAATAATACTGGACTTAACACAGAATTTAGCAATAAGTTTACTCTATAATATTTTAAAAGGCTAAAATAATGTATATTTTAGTTCTGGGTTCTACATTTCTGCTTACTAAGAGAAGATCCAAGTTTTTGGTTTCAGAATGTCTTGAATGTGTTTTCTCCAATCAAAGCTAGGTTTGATTCGATTAGACCATATTTTAAAAATTGCTTTTTTTCTTCCTTGTAAATACATGTACAGTGAGCTTTTGTTAAAATTAAAAATCTTTTTTAAAACAAAAATAATGTATGTTGAAGGTAAATAAGAAGGAAGAAAATGAAAGTCACCTGTATCTATTATTTTAGGATTTTTAAGTAGTTACTACTTCAGAGTCCTTTGTAGAGTTTTTTCCTATGTAGAAATTTCTTTTTACCCTAATATAAGCATAATGAATTGCTTTCTCTGTTGAGTGTGTGTCTGTGTATAATTTGCCTTTTACTAAAGTTGGGAAGGAGGTTTTTGTTGTTGTTTTTAAATATGTTTTGATTTTTAGAGAGAGAGGAAGGGAGAAGGATAGATAGAAACATCGATGAGAGATCATCCATCAACTGCCTCCTGCACATCCGAGCCCGCAACTCAGGCATGTGCCCTGATCAGGAATCAACCTTGATCTCTTGGTTCCTGGGTCAATGCTCAACCACTGGACAGGAAGAAGTTTTTAAAATGTGTGCAGAATTCTGCATCTAAAAGGTTTTGAAACAGATGTAACCAGAACCAAATCTGAAAGCATGAGTTAGAGATAGGAAAAGCACACTGATTGTGGAAATCATGAGAAATCATGGTTGGGCTTGGCCATTTAAGTCATTTAATGTTCCTGGGGCCTTGACTTTTCATCTGTTAATTGGGATGATAGTTTTAGTTTACTAGGGTTGTTTAAGTAATTTATGCCTGGCACAGGGTAGGTGTTCATCAATTATTAATTTTCTTTCTTTGTTCCGAAGGCAAAGAAAACAAAGCAGAGAACATGAGAAATATGCTTTTTCTCAAAAGTCTAATTTAATATAGTTCTTCTTTATCATGTTTCTGAAAGGTTCTCTCTGTGAAATTAGCACAGCAGGGAGAAGGAAATTTGGGATGCAATTGGAAACTGAGTGATGTATATGCAATATTGTTTTTCCTTTCTTCTTTAGTATATGATGTTTACTATTTTTTTAATTTTGTAGCATGCAGCAGATTGGAACAAATATGATGACCGATTGATGAAAGCAGCAGAAAGGGGAGATGTAGAAAAAGTGTCCTCAATCCTTGCCAAAAAGGGGGTCAATCCAGGCAAGCTAGATGTGGAAGGCAGATCTGTGTAAGTATTATTGATGATAATTTCCTAAAGGGAATTTGGGAAGACCCTTGGGAAACAAATGAAGTTTGTAAATTGTGGTTATCAACTTTTTAAATTAAAAAGTATTTATCAAACCTGACATTATAAAATCTTACGAACATCACTTTTAAACATTGCTCTCAATTTGAAAGATTTCCAAGCTAGAGAGAGAATACTAAGTTACTACCTGTAGTCTAGTTCTTTAGGCCTTGTGGCAAACCACAGCCTGCATTATTTAGTGCATTTGCTCTATAACTTTTTTTATGTTCCTTATCATATTTAATCCTCGCAGTGGCCCTCTAAAAGAAGTAGGAAATGTTTACAGAGCTGGGATATGAAACCAAGTTTCTATCTTGAAAACAGTTCTATAAATTGCACTGTCTTTTCCTCAGAACTCCCAATTCATTTGTATATTTGGGGAAATGAGAATTAAATTTAGTTTAAATGAAAATGTTTATAGTAAAAAGGAAGGCAGAATAGCTTGTGTGGCTCAGGGTGACATAGGCAGTGATCCTTCCCTTTGCTGCTGTGTCACTGAGGACTACTGGCTTGTTTACATGATCTTTTCTCCCCTCCCTCCTCAGTCTTCATCACTTCCCTTTCTGCTTAGGATGGGGGTCAGTTGAGTTAAAGGGTAAACTCTAGGTTCTGTTACTATCATCTATAATTATAGCAGTTAAAACCAAATCTGGGAAACCTTCCAAAGTTAGAGCTGAAAAGTCTCATTTCCTGAAATTTCTCTCAGTCTTATACTTGCATGAATTTATTTAGAATATCATGACTGGCAACCAGATAATAAATATAGCAATGAATATTAAGAAAGGAACAGTTAATTCTTTTTTTATGTCTTTACATCCTTTTGTTTATTTATTTTTAAATCTTTATTGTTGAAAGTATTACATATGTCCCCTTTTTCTCCCCATTGTCCTCTTCTAGCCCGTCCCTGCCCCTCACCCCCTACCCCAGGCCTTCACCACCTATTGTCTGGGTCCATGGATTACGGTTGATCTCTTCCTCCTCCCACCCCTTCTCTCTGAGATTCCACAGTCTGTCCCATGCTTCTGTGTCTCTGGATTATTTTGGTGAATAGTTAATTCTTGATATGGGCACTATCTTAGAATGCTTAGATATTTGAGAATAGTAAAAATAACAAAGCATGACTTAAAAAATAGTTTTTAAGAGCAATAAAGTTTGAAAAGTTTCAGTTTTTCTCTATTAATTTTATTCAGTAGGCAATTTGATAGCTACAGAAACATTGGTTATTTTGAGTCCTACTCCTTCCTATTTTGACTAAATTTTAAGCTATTTATAGGGCTCACAGTATAAATGGTGAAACCTTAATATTTAAAACTGACTTTGTTTTTCATTTTTCTTGTTTTCCCTAAATACCAAGATGTTAAAAAATGAAGGGAATCTTCTTTGTGATTGAAAATCTTCACTGAAACCTTTCTTCAGTTTTGCCTGTCCACGCTTTCAGTGTTTTGAATTAATGGTTGCTTGAGTTTTTGCTCAGATTTTTTTTGGATCTAGATCAATTTTGAGTGAAATTATTTATACTAAAGGTCAAAGTTATAAAAACTTGATATAATTTGATGAACTATGAACATAATTTTGTGAAATATTTGAGTTATTTTGAGGTTTTTACTATAAGAAATAGAGTTCTTTCTGGGATTTATAGGATAAAATATTTTCCTTTTGTTACTCACAAACTGTATTCTCCCTTAATTAAAGCATTTTATACTTAGTCAAATACAACCTGTTACAAATATATTTTGTGTATTATGTATAATTATAAAAATAATTTTATTTTGGATGATTTGGGGGAGGGGGTTTAATTTGAAAATTTAAGACAAAAGCAACAAGTGCTCCTTGAACTCAATCTAATTTCAAAAACAAGATATTTGGAGCCTGGCCATAGTCACTGCAAGGATCTGTTTTCTTCCTGTTCACCTCTCTCCTAGGTTGCAGTCCTTTGCCAATGCAAAAGGGTCAGATTCACCAAGAAACCTCCCTGCCACTTGGAGAGCTATGGATTCCAATTCCCATCTCCCCAACCCCTCAAGCTGTCAGATGTGCTGTTCAGCTTTTCAGATGTTTTCTCTGGAATCAGTAATTGCTTCTAGCCAAAAATAGCCTCGAACACCAAGCCCTCCTCCTCTCTGGGCCTCTGGCCTCATAATTTTTCACTATCTTGTTAGCTTACTGCTGACTTCATACTTATGTCTTATATTTTATGTAGCTTTTCTAGTTGTCCTCAGAGGTAGGGACTGTCCAGATTTTCTGCATTTCTGTTATGGAAGTAGAAGTACATGTCTTGTTTAAAAAAGAAAATGTATTGCCTTTTTTAATTTAAAAGAGTATTTCTGTAATGCAGTTTTTTTTCAAGTTTCCTTGACAACTCTGTATACAATTTAGTGATTGCTATATCTTCTTTCTGATGCACATCTACTTTTAGCACACCAGGATTAATAATGCATTTTGGATTGTTGAGATTTCTACCCTTTAGTACATCATTAGTGTATAATATTGACTTATTTTGAAGAAAGAAGTCTTCCAAATTTTGTAAGCTAAGAAATGAAAATAGGCAAACAAAAAATATCACTAAGATTGTTGGGAGAATAAAAACCTGTGCTTGAAAGAAATTACCATTCCTCAAGAGGTTATAATGGTGCAGTGCATAGGATAATTCCCCACTTCTATGCTGCAAAGAGATTAATACCCTCAACCTTATAGCATTTTAATTCCCGTAAAAGCAGAATTTATTCAACTCTTAAGAATACTATATTCCTTTTATCAGAAATACCTCTTTCTCTCTAATTCAAATTGTACCAAATCTGTTTAATTAGTAGTGCTTGGTGTCTAGTTTACATTTATATCCATCATAGAGATGCATGACTAAATGTTGTACTATCTTGAAGTGAATTTGTAAACTCCAGATTTTGTCTCTAAGCATTCAGTTATTTAAATATTTGAGGGCTCATCATCTGACTAGGTCAGCGGTTCTCAACCTGTGGGTCGCGACCCCTTTGGGGGTCAAACTACCCTTTCACAGGGGTCTCCTAAGACCATCAGAAAGCACATATATAATTACATATTGTTTTTGTGATTAATCACTATGCTTTAATTATGTTCAATTTGTAACAATGAAATTGGGGGTCACCACAACATGAGGAACTATATTAAGCCTTTTCGGTCCAACCTCGAGGCTGACTCGACAGACCAGGCGCTAGGAGCAGGTCTAACGTTGAGCAATACGAACATTAAAAAGTTCAACATTCAATCCCGTCAATTAATTTGGACCAAACTATTTGAATTCCAAAAATAACATTGGACTGCAAAAGGTTAAAGGGTCGAGGCATTAGGAAGGTTGAGAACCACTGGACTAGGTTGCTTCTGGGAATATAATAGGAAACAAAACAGACGAAAATCCTTGCTTTTATGGAGTTTATAGTTGAGTGGGAAGATATTGATTGACTATAAAGAAAATAAATCCTGAATTTATATGTTATATTACAAAATGTGTAATTCTATATAGAGTAATAAAGGTGGGATTGGGAACTGGAGTACTGAGGTTTCAGGGAATGGGGAAATATAAATCCTTTAAATGATGTGGTCAGGAAAGACCCCTGATGAGAAATTCGGAGTGTTTCTGTATCCAGGCACCTTTTATAAGCACTTACTCATCCTTTATCTCCTGCCATCTCCACAGTGGTTATTGTTTAGGGCCTCAGTTTTATTTAAACCTGATATATCACTTGCCAACTAGTCTTCTGTATTTACTTACCAGTTTAGATTTGGTGGAGTACAGTCAATGTAAGTTCTTATTGCATGCAAATATTTCTGTAAATATATTTTGATTAACAAAGTGTTAGATGTTCAAAGAAACAGTGGGATATTTTATTTTGTGTTTGGAATACTTGATGGCTTAAAGTTAATTTCTAAGCAGGCTTTACTTGCCTTATTAGGAAAATTGTTCAATTATGTCTGTTTAAAGGCTGGAACTCCTATATATCTAATACAAGAAAAAACCTATCAATCAGTTATACAGGTCCATGAGCAAAAGGAAGAATTAATGTTAGTCGTTGGTACTTTTGGAGAAGAAGATGATGCCAGTTCTTTTATGGTTTTTAAGTGTAATTTAGTTTGTTGTTTTGAAGACTTTCTATCCTAGGTTTAATGTGATAATTCTAAAAAGAAGGGATAGGATTTTGATGAGCCTTTGGCCTTAGTATTCTGCTGTAACTTCATTTGTTTGGGCAGTTTCACTGTATTTGAAACTAAGCAAAATATATATTTAATTTATTATATTTACTAGTATATCACTGCTGATAGAAAATTTGCAGTGTGTTTATTAAGTTTCAAGCACCAGTGCCTTCTACTTGAAATAATAAACTATAGAGTGAATGATTTATAGTACATATTTTCTATTATTAAGACTATTGAATATTAGAATATTCCATTGGTTCTAAGGAGGTATTTCTAGAAAGTATTGGCCCCTTATATATATTGGGGGTAAAATGAGTTTTCCAGTATATGGGATAGTGGTTTTTTTTCTTGTATTAAATATATAGGAGTTCCAGCCTTTAAAACATTTGTGTGTGTGTGTATTGAATAAAAGGTGACATCCGTGTAACAGTTCAGTTGACTTTTGATAGTTTTATGGCATAATAAATATTTTCTTTTTCTTTAGCTTCCATGTGGTGGCCTCAAAGGGTAATCTTGAGTGTTTGAATGCCATCCTTGTAAATGGAGTTGATATTACAACCACTGACACTGCAGGTATGTTTGCCTCCATAGTCAATTACAAAACAGAAAGATACAAGCATTATCTAATGCTAATTTTCTTATTCAGACCTAAATGTGATTTTAAAAGAGAAGTCCTTAATTTTCTGGGTTTTTTTTTTTAAGTAGTTGAGAAAAGATTTACTTCTGAGGTATCATGAGGGAGAGATCAAGTACCATAATCCTTTAATAGAAAGGATTACTGAACTGATGAGCAGTTGAAGACCTGAAGTCCAGTGCTGGTCTTGGTAGTGTTATAGTATCTTAAAATCTCAGGTTTTGAGGAACCATTCTGGGCCATTTAGTTTATACTCATTCTGTTCAGTATATGAATCCTCTATGTTGTAAGGTCACTTGGCATTTGGTTGGATATGCTTTGTGATGGGAACTAACTGCCTCATAACAACAAGAACATTACCAATAATGATCATAACAAGAATGGCTGACACATAACATGGAAGTGCTTTATAGGTGCTAACTCCTTTTATCCCTACATCATCCCAATGAGACTGTGAGGCACGGGGTCTTTGAGTGGATATGTCGCTGTCAGAGTCTGTGTTCTTAATTATTATGCCTCACAAGGAAACCTGTTCTATGTTTGGCTAGCTAAGTACATTAAAAAAATTATTTCTTGTAGATAGTTCAAGTCTGTCCCTTACCACAGTTTCTGCTTAAACTTAGTCCTACCTATATCTGTCTTTTAAAATCTTACAATGTAAGTCTTTGTGCATATCACAAGGTAGACCTTTAAGTATTTGAACACAATTATTGCTCTTCTTCAATGAGTATGTTAGTTTTCTATTCATTAGGATGATTGTTCTCAGTTCTCTGGGACTCTTGATAGCTTATTTCTCTGCATTTCTACTTTGTTATTCATGTAAATAGGAGGTGACCTAGAACAGAGAATTTCCTTAATATTTTATTCTATGAGGTCATGCTTGGATAAATAAATACATTCCTATTGTGCCAGTACCAGGCAGTTTTGAGAACCATGGCTTGGTAATATAGCTTGATATCTGGTATTGTAATCCCTCCAACTTTGTTCTTCTTTCTCAGGATTGCTGTGGCTATTCGAGGTCTTTTTTATTCCACATGTATTTTTGGAGAGTTTGCTCTAGATCTTTGAAGTATGCTGTTGGTATTTTAATGGGGATTGCATTAAATCTGTAGATTGCTTTGAGTAGTATGGACATTTTAATGATGTTGATTCTACCAGTGCATGAACATGGTATGTTATTCCATTTGTTTATGTCTTCCTCTGTCTCTTTTTTCAATGTCCTGTAGTTTTCCAAGTACAGGTATTTTACCTCCTTAGTTAAGTTTATTCCTAGGTATCTTAATTTTTTTGGTGCAATGGTAAATGGGATTGTTTTTTTTTTGTTTTTCTTTCTGTGGTTTCATTACTGGTGTATAAAAAGGCCATAGATTTCTGGGTGTTAATTTTGTATCCTGCTAAAGGGTGTCCCAAAATTCACGCAAGAAGTAATTTTGATAGAAAACACAGGTTAATAATTAAAAATTGTAAATTTTTTTATTGATTCATAAAGTATACAGTATAGGGTTATGTATGGAATAGCATATCGGGTAAATGGCCTCCATGGCTTTGCTGGCACATACGCACTCTTTTGTTGAAATTTTCCATGACCATTTTGCATAAATGTGGCTGAATTTTGATGAGGCTCATTTTCATCTTGATGGCTTGGTTAATCAACAAAATTGTCGCATTTGGGGTTCAGAAAATCCACGAGTGATTGTTGAGAAACAAATGCATCTACTACGTGTCACTGTTTGGTGCGGAATTTGGGCTGAAGGCATCATTGGACCATTCTTCTAAAATGCGGCTGCTCAGGCAATAACAAAAGAGTGCGTATGTGCCAGCAAAGCCATGGAGGCCATTTACCCGATATGCTATTCCATACTTTATGAATCAATAAAAAAATTACAATGTTTAATTATAAACCTGTGTTTTCTATCAAAATTACTTCTTGCGTGAATTTTGGGACATCCTTTACATTGCCAAATTCATTTATTAGGTCTAGTAGTTTTTGATGGAGTCTTTGGGGTTTTCTATGTATAGTATCATGTCGTCTGTGAATAAGGACAGTTTTACTTCTTCTTTTCAAATTTGGATGCCTTTTATTTCTTCTGGTTTGATCGCTATGGTTAGCACTTCCAATACTATATCGAACAGGAGTGGTGAAAGTGGGCATCCCTGTCTTGTTCCCATTCTCAGGGAAAATGAGTTTAGTTTTTGTTCTGGAACAGAACAGAGAACCCAGAAATCGACCCAAGCCATTATGCTCAATTAATATTTGACAAAGGAGGCAATAGCATACAATGGAGTCAAGACAGTCTCTTCAATAAATGGTGCTGGGAAATTTGGTCAGATACATGCAAAAAAATGAAACTAGATCACCAACTTACACCATACATAAAAACAAACTCAAAATGGCTAAAGGACTTAAATATTAGACGGGAAACCATAAAAATCCTACAAGACTCCATAGGCAGCAAAATAGCAGACATATGTCGTAGCAATATCTTTACCGACACAGCTCCTAGGGCAATGGAGACTAAGGAGCAAATAAACAAATGGGACTACATTAAAATAAAAAGCTTCTGCACAGCAAAAGAAACCATCAACAAAACAACAAGAAGGACCACTGCATGGGCTTTGCCAATGATATTTCAGATAAGGGTTTAATCTTCAAAATTTACAGAGAACTCAAAAACTTAACAAAAGGAAGATAAATGATCCAATCAAAAAATGGCCAAAGGACCTAAATAGACACTTTTTGAAAGAGGACATACAGAAGGTCGAGAGACATATGAAAACATGCTCAAAGTCACTAATGATACGAGAGATGTAAATCAAACCAACAGTGAGATACCATGTCATACCTGTCAGAATGGCTATCATCAACAAACAACAAGTGCTGGCGAGGATATGGAGAAAGGAACCCTCATGCACTGCTGGTGGGAATGCAGACTGGCAGCCACTGTGGGAAACAGTATGGCATTTCCTCAAAAAATTAAAAATGGAACTTCCATTTGACCCAGTAATTCCACTTCTAGGAATATATTCCAGGAAAACAGAAACACCAATCAGAAAGGATATATGCACCACTATGTTCATAGCAGCACAATTTACAATAGCTAAGATTTGGAAACAGCCTAAGTGCCCATCAGCAGATGAATGGATTAGAAAACTGTGGGACATCTATATGATGGAATACTACACTGCTATAAAAAAGGAATTCTTACCATTTGCAACAACATGGATGGAACTGGAGAGCATTATGCTAAGCGAAATATGCCAGTCAGAGAAGGGTAAATATCACATGATTTCCCTCATATGTGGGATATAATGATCCACATAATTTGATGAACAAGAATAGATCCAGAGACAAATGGCAGGGGAGGGGGCGTTAGAGAGCAAGCAAAGGACTTGTATTCATACATATTAGTATAACCAGTGGATACAGACACTTGGGCAGTGGGGGCTTGCCCGGGTTGGGAATGGCTGGGGGTGTGGGGGGTGTTAAGTGGGAAAAATAAAGACATATGTGAAACTTCAGGCAATAAAAAATACATATATATATTCCTATTATCCAGCACTGTGTTTAGTAATGGAAAGGAGGGAGGAGAGTGAAAGATATCACAATTGAGTTAATAAGGAAAATCTTTACTTACCTAAATATATATTAAACTAGTGGCCCAGTGCACGAAATTCGTGCACATTAAAAGGGGATTAATTAGAGGAAATATTTTAATATTGCTATTTGCCCTTTCTCTATAATAGAAGTGTCAGTGATGAAAGAAAATTAGTAAAATTTATATGAAAATTTTCCTCCTGTCAGAGTCGGGGGCGTGCCGCGGGACCCAGAGTCAAATCCCTGCCCACCTGTGGTGCCTCAAAATCGCGCGAGACACAGACCCAGCCGACCCACCCCCATTGGGCGAGATTCAGACCCGGTCGGCCCCATCCTTGTCAAGCCCCGCCAGGTGGGGGGCACAGCCTCAGGTCCCCTGTCAAACCCCGCTGGGTGGGGGGCGCATCCTCAGGTTCCCCAGCACACCCTCAGGTCCTCTGGCCTGGCGCCGGGGCAGGGGGCATGGCCTGAGGTCCCCTGGCCCAGCGCTGGGAGGGGGCACGACCTGAGGTCCCCCGTCAAGCCCCGCCAGGTAGGGGACATGGTCTGAAATCCCCCATCAAGCCCCACCGGGCGTGGGGCGCAGCCTGAGGTCCCCCGACAAGCCCCGCCAGGTGGGGGGCTCAGCCTCAGGGCTCCCTTCAAGCCCTGCCTGGTGGGGTCACAGCCTCAGGTCCCCCGGCCCGGTGCTGGGCGTGGGGGTGCAGTCTTAGGTCCCCCAGCACCGGGTGGGGGTGCAGCCTGAGGTCCCCCAGCCCAGTACCGGGGCAGGGGGCACACCTTGAGGTTCCCCGTCTAGCCCTGCTGGGCGGGGGGCATGGCCTGAGTTCCTCCTTCAAGCCCTGCGGGGCTGGGGATGCGGCCTGAAGTCCCCTGGCTCAGCGCCGGAGCGGGGGACACGGCCTGAGGTCCCCAAGCCTGGGTCAGGGCAGGGGGGTGCTCCTTGAGGTCCCCCATCAAGCCCCGCCAGGTGGGGGGTGCAGCCTAAGGTCCCCCGTCAAGCCCGCTGGGCGGGGGGTGCAGCCTCAGGTCCCCCGACCCAGTACCAGGGTGGGGGGTGCATCTTGAGGTCCCCCGTCTAGCCCCGCCGGGGAGGGGGCATGGCCTGAGGTCCCCTGTCAAGCCCTGCCGGGCGGGGAGTGCAACCTGAGGTCCCGTGGACTGGCACTGGGGCAGGGGGTGCGGCCTGAGGTCCCCTGTCAAGCCCCACTGGTGGGGGGGCGCAGCCTCAGGTCCCCTGCCCCAGCCCAGCGCCATGCAGCCTCAGGCCCCTGCTGATTGCTCGTTAAGGCTCATTCCAGGAACTTGGCCTCCGCTGTGGGTGCAGCCATCTTGTGTTACGGAAACCCCGCCTCTGCTGTGGGCACCACCGTCTTTGTGATGGCGTGACGGTCAATTTGCGTATTCCCTCTTTATTAGATAGGATTCTAAATTGAAGAACAAACTATTTATTTGCCACCTTTGAAGGAACAAAAGAATTGGTCTTATATATGCATTCCATTGATGTAGAGCAGCGGTTCTCAACCTGTGGGTCGCAACCCCTTTGGGGGTCGGACGACCCTTTCACAGGGGTCGCCTAAGACCATTGGAAAACACATATATAATTACATATTGTTTTTGTGATTAATCACTATGCTTTAATTATGTTCAATTTGTAACAATGAAATTGGGGGTCACCACAACATGAGGAACTGTATTAAAGGGTCGCAGCATTAGGAAGGTTGAGAACCACTGATGTAGAGGAATATTTATTTTTAGAAACTTGGACTAACCATACCTCTGTAGAAATCTTAACATTTTTTACATTTATTGTGCTGATTCAAGTATCTTTACAGGTACTAACTTCTTTTTTTAACTAGTTTTTAAGTAGTTTTTTGGTTTTGTCTGTGATTCTTTCTGCTGTGGACATTTTTGCCTAGTGGTCAATCTAGTAACTTTTGCCCTCCCTCCTTCTATGCTGGTCAAGCTCAAATGCCTTCCCAAGCTCAGCAGACATCATTTCATACACTCTGTTCCAACATACCCCGCTTAACTTTGTCTTTTGCTTTTGCTGTTGTTTAGTTGTACTTTTATTTGCTCTGTTTGGCTTTTATTTGCTTGTTCTTAGAGTTGTTCTTTCCTGAGGACAAGGACCTTGTCACTTGTTATTACATTGTTTGTTATAATCTAGGGGACGAGGCCTGGCAAATACTCATGGATATTTGATTTTAAAATTTTTGACTAAAATATCTTTATGTATTTTATCTTAATTGCTTTATTTGCAAGCAACATGAAAGTATGTTGGAAAAAAAAAGATTTCAAGTTAGTGTGGTTTTGAGGTATTGGTGACCCAGGTCTTACCAGGTATATACCTTTAGTACAATCCACGGTAGTGAGCTTTAGATCTGATGGTTCCTTGATTTTTCACTGCTCTGTCTCAAGTGGCTGGATTTGAATTTGTCTAAGAAAATACCTGACCTGACATTTTTATGTGACTAAGTTTCTGTGGCATTTTGTTGAACATCAGGGACTGTCACCACTGTGCCTACTCCCACCATTCCAGTTCATACACTTTCTTATTGACAGTTATTCTAGTTCCTTTTTATAATGTAAAATGTTTTTAGGAAACTTGTCCATAAATAGTACCAAATTAAAATTTGAAATCATCACTCTGACTTAATTGGAATTAGAGAATTTCTTGTATCTGTACCTGTGTAAACACCTGGACTCATTGATTTTGTTCTTCAACCTGGTTAGTTACCTACACAGAAGTGATCAGACCCAAGAAAACTTAACACTTATCTAAACTTATATAAAACTGAATGAGAGTTGAATGTCAATTTATTTATTCAGGATGAACAAAACATAAAATACTTTTTTTCTAGCAGAAAGATCTACTTGTGAAGAGCAATTGTTTTTAAGGAAGTTTGTGAATTTAGAGAGAAATTGAGAGCATTAAAGATTGAAAGCTGGAATATGCTGGTGAAACCCTTACGGTTTTCACCGTTAAAGAGAGATGTATGGGTAAAGAAGTATAATTAGGAGGTAGAACATTCTCTGCAAATTTACCTTTTTCAGTATTAAGAGTTAACCTTTCAGATTATCTGGTACCACTTCCCTGCCCTCCTCTTTACAATTTCCTTTAAATTGCACATTTTAACACCCACAGTTGAACAATACTGATTTTCAGAGACAAAGCCTTTTTTAATTTTTTAATTTTTATTTTTTAAATTAAATCTTTATTGTTCAGATTATTACAGTTGTTCCTCTTTTTCCCCCCATAGCTCCCCTCCACCCAGTTCCCACCCCACCCTCTGCCCTTACCCCCCCCCCACACTGTCCTCATCCATAGGTGTACGATTTTTTCCAGTCTCTTCCTGCACCCCCACACCCCATTCCCCCCGAGAATTGTCAGTCCACTCCCTTTCTATGCCCCTGATTCTATTATGTTCACCAGTTTATTCTGTTCATCAGATTTTTTATTCACTTGATTTTTAGATTCACTTGTTGATAGATATGTATTTGTTGTTCATAATTTTTATCTTTACCTTTTTCTTCTTCCTCTTCTTAAAGGATACCTTTCAGCATTTCATATAATACTGGTTTGGTGGTGATGAACTCTTTTAGCTTTTTCTTTTTCTTTTTTTTTAAAATATATTTTATTGATTTTTTTTACAGAGAGGAAGGGAGAGGGATAGACAGTTAGAAACATCGATGAGAGAGAAACATCGATCAGTTGCCTCCTGCACACTCCCTACTGGGGATGTACCCGCAACCAAGGTACATGCCCTTGACCGGAATCGAACCCGGGACCTTTCAGTCCACAGGCTGACGCTCTGTCCACTGAGCCAAACCGGTTAGGACAGTTAGCTTTTTCTTATCTGTGAAGCTCTTTATCTGACCTTCAATTCTGAATGATAGCTTTGCTGGGTAAAGTAATCTTGGTTGTAGGTTCCTGCTATTCATCACTTTGAATATTTCTTGCCACTCCCTTCTGGCCTGCATAGTTTTTATTGAGAAATCAGCTGACAGTCGTATGGGTACTCCCTTGTAGGTAACTAACTGTTTTTCTCTTGCTGCTTTTAAATTTCTTTGTCTTTTGCTCTTGGCATTTTAATTATGATGTGTCTTGGTGTGGTCCTCTTTGGATTCCTTTTGTTTGGGGTTCTCTGCACTTCCTGGACTTGTAAGTCTATTTCTCTCACCAGGTAGGGGAAGTTTTCTTTCATTATTTCTTCAAATAGGTTTTCAATATCTTGCTCTCTCTCTTCTTCTGGCACCCCCATAATTCGGATGTTGGTATGCTTGAAGTTGTCCCAGAGGCTCCTTACACTATCTTCATATTTTTGGATTCTTTTTTCTTTTTGTTTTTCCGGTTGGGTGTTTTTTGCTTCTTTGTATTTCAAATCTTTGACTTGATTCTTGCGATCCTCTAGTCTGCTGTTGGATCTCTGTTAATATTCTTTATTTCAGTCAGTGTATGCTTAATTTCTAGTTGGTCCTTTTTCATATCCTCGAGGGTCTCACTAGATTTATCGGCGGTTTCTAGAAAATTCTTGAAAAACCTTAAAACCATGGTTTTGAACTCTATATCCAGTAGTTTGCTTTCCTCCATTTCTGTCATTTGTGACCTGTTTCTTTGTCTCCGCATTTTGGCTGCTTCCCTGTGTTGATAGAGTGGCTTTCTACATGTCCTATAGGGCCCAGTGTCTCAGCCTCCCCAATTACCTGAGGTGGACACTCTTGGTGCACCCCTTTGTGGGCTTTGTGCACAGTCTTGTTGTAGTTAAGCCTTGATTGTTGTAGGTATCACTGGGAGGAATTGACCTCCAGGTCAATTGGCTGTGAGAATCAGCTGTGTCTACGGTGGGAGAACTTCTGGGCTGGAGACGCCCTTATGGGGTAAGACTTGCTTCAGTGGGGCTTTGGTGCTCACTGCGTCTGCCCCCTGAGTGTGTCCCTTGTGGATCTGAGGAGTTGTAATCTGGATGGTCCCACTCTGACCACTGGGTACACTGGCTCTTGGATCTCTAAGGAGGTGCTAATTTAGCCTCTGCCTGAGGCTACCCAGCAGGAGCTACGGAGAGATCTGCAGATTCCTCTTCTTTGTTTGGGGTTTGGAGGTGCCCAGATGAGGCCCAGCTGTGAAGCAATGCAAGCTGCTGTGGGGCCTTGGGCCTTCTTGTGGATGTTCTGGGTGTCTCTGACTCAGCTGCAGTTTGTTAGGAAATTTTAGATTGCAAAGGGCCAGGCCATTCATATGCAAAAGCCTCTGCCCACAGTTTGGGTGGGGTGGGGTCTCAGGGAATCAACAGGGCGGAGCAAACAGCTATGGCTGCTCCTCAGTCCTACCCTAAGAGGCCCTGGGTCTCAGTGTTCCGCGGTAATTGCTGCAAGCACCTCTGAGAGAAAGCCGCCCTCGAGTTCCGCCTGATGCCAGACAATCCAGTTTCTCCCCGTATGAGTCTGGGTCCCCAGAGACTCGCCCGGAACTGGAGTTCAGAGCAGTCGGGAGCTTGAGACTCCCTCCCGATTGAATAAGACAACCGTGTCCTCAGTTACCAGCCCTTTCCACGTGTGCCTCCGTACCTCTGCACTTTACTTCCGCACCTCCTCTGAGTCTCAGTGTGCTTTTCTCTTTCCTTCTAGTTGTAGAATTTCCACTCAGCCAGCCTTCCTGTGGTTCTGGATGATGTCCATTTTGTCTTTTAGTTGTATTTTTGAAGTGGTTGTGCGAGGCAGCAATTTCAGGTGTTTACCTATGCTGCCATCTTGGTTTCTCCCGAGACGAAGACTTTGAATGAACTTGGAATTTTAGTTGAAGCATAGAAATTACAGAATACCCTTTTTTTGACTTATATCTCTTAACTTCCTCTATTTTAGAATCCATGCTGCCTATATGGAAATGTTATGAAAAATCTAGGTATCTTTCTCTTCTTTTTTCCTCATCCTCTTTTTCCTTTTCTCTTCCTCTCTTCTTTGTTGTGCCAATATTTAATTATTTACTCTGTCTCAGGCACTAATAGAGATACAGGGCAAATAAGACAGTGTGCTTGCTCTTTTTGCATTTGTATGTTTAATTTTTCTTCCCACCTTCATTTTTTGGTGTGTACAATTATATCTTATCAAAATATCAACCCAGATGAAACATCTTAGAAACTGAAAGCATGCTTACAAATTAAGTATCCTGTCAATTACTTTTGAAAAAATGAATCATATTTCTATGGAAAAATTCACATGTATTTTAAATTATTTCTTTTATAGGAAGAAATGCTCTTCACCTGGCTGCAAAGTATGGACATGCATTGTGCCTACAAAAACTTCTACAGGTAGTAAAAGTGGTTAATATTTTGGCTTTATTATTTTAATTGCAAATAATAGATGTGTTTTTAATGTGTTTTTGGAATTTGAGATCAAAGAAAATAGTAGGCTAACGTTGAGTATTAGCTTACATAATATTTTTTCCATCATTTGTGAAAGAATGTGAACAATAAAGAGCAAAAACTCTGAGGGAAGTGAATTGCATAACTCAGTGTATTAAAAATAAATAACAAAAGACATGGCCTTCCTGTTGACATTAGCTGGAGATTGGAATTTTCTGTTGTCTGGTATATGGCAATAAGATAAAGCGAGACAACATAGGATCTATCTGTTTTTAATAAGCATCCATAACTTAAACTAAATAATATTAACCACTAGTTAAACATGTAATCAGGCAGCCAAAAAATTCTATGAACTAGTGGGCTGAATTTTCAGTTAAATGGTTCAGTCATACATTTTCATAAACATTTTCGCCACTAAGTTAAGCAGCAGAACTCATTTGTTTTTTCTGATTCAGTTCATGTTTTAACCCATGCTGGAAAAAAACATACAAAATCCAAACTATAACGTAGTTTATATGTACCAGGCTATTGGAATGTACCATATATTTTTCTGTTTGGTGAAATATTGTTAAATTTACAGTATAACATTATTATGTTTGTTTCATGTCAAAATATTTAGTGGCTTATCTAGAGTTTTTGGTGTTTTTTTTTCATAAATAGAATATTTTAAGATTAACACCTGTTAATTGGAGTTCAGATATTTAATTTTAAATAAAATTTAAATAAAACTCTTCTAGATGACTAAGTTTTTGTATTTTAACAGTACAATTGTCCCACTGAACATGCAGACCTGCAGGGAAGAACCGCACTTCATGATGCTGGTAAGCAAAGATTGCACTTGGACAGAAAGAAATATTTGTTAAAATGGCTAGGCACTTATATTAATTTGAAAGTTTTAACGTGCATATATTTGTATGGAGAAATAGAATATTATAATTTTTTTACTCAAATTTGAATATATATATTTTTAGATTGTACAGCTTAGAAAGATTCATTCAGTCAATATTTACTGGTCAGTTTGCTAGATACTAAAAGTCCAAAGATGAATAAACCTGACCTCAGGGATCTCCAGTAGTGGGGGTGGGGTGTAGGGGGGGGGGGGAGAGAGAGAGAGAGAGAGAGAGAGAGAGAGAGAGAGAGAGAGAATGAGAATGAATGAGAATTAGTGAGTTAGTTTGGGAATTGGCAGGAGAAATGGGAAGAAGATTTTTCTCTTTCTTGAAAACTACATTTACCTAATTAACATCTCTGAACTTCATTTTTCTCATCTTCAAAATAAAGTTAAGCCCAGCCAGTGTGGTTCAGTGGTTAAGCATCAAGCAGTGAACCCAGAGGGCACATGCTGGGGTTGTGGGCTCGATCCTCAGTGTGGGGCATGTAGGAGGCAGCTGATCAGTGATTCTCTCCCATCATTGATGTTTCTGTCTCTCTTTCCCTCTCCCTTCCTCTCTGAAATCAAATTTAAAACGTGAAGTTAATACTACTGCAGTAATTATGATTAAATCATGAGTAGAGCCTGGCATGTAGTAATTTCTTAATTAAGGGTGGTGGTGATTATTTGGTTAGAGGTGTTAGTGCTGAATTTCATATCACTGTAATATGCTATATTTTAAAAAAGATTTATACTAATCATTTCACAGAGTTTATTATCTTAGTTGTATATCTAAATTTATCTGTATTCTTTAGGTGTCTTAAAATACTTAGAAAAAAGTTGGATATTAAGTATTTTTGGAATGTAATGTTTGACCTGCCATTTGATTCTTCTAAACCTGACACTCCTACAGTTTATTAGAAGGCCAAAAGAAAGAAAGAAAAAAATACTTACCTTTCTTCTCACATATATGGACTGTCTGCAGTAGATTAAAGTGGTTTGCATTAAACATGCATTGTACTTCAAATTTCCTTTAAACTTTTATTCCTAAATTTTCTTTCAATTTTTTCTTTTTATATTTTTTGTGCTTTTATAATAGTTTAATTTTTACACAATACATTTTTGTGTAGAATGGTATTATTTGCAAAGCATTTTTACATACATTATCACTTAAGCCTCGTAATGACCCCTGTGAGTTACTATAGATTTTATTTTTGTTAATCCTCACCAGAGGATATGTTTTTCCATTGCTGTTTTAGAGACAGTGGAGGGAGAGAGGGAGGAAGGGAGGGAGGAAGCGAGGGAGGGAGGGAGGGAGAGAGAGAGAGAGAAGAAACATTGATGTGAGACACACTCATTGGTTGCCTCCTACACGTGCCCTGACCAGGGCCAGGATCAAACCTGCAACCCAGGTACGTGCCCTTGATGAGGAATCCAACCGGAAACCCTTCAGTACATGGATTGATGCTCTAACCCCTGAACCACACCAGTCAGGACACTATATAGATTTTATTTTTGCTGATAATTTTGTATTGCTACTTTAATAAAAACAGAAGCTTAGATTCACAAGTGATGTACTATCAAACTTTTATGGAATCATCAAGACAAATTCACATATTAAATTTAAAATAATTTTTAAAAATTTATATTTGTAATGCTAATTTGCTATGCTTGATGAAATTTAAAAAATTATTTTGCTGCTTTCTAAAATATGAATATGACACATGATATTTCTGTTCTCTTACTACCTTTTCCTAGTTTTTAAAAAATTAATACAACATTATTGATAATCACTTTTTAAAAATTATATTAACTATTGTGGAAAATTTAAAACATACATAAAGTTAGAGAGAATATTATATTAAAACACCTATACTCTTTTTGTTGTTGTTTTTTTGTTAATCCTCACCTGAGGATATTTTTTCTATTGATTTTTAGAGAGTGGAAGGGTGGGGGAGAGACAGAGAGAAACATCTATATGAGAGAGACACATCAATTGGTTACCTCCCACACACACACTGACCAGGGCTGGGGATCAAGCCTGCAACGGAGGTACATGCCCCTGAATGGAATCAAACCTGAGACCCTTCAGTCCATAGGGCTAATGCTTTAACCACTGAGCACTGACCAGGGCAAACACCTATACTCTTTACTCAGCTTAGACAGTTATTAATATACTAGAGGCCCGGTGCACAAAAATTTGTGCATTCGGGGGGGGTCCCTCAGACTGGCCTGTGCCCTCTCGCAGTCTCGGACCCCTTGGGGGATGACCACCTGCTGATTTAGGCCCACTCCCTGGGGAATTTGGCCTAAGCTGGCATTCATACATCCCTCTGGCAGCCCGGGAGACCTCAGGGGATGTCCACTTGCCGGCGGGGAGCAGGCCTAAGCTGCAGTTGGACATCCTTAGCGCTGCTGAGGAGGTGGGAGAGGCTGCCGCCACCACCACTGTGCTGGCAACCATCAGCCTGGCTTGTGGCTCAGCAGAGCTCCCCCTATGGGAGTGCACTGACCACCAGGAGGCAGCTCCTGCATTGAGCGTCTGCCCCCTGGTGGTCAATGTGTGTCATAGTGACTAGTCTTTCCCAGTCGTTCTGCTGTTAGGGTCAATTTGCATATTACCCTTTTATTATATAGGATAGAGGCCTGGTGCACGGGTGAGGGCCGGCTGGTTTGCCCTGAAGGGTGTCCCAGATGAGGGTGGGGGTCCTGCTGGGGTGCCTGGCCAGCCTGGGTAAGGGGCTGATGGCTGTTTGCAGGCTGGTCAAGCCCCTCCCCCCCCAGTGGGGACCCTCACCCCATGGAGGTTTGGCCAGCCTGGATGAGGGGCTGATGGCTGTTTTCAGGCTGGCCACAGTCCCTTTAGGGTGGGGTTCCGCACTGAGGTGCCTGGTCAGTCTGGGTGAGAGGCTGAGGGCCGTTTTCAGGCTGGCCAAGCCCCCCCGCGACAGAAGCTCCCAGCCTCTCCTTTTTTTTTTTTTTATTCTGGGATTTATTTACCTTCTATAATTGAAACTTTGTTGCCTTCAGTGGAGCTCAGAGCTGGCTCCTGCTTGCTTCAGCTCCGTGGCCACGGCTGGCTGAAAGCAGGTATCTGGGGTTTATTTATCTTCTATAATTGAAACTTTGTTGCCTTCAGTGGAGCTCAGAGCCGGCCGGGAAGCTTGGCTTCCTCCATCACTATAGCAACCAAGCCTCCTGCTCGCTTCAGCTCCCTGGCTGCCGGCCGCCATCTTGGTTGGGTTAATTTGCAAATAGTCGCTCTGATTGGCTGGTAGGCATGGCTTAAGGCGTAGCGAAGGTATGGTCAATTTGCATGTTTGTCTTTTATTAGATTAGACTAGAGGCCTGGTGCCCGAATTCGTGCACCAATGGGGTCCCTCGGCCTGGCCTGCAGGATTGGGCTGAAACTGGCTCTCCGACATCCCCCGAGGGGTCCCAGATTGCAAGAGGGCGCAGGCCAGGCTGAGGGACGCCACTGGTGCACAATCAGGGCCAGGGAGAGACGCGGGAGGTTGGCCAGCTGGGGAGGAACAGCGGGAGGGCTCCAGGGCATGTACGGCCCGTCTCGCTCAGTCCCAATTGGCCAGACCTCAGCAGCAAGCTAACCTGATCGGAGTGTCTGCCCCTTGGTGGTCAGTGCACATCATAGCGAGCGGTTGAGCGGCCTTAGCATATCATTAGCATATTATGTTTTGATTGGTTGAATGGCGGACTGGTTGACCGGACACTTAGCATATTAGGCTTTTATTATATAGGATGTATATATTTTGGTTCATCTATATACCACCACACATTATTGTCCCACTCCACTGGCATTTTTTTTGTTTTGTTAATCATTACCCAGGGAAGGAGAGAGAGAGAGAGAGAGAGAGAGAGAGAGAGAGAGAGAGAGAAAAGAGAAAATTGCTGCTTATAATGCTAAACTGAGAGTGAGCGAGGTGAAGCTTGGTAGTCTAGAAAATGAAGAATTTATCCCTTATGTGGACCTAGCAAAACACCACATATGTCTTACCAACAGCTGTTCATTATTTATCATTTTCCTTTGTTCCTCAAAGCTATGGCAGACTGTCCTTCTAGCATACAGCTGCTTTGCGACCATGGGGCCTCAGTGAATGCCAAAGATGTAGTAAGTCAATTTATGTTTATTCTCATTTCAACTCATGTGTTCTAGCTTTTACGTTTTGGGTGATTTGTTGTCTTAATACTTTTTATTTTTCTTGTTTAGGATGGGCGGACACCACTTGTTCTAG
Source organism: Myotis lucifugus (assembly GCF_000147115.1). Taxonomy (NCBI): domain Eukaryota; kingdom Metazoa; phylum Chordata; class Mammalia; order Chiroptera; family Vespertilionidae; genus Myotis; species Myotis lucifugus. The sequence continues at coordinate 1,448,228 of NW_005871089.1, read as the reverse complement.
CTACTCAGATGTGTAGGCCAACAATATGTCAACTGCTAATAGATAGAGGAGCAGATATTAATTCCAGCGACAAACAAAACAGGTAAATTTTTTTTTTAATCACAGCTCCCCACATACCAGCTGCATGCACAGTGATTCTGAAATTCTGCTGCTGTGATAGCCTTTCCATCCCTTTTGGTTCAGCCCTTCCTTGGAATTAGCACCACTTATTTTTCTTCAAAGTCTGCTGAAGAAGGATGGAGAGGCACATAGGGGAAGATGACGGGTAAATGCAAAATATAAGCAATGATTAGGGCCTGTCTTCCAGTCAAAGAATTAACAAATGAGGATCCCAGTTATTTTAAGCTTTATGAAAATGTTTCATAAAATGGGCTTAAATAAGATAAAAGGGAGAAGAATAAAAAATCAGATCTACAGTCTACTTTGTTAGTGAGTCTTTTGGTTCCTGGAGCTTGACATGTTTCAGTACTGATTTTCTCAAGGTGTTTTTCTCCTTATCCTGCTCAGACATAATGCCACCTCCTTCTGTGACACTGAGTTCATTCTCTATCCCACGATTCCCTTAGTTTATTTTTGCTTTTGTATTTGATGCTATTTTAGTTGGTGTGCACTTACAATTTCTATCTGTGATTCTCGCTTTCCCCTTTTCCAGGTCTGATATTTCATAGTGCTTACTATATTATAATTCTAGGGTTTATGATCATAAAGTTTTGGACAACAAGGTATCTGAAAAACAGCCCCTCTACTAGTTGAATAATTTATAATGAGTTTCTGGGATTTTACAGATGATTGAGTGAAGTTGTTGGTTTCTTTTGACTTAATTTTATTTTTCTAAACATGTATCCTATTGTTTGTAGTTCATTGGAAGTGGAGCAGTATAAAGGCTTTAGATGTCAGGTTTTTTAGCACTAACTGTTTTTATTGTTCAGGCATCTCAAAGGAAGAAATTCTTAAGCAGTTAAATCATTGACATGATTATTAAGAAAGTGGCTTTTTGTATTACTTTTTTCTGCAAATATTATAATCTGGTTCCAAGTATGTCTTAAAAATAAATTTTAGTATCAGAGAGGGATGATCTGGTTGATCCATATATAAGGCTTTATTTTTATTTTTTATTGCTCTTACATTTTTCCAAGCATGTTTGTTGTTGTTTTTTTTTAATTGGAATTTCTCTGCCTCCCCCCCCCCCAAAAAAAAAAAATCAATGAGGTAGGGCAGTGTGTATTTTATAGAGTAAATAATAGATGGTTTTAAAAATAAATTAAAATCTTCAGTTCTGACACTGTGTTGAAGTTTCTTTTTATTCACTGCCCTATCTATATATAGCATTTCCCCCAATAACAAAAGCTTTGTTAATGCCTGTTTTATATAAAATTCTATACCAGTAACTATTAGAGAGTATAAAAGAGAAATAGAACATAACTAGTAGAGTAAAGCAAGAATCAGTTTCCTTATGAAATCCAATATTCACAATTGAAGACAGTTAGATATAAGATAACTCACTTCATTTCATTAGGCGTTGGTTTCCTCAGCAATAAAAATAGAGAATTGGGCACAATAATTGCTAGGATCCTTCTAAATTTGCATGATGATTTAATTATTTTGTTACATTATTACTATTTGCCGATATACTGTTAAGCGTTTAGTGCTGATGATTCTGTGATGGCAGAATAAACCAGAATTCCATGTTAATGGGGTTAATCGAGGAAGGTTTATTTGAGGAGGCAAGTTTTAAAATTAGGTGTGAAGATGTGAAGGTCTCCAGGTAGGAGAAGCAAGGCTCTTCTAAAAAAAATAAATGAGGAACAGGAATTTGGTTCTTATTTTGTTTGGTGTAGAAGGGATTCATTGGGGAGGTTTGCATGTTGTGGTTCAGTTCATGAAGGGCTTGGATAGTTTGGGTTTATTGTAGTTTTGAGCTGGTTGGTGACAATACCAGCTGTGGATGATATCTGTGGTAATTGACTTGTAGGACATAGTAGGACAGGAATAAAGGGATTTAGTTTGGGAGTAGAAGTAGGAAACAAATGTCTATAAAGTGATACATACTTTAGCTCTGCAAACTAAAACACAAAGCACATGTTTTTATAAATGCAGTGAAGTAAAAATATAAGATTAAAACATAGAGTGAAATTTGAATCTGCAATAAGGATGACTTTTTAAAGTAGTATTTGTTCTTTAGAAATGGGAGCTTTGGAAGAAGATTTCTAAATATTTTCTTAGATCTGTCTCAAGGTTTTTTTATTCTCCATCTTCCCTTTTAGAACTGCTCTCATGCTAGGTTGTGAATATGGTTGCAAAGATGCTGTAGAAGTCTTAATTAAAAATGGTGCTGATGTAAGCTTGCTGGATGCCCTTGGCCATGATAGTTCTTACTATGCAAGAATTGGTGACAATCTTGACATTCTAACCTTATTGAAGACTGCGTCAGAAAATACCAACAAAGGTACCAGAAGTTTCTCTAACTAGAAAAGTCCAGAATAATAAGGAGCAGCTTTTAAAGATTTAGGCGGTAGAACTACAGTTTGTAAGAAGCAAAATATTCGTTACTGAGGCAATATGTGTTGCAAATATTGTTTAGTTTATTACTGTGGAATAATTTATGAATTGAGTATAAAGGTCAAATCAAGTGTTTTAGTTATATATATATTTGGGGGGGATGAAACTTTTAACTTTTATACTTACAATTTTAAAGAATCATTGTTCAAACCTGTATATAAAATATTCACCCAATATTTATTGAATACTTGCGCCACGTATTTTTCTGTGCTTATTAAAGAGAAATTGGAAAACGTAGAAAAGTACAACAAGTAAAATTAGTCACTCATGCTACTACATTGGAGCCTCTGTTGACATTTTGAGGCCTATCCTTGCACTCTTCTCCCTGTGCATGAAATCGAGGTCACCTGGAATGAACTGTAGATTACTAAGTGTAATATATTTTATAGGCTTTTCCCTCGTAAATATTTTTTCTATGATATGATTTTTATTGATGCATAAAATTTTATCTAAGTTTTATTTAATTATGAAATTTTCTATAGGTATCATTAAAGTTTTTAATTTTTACTAATATAAATAACAATTTAGTGACTGTCCTTATGCATAGTTATTTCAGCATATTTTTATTATAACCTTAGAATCAATTCCCATAAATTGAATCATGGGGTTTCAGGGTATCCACATTTGTTCAAGCTTTTATTGTATATTGACAAATTGCTTTTCAATTAAGAGGTATTTTTAATATTGCATTTTTCATCTCTTCCCTCCCTAGTATTGAATATTATCTACCTGGATATTGTCATAGCAAAAAAACCCCACAAATTTTGCCAATTTGAGATGCAAAAATGCTATTTCACTATTATTTGAACTATAAAGTATTAAGCATTAGAGGAAACTTAAAATTTAGTTTTTTCATATGAACTCAGTTGTATCGTTAGGGAATTCATATCCACTTGAGTTAACCTGCTGTTTCACTGTTTCTGTTCCTCATCTCTTTAAATCTTCAGGGAGAGAACTTTGGAAGAAAGGACCATCAATACAACAGGTAGATCTTAAGATTATACATAACTGTTTTGAGTTTTAATGGGTTCTTCTCTCTCTGCTCAGTTAATCATGCCCATATAAATCTTATGTATTAAGATCTGGAGGTTTTATCTAAATACTATCGCTCAGCTTGAGACTATGGATTTTAATTACAATGAATATATCCAATGGGAAATAAGTAGCCTCCTGATTGCTGACCTTCAACATCCAGCCCTTTGAAGTATGAGATACTGCACTTGGTTGAGATTCTTAAATGATGTATTTTAGCCTGGCAGGTCATAGCAGCTTTTTCTGTTCTCCCTTAATAATGGATCATGTATTTACTGTTTTGGCAAAATTCTTCCAACGTAATAAGAAATGAAGAAAACAGAGCTCAAAATTGATTATATATTGTGATTTCAATACTATTGTTAACATTTTGATTCCCTTCTCCTCTGTATGTATTTAATTTAATGAGGACTTTTCTTAAAAACAAAACACAATACATGAAATAATTCATACCTCTCACTAATTTTATTACCAAGTCACTATTTAACACTGGTTTTGTGACCTAGTCTCAGTAAATGTCATCATTTTGCCCTAATCTCTTTGAGATACAGCGGGGTTGGTTTGCGGCACTCTCTTCATCTTGCTCAAAAGCTAGTGTAGGCAGCTTTCCTCTTCTGCTGGCTGTTTCCTTCCAGGCTTTCAGCTTTTCTCTAGTGAGAGGAACCTGAGCACTTCCAAACCCTGAAGAGAAAGTAATCAGGTACCTTCTGAGCAATTCTGATCATCATTCTGCATCATTTCTCTACCTCTCACCTGAATCTGAAAGCTATATTAAAGCATGTTTCCCATTTTAATCCATCAGAATTAAGTAATATATTCATGCATGGGTCATGTCTGCTGTCACTTTTCTTTTCCATCTGGAGCAACTGTGTCAACCTTCTCTCTCAGATAACCTAAGTGGGGGGTAGAGTGAAATAAAGTGTGCACTGTTGTGTTTGTACCAGCCATCTTACTTAGAATCTGAGAAAAATGATTTCTGAAATATTAGATATTTAAAGAACTATTGAATGTTAATATATGAATGATATTGCTTTTAGTGTTAATCTAAAAGAATGCATGGAGTTAATAGTCTGCTAGGAACTGAAAAACTCATTTACTTCCATTTTTATTGAATACATTAAAAATATATTCTGTAAATAGGATATTTTCCAGTACTAAAGGGCATATAATCCCTGTTACTGAGAAGACTACAGGATAGTTTAAAAAAATAAAACTTAATTTCAGTTTGCTTAACAGATATTTGTAGAGCACCTGTTATATGCCAATTACTCTTCTAAGTGATGGGGAGATCATAGTGTTAAAGTTTCTGACTCATGGAACTAACTCCTAGCCTAGTGAGAGAGATGACTGATAGGCAGACAAGTATTTAGGATCATAGCAGATGCTTTGAAGAACAGTGGAACAGGGTTAGGAGATGAAGAGGGAGAGGCAGGGAACTGTTTTAGATTGTGTGGTCAACAAAGGCCTCTTCCAGCAAGTGACATTTGAGCAGAGATCTGAAGGAAGTGAAGAGGGAGCCACAGGGTTCTGTGGAAGATGCCTCACTGAGAGCGGCAATGGCAAATGCACACCCCTGATGAAGGCGCATGTTTAACAAGGAGTGATACGCACTTCATGGAGCAGGAGAAGTGACAGGGCAGGTGACCAGGTGCTAGGTTATGAAAGGACCCTCTGAAGGGAAGGCAGGGGATGAAAGTGGTATGAGACTGGCCAGATTCCCCATGAAGAACAGTCCTTTGGTAGAAGGACAGAGGCTAGAAATGTAGTTTGGGCCAAATTGTTATTACAGAATATTTTTTTAATGGGAACTTGTCCCTGTAAATCTAAATCCAAACTTGTTAGAATGATAGTTTAAACACTTGGTTAAACAAAACTCAATAAATAATATAAAACATAATAAAATTATCTTACAGAATGAAAGCACTCGCTTTTTTTTTTTCTTCTTAGTTCTCAAATAGAAGAAAGAAATGGTTGTCTAAATTATTGTGTCAATTTAAAAGTCAATTTGGGTGAAAAAAAAGGCGGTTGTTCTCTTGTTTAATAATTATGTTTTTATTAAAGCAGATCTCTAAGCTGGAATAAGGTTTGAAAGCAGTAAGTGTACAAAACAACACATATCCAACCAAGTCACAAGAGGTCTTTTATATAGCGCTGTTCAGAATATTGTCTGTTTTTTACTTACCACGCCATTGGTATTTTATTTCATACTTGGGTAGTGTTAAAATGTTCAAAGAAAGAAATAATTTCCATATTTTCTTTCAACATTATGTGTCTCCTCCACCACGTCCTTGTTTTAAAGTCTAAATTCTTCCTTTGGGAATGGCTAATGATGCTTTATGGCACAACTCTAGCTTTATGTCTAGTACAAAGTCTCTCACATTTTTGTGACTTTGGTTAAAACAACTCTTTAACAATAAGGATTTTAAATTGTGTATTTTATAGTATTTTAAAATTGATTTATTTAAAACCAGTATCCTTAAAGATGCTTTCCACTTGGAGTTTTAAATGGATACACTGCTGCCTTGCATTATGTACACCAAAATTTAATGTTAGATAAACTGAAAATGACTAATTGGCTTTATTGCCTGTTGAGGAAAATGCATATTTCTGTATTCTCATACTTGCTAACCTGTGTTCTCTTTTGTTTTACCAAAGCGAAATATGACACACATGCTAGATGAAGTAAATATGAAGTCAAATCAGAGGGAGCACCAAAGCATTCAGGTAAAAAAGGGGAAAAAAATTGGTAGCTTCTTTTGCAAAGAATTTCAATGTTTTTTTTTGTAGTGGGGTGGGTGGGGAAAGGGAACAAAAATGGGGGAAAAATGGGGGGAAGCAAAGGTAGCTTGGTAGGTTTTGTGATTCTATTTTCTTATCCAGTTCCTTCTGAAAGAATTGACTTTTGATATGAAAGTTTGGGTCAGTATTATCTTACAGAAAGTATTGCTTTAATATAGAATAGGAAGCAAATAATTTAACAACTTCACATAATTTTTTGTTCATTTAAATATATCTGTTTTGGGCCTAAATCATAAATTGCTATTTATTTTAGGTAATTAATTATAGTGATAAAATGATAGTTGTTAATAAAGCTAAATAAAATTTGAACTTCTTCTGAAAGTATTTTTATGCTGATTAAGAAAAATAATTTTGTTAATGACATAGCACTTTTTACCTTTTACGTTTGTCATTGTTCAAAAAATAATAATTATGTGGCTTATGTTGGAAGAAAATCCTATAATTGAATGGTTTGTCTTATGACTGAAATACCATTAGAATATAATGGTATCTGAATGGCTATTTTCCATATGCTAAAACAAAAGTATTTTATTGGGGTTTTATTATTTACTATGTACTGTTAAGAAAGTGGAACCATAACAAAAGCATTAAGAATAGTCTTGTAAATGTGAAGGGTGTTAAACAAAAGTGAAAATGGCATATTCTTCTGCTATATCCTTTTTCCAGATGATGCTTTTACTTTTTATTAGAATCTTAATGGTTTGCTGTCTTGTATATACTTGTATTTATTGGATATCATAAGACTGTAATTTTCTGTTATTATTTTTGATCTATGCATTTAAATCATTTGAATGTCATTGAAATTATTGAATTCTGTAGTTAAAGCTTTTATATATGTATATAGAGAGTAAAAGAGAAAAATTCTTTCATAAGAATTGCTCTTTTAAGGTTGGTCTAGCACAGCGGTTCTCAACCTGTGGGTCGAGACCCCTTTGGGGGTCGAACGACCCTTTCACAGGGGTCGCCTAAGACCATCGGAAAACACATATATAATTACATATTGTTTTTGTGATTAACCACTATGCTTTAATTATGTTCAATTTGTAACAATGAAAATACATCCTGCATATCAGATATTTACATTACGATTCATAACAGTAGCAAAATTAGTTATGAAGTAGCAACGAAAATAATTTTATGGTTGGGGGTCACCACAACATGAGGAACTGTATTAAAGGGTCGTGGCATTAGGAAGGTTGAGAACCACTGGTCTAGCACTCACTTATTATCTTTACTATTTAAGGATCTCCAGATTGAAAATGGAGATTTGAAAGAAAGGTTGAGAAAAATTCAGCAAGAACAGAGAATATTATTGGATAAAGTCAATGGTTTACAGCTACAGCTAAATGAGGTAAGTAATCTGCATAATAAAAAAATCCAAAACTATTTTGCTACTAGTAATCATCATCGGTAATAAATTGTTAATAATTGCCTGTCACATCAAGTCAGGGTGCTAGGTGCTAAGGGAACTAAAATCAGGCCATTGCCTTGAGGAAAGTTCTATCTCACTGGGACCTTTACATGAAACTTTTATGTCTGATATAAGAACAGAGAATACTGTTGGTATGTAGTAGTAACAAACAACTTTAAGGTGGGGCTGTTGGATTGGAGAGGAAGGAGTAGACAGAAAATGTGAGAAGGAAGAGCAAGTAGATGTTGATAATTGATGGTGCCCAGAAGAATCAGAGATGCTCCCGAGCCTGCAGAATGAGAAGAGTGACTGACATCTCAGACAGCAGACAGTAAGAATGGGCATCCTTGTTCCACTCTTAAAGACAGGTGCCAGTTCTTTTAAAAGATATTTGCCAAGCTCAAGTTTTTTCAAATAAACTGTCAAAAATGAAAATACATTTCTTCTTTTTTTAATTTAGGAAGTAATGGTTGCTGATGATCTGGAAAGTGAGGTAGGAGGTTAAATTCTACTTTAAAACTGTGCAATGTTATATAAATTGAAGATGATACTTCAGTATAGGTTTAAGTCGTGAATTGAGATGGAGACCAGGATTCTATTTCTGTTTATTGCTCAAAGAGAAAAACAAAACCTACATGTGACCATAAAAGCATGTTTTAAATATATGGCATGGATTATCATTGACATTTTATTGTTAATGCCTCTGAATATATCATTTTCTGTGAAGCTTTCATGAAAAGATGTAAAATTCTAAACATTTTAAAGGAAATAAGATTTAAGACAAACAGAAATTTGAAATTTTCATAATATTGTTTATATATATTATATATTTTATTAGTATATGTATAGAAATTTCAACTCTACTAATAGTTATAAATCTACCAGGCTAGAGAATTCATTAACTGCAGTCCCCAAAGTAATTCTAATTCATGTTTCCTAAAACATATTTTTAACCCAGTTTCAAGCACAGTGTGATTTTGTTCTGTATTCTTTCCATTTCAGAAAGAAAAGCTGAAGTCCCTTTTGGTGGCTAAAGAAAAGCAACATGAAGAAAGCTTAAGAGCTATTGAGGCTCTGAAAAATAGATATAAATATTTTGAGGTATAGAAAGCTTAAATTATTTCATATAACTCATAATGGGTAGTATTAAAGGACTTGGAGTCAGACTTGAATTTGTATTATCATTCTTTTCTTTATAGTTTAAATAAATTAACCTTAGACAGTTTTTTATTAAAAATTTCTGAGGTTGTTACATTTTGACAAAATTGTAGTAATTATGCCTTTTTCCAGAGTTGTTGTAAATGTTAAATGAGATCTTTGAAATTGACTAGCATATAACAGACATTTAGTTCAGTTCTAGTTTCTCCTCATTTCCATGCTAACCATTTAAAGACTTTATATATTTGCCTATAAACTTGCAATGATTGTGATGGCAATAATAACAAAGTATCATATCAGTGAATAGTGGTATTATCAGGATTATCTCAGAAAAAATTCCGTACATATGTGGATTACGTAGAACACATTGTTTGGTGAAGAATAGGGTATTAATAAGGCTCAGATCACATACTCGTCTTTGGTTGGATCAATTAACTTTTAGTTTCTGCAAGGCCATGTTTTTTAAAAAAAGACTTTATTGAAATATTAGAAAGCACACATGATCAAGTGTATAAGTTGAAGAATTTTTACAAATTCTTAGGATCAAGAAAAAGCATTATCAGTATCCAAAATCCTCCTCACACTTGCTTCCTTTTACTACTCTATGCACCAAGGGTGACCACTCTCCTGACTTTTAACTGCATAGATTCATTTTGCAAGGTCATAATATATATTTTATAAATGTCATTCATCACTGGGGTTCACTGAAAAGGGTGACCTATTTAGTGTGAATCTTCATCTTTATTGGGGAATATAGCTCCAAAGAACATAGCAAAGGTAAATTTTTTTCTTTATTGATTTTTTAAAAATTTATATTTATATTAGTTTCAGACATACAGCAAAGTGGTTAGACAATTATATAATTTATGAAGTGATCCCCCTGATAATTCAAATACCCACCTAGTACCATATATAGTTATTATAATATTATTGACTTATGCTGTACTTTACATCCCCGTGACTATTTTGTAATTATCAATTTATAATCACCTTTTTCACTGTGTGTCCCAACCCTTTTCCCCTCTGGAACCGTTAGTTTGTTTTCTGCATCTATGACTCTGTTTCTGTTTTGTTTGTTTATTTTGTTCTTTATATTCCACATACAAGAGAAATCATTTAGTATTTGTCTTTCTCTGTCTTTCTATGCTATTTCACTTAGCATAATACTCTTTAGTTCCATCCATGTTTGTCATAGACAGTAAGATTTCATCCTTTTTTATAGCCAAGTCATACTTCATTGTACATATGTACTACATCTTTATCCCTTCCTCTACTGGTACTGATGGGCACTTGGGTTGCTTCCATATCTTCGCTATTGTAAATAATGCTGCAGTGAACATAGGAGTGCATATGTCTTTTCAAATTAGTGTTTTAGGTTTCTTTGGACATATACCCAGAAGCAGAATTGCTGGGTCATAAGGTAGTTCTATTTTTAATTTTTTGAGGATTCTGCATGCTTTTTTCATAGTAGCTGCAACAATCTGCATTCTCACCAACAGTGCATGAGGGTTCCCTTTTTTCCACGTTCTCACCAACATTTGTTGTTTGTTGATTTATTGATGATAGTCATTCTGACAGGTGTGATATCTCATTGTGGTTTTAATTTTTATTTATCTGCTGATTAGTGACATTGAACATCTTTTCATATGCCTGTATGTCCTCTTTGGAGAATTATCTATTCAGGTCCTCTGCCCATTTTTTAAATAGATTGTGGGGTTGTTGTTGTTTTGTTTGTTTTTTTGTTTGTTTGTTTTTGGTGTTAAGTTATATAAGTTCTTTATCAATTTTGGGTATTAATCCCTTATCAGATGTATCATTGGCTAATATCTTCTTCCATTCAGTTGCTTGTCTTTTCAATTCTTTGATGGTTTCCTTTGCTGTGAAAAACCATTTTAGTTTGATGTAGTCCCATTTCCTTATTTTTCTTTTGTTTCCCTTGCCTGGGGAGATATATAAGTATTGCTAAGAGATATGTCAGAGATTTTACTGCCCATATTTTTTTCTAGGAGTTTTATGGTTTTGAGTCTTACATTTAAGTCTCTAATTCATTTTGAGTTTATTCTTGTATCTGGTGCAAGAAAGTGGTCCAGTTTTATTTTTTTGCATGTATCTGTCCCATTTTCCCAACTCCATTTATTGAATAGACTGTCTTTACCTCATTGTATGTTCTTTCCTCCTTTCCATATATTAGTTGACTATGTATGCATGGGTTTATTTCTGGGCTCTCTATTCTGTTTCCTTGATCTATGTGTCTGTTTCTATGGCAGTACCATGCTTATTTTACTATTATAGTCTTGTATAATTTGATACCAGGTAGTTCGTCACCTTCAACTTCTTTCTCGAGATTACTGTAGCAATTCGGGATCTTTTGTGGTTCCATGTAAATTTTTGGATTATTTGTTGTACTGTGAAAAATGCCATTAGCATTTTGATGGGGGTTGCATTGAATCTATAGATAGCTTTAGATGGTATGGACATTTTAATGATGTTAATTCTTCCTTTCTATTAACACAGTATATGCTTCCATTTATTTTTATTTTCTTCAATTTCTTATAACCTTTTGAGTACTGGTCTTTTACCCCCTTGGTTAACTTTATTTCTAGGTATTTTATTTTTTGATGGACTTGTAAGTGGGATTTTCTTCATTTCTCTTTCTGATAGTTCATTATTGGTAAATAAAAATGCAACCAATTTCTAAATATTTATTTTTGTCTTGCTATGTTAGTGAATCATTTATCAGTTCTGGTAGTTTCTTGAAGGAATCTTTAGGGTTATCTATATACTAAGAGCCCAGCGTGCCATTCGAAATCGCGCAGCACCGCCCACCCTTGAGTCACTGGTCGGCCCGCAGCAGCCGCAGCCGCTGTCATTCCAGCCCTGCCTCCCTCTCTGGCCCTTGAAGCAGCCACAGCCGCCCCTGCCGCCCCGCCCCCAATGCTGCGTGTGCAATCTCCTCCTGTCCAGTCGACTGGTTATGGTGTCCTGGTTAATTAGCATATTTCTCTCTATTTTTATATATATATAGATAGATAGATAGTATCATGTCAGGTGCAAATAATGAAAGTTTTATTTATTCCTTTCTAATTTGGGTGTCTTTCCAATTTATTGCTTTTTCTTGTCTGAGTGCTGTGACTAGGACTTCTAATACTATGCTGAATAAAAGTAATGAAAGTGGACATCTCTGTCTTGTTCCTTATCTTAAGGAAAATACTTTTAGCTTTTCCCCATTCAATATGATGTTAACTGTGGGTTTGTCATACATGGTCTTTATTATATTGAGGTATATTTCCTCTCTTCCCACTTTGCTGAGAACTTTTATCATAAAAGAATGCTAGATTTTATCAAATTCTTTTTCTGCATTTATTGATATAATCATGTGATTTTTATCCTTCATTTTGGTTATGTAGAGTGTCATGTTAATTGATTTGCAACTATTGAACCAGCCTTGCATCCTAGAAACAAATCCCATTTGGTAATGGTGTATGATCTTTTTTATATATTGCTGGATATGATATGCTAATATATTGTTGAGGATTTTTGCATCTTTGTTCATCATATATTGTCTTATAATTTTTTTGTAATGTCTTTGGTTTAGAATTAGGATAATAATGGCTTCATAAAATGAGCTTGGGAGTCTTTCCATCGCTTGAATTTTTTGGAATAGTTTGAGAAGGGTAGGTGTTAATTCTTCTTTCAGTGTTTGGTAAATTCAAATGTGAAGTCATTTGGGGACTTTTGTTTGTTGGGATTTTTTTGATTATTGACTTGATTTTATTGGTTGAATCAGTCTGTTCAGATTTTCTGTTTCTTCTTGATTCAGTCTTGGAAGATTGTATATTATTTGGAATTTAAAGATTTCTTCCAGATTGTCTAGTTTGTTGGCATATAATTGTTCATACTGTTTTCTTATAATCCTTTATATTTCTGTGGTGTCAGTTGTACCTTCTCATTTCTGATTTTATTTGGGTTCTCTCTTTTTTGTTGGTGAGTCTGATTAATGGTTTATCAATTTTGTTTATCTTTTCAAAGAACCAGCACTTGGTTGCATTGATCTTTTGTGTTGTTTTTTGAGACTGCACTTCGTTTATTTACACTCTGATCTTTATTATTTCCGTCCTTCTCACTTTGGGCTTTCTTCGTTCTTTTTCTAGTTTCTTTAGATGGAAGGTTAGATTGTTTATTTGACATTATTCTTGATTCTTGAGGTAGACCTGTATTGCTATGAATTACCCTCTTAGGACTGGCTGCCTCATGTTATTTGATTGGACGATTTAACCACTTACATTTAAAGTGATCATTGATAGGTATGAAGTTGTTGACATTGTATTATATTTACTTTTCTTTTTATCCTTATTTTTAAAGAAGTCCCATTAACATTTCTTGTAATACTTGTTTCTCTCTCTCTAAAAAAAAAAATAAAAAAGCATATCCTCAGGTGAGGATTTAAAAAATGGACCATTTTTATTGTGATCACCTATATCAGAGTTTGACCTATAGCTATTAGTATAATATACACAAATATACCAACATGAACTACATCTGCATATCTTCACTCTTGAAGGTATAATTTTTAAAATTTATATGCTAGATTCTTTGTATTTGGCTTACTTGAAAAAAGGAGCAATCCTAATATATTTTGATTCAGAGCATCTTAAGTTTCTTTATTTTCCTTTTCCTGTTGCATTGATGGGTTTATTACTGAGTGTAGGTCTTTGCCTCAATTTCATTTCCCGCTATCTGTCTCCTTTTGCTTTCAAGAGTAATGGGTATTCTATAAATTCCGAAAGAAGTTAACATTAATATTTCACAGTTAATGAGGTAGGATTCCCTTTCTGCTCCCAACAGTGGTAAAGTAATATTGTACAAATGTGGCATTTCCTTCTTTGGAGAAAAAGAAGCAGCGAAGAATATGCATTGAAAGTTGTTTTAATTCATTTGGAGCTCACTTTTTTTCTTTCTTTTGAGCTATACAGTTTTTCCTTGAAACACTTTGCTTTTATTAAAATGCTTAGTGAAATAGTTCATTCCCAACCTATCTCTCTAATTGTTGGTAGTGCTGTGTCTTTGTGGTTCTAGTAGAATAATGCTTAGGAGAAACAAGGAATGTTGAAAATGTGGTTTTAGTGACTACATGGTTTAGAGCTAAAGTAGATATAAAATATAACAAAATGAAGACATATTCACCTAAAATGTTTTAATTTATACTTTTGATTTCAGAGTGATCATGTAGGATCAGGAAGTCATTTCAGTAACCGTAAGTATAAAAATGTAGATTATCATTACGATTCACCAAGTTTGATCAAAGAAGAATGCTATGCCTATTTATTTTTGTCTAACTGTATATTCTACTCCTGCCGCTAAACGTTATCCAACTATTTGTGTGTTATACCTCAACACCTGGAACTATTATAGCCTCTAACATAAAATCTGATCATCTCTGAGGCACTGACTTTCCTTAGCCCCTGTTTTAAAAACTGTATATAATATGAATTACCAAATTTGCCTTGTTGGTTAATAGACATTTATCTTGTGATATTTGGGATTTGTTTTTTATGGAAGTAAACATAGTTTTCTGATTTGGAGAAATCTTTGGATATAGTCCCAATGCAGGTAATTTTAAAATTAGTTAGAAGTCCCATAACAGTTACTTATTTTAAGACTATACTTAATTAATCTTCACTTTTATGTATTGTTTTTCAATTTTAAAGAGTTTCTCTAGAATATCTATTTTTTGCTTCCCATTGAATATTAATATTTATCCTGTAAATTGCAAGAACATTTTTATTTTGATTAATTATAAGATACATATTTTATAATGGTTACTAGAGGCCTGGTACACGAATTCGTGCACAGGTGGGGCCCCTCGGCCTGGCTGGCGATCGGGCCGATTGGGGCCATCTTGCCCAGTCCCAATCGGGGCCAATTGATGGGGGCCAGCCAGCCGGGGGGAGGGACCATGGGAGGTTGGCTGTGGGAGCACACTGACCACCAGGGGGCAGCTCCTGCATTGAGCGTCTGCCCCCTGGTGGTCAGTGCATGTCATAGCGACTGGTTGACTGGTAATTTGATTGACCGGTCATAACCATCGCTTAGGCTTTTATATATATATATAGATGTAGCTTTTTTAGTCAACAGTTATATATATATATATATATAGATATAGATATAGATATAGATATTTCATTGATTTCAGAGAGGAAGGGAGAGGGAGAGAGATATAGAAACATCAGTGATGAGAAAGAATCATTGATTGGCTACCTTCTGCATGCCCCCACACTGGGCATCAAGCCTGTAACCCCGACATGTGCCCTGACTGGAAATCGAACTGGGACCTCCTGGTTCATAGGATGACACTCAACCACTGAGCCACACTGGTGGGGCACAGTGTTATATGTTTCTAAAAGGGAACTTACTATCTATTCAGAAGAATATGGATACTTCCCTGTGTACAAGGTAAAATATGAATATTTTAGAACAAGGATAATTTTATACTGTAACTCATGCTTCTCTTCTGTTTGAAAAATAAAGGAGAGATAACACCAAATTAATACTTAGCCTACTTCGGTATGGATAATGAAGTTCATATCATTTATTTGTATTTATTTAGGAAAAGAAGATATGCTTCTTAAACAAGGTCAGATGTACATGACAGACTCTCAGGTAATACTATTTTTTTAATTAAAAAATTTATTAAAATATTTCAGCCTTTTATAAAAGAGAACAACTTGTATATTTACCAAGAATATATGCATTGGCTATGGTTTTCATCGTAAAAAAAGTAAGTTGGTCTTGCATTCTTAATTTTAATAAAAGTAGATATTGCTGTTTCTGGTGCCCCCTAGCGTGTTTTTGATGACAGTGGCTTAAATGAGAGATTTGAGTTACAACTTCATGGTCTTTACAGTAAGCCTGTATTACAGCAGATGGTTAACTCTTCATATTTTTCCATAAAAAAGGGAAGACAGGTATGAATAATTAAAAAGTCATTTGTTTTGACTTTGCAATATAATTTTCCTTGCTTTCAAATATGCTATGTTTTAGAAATTCTCCTCAAAACAAATAAAGCTTCCACGAGGGAGTATTGTCTGATTTTCTTACTTGTTTATCTGTTCCTCACTTTTAGTTTGCAGTAGAAACAAGGTTTACATTCCTAGTACGTCCTATGGACTGTAGAACTGATAAATATTTGAGCTTCAAAGACCTTTTTACATGCCTTCATCTGTGGGCAGAGTGAATTAGTGTACATGATGTCTAAGATCATTTTAAGCTGGAAACTTTCTAAGATTCTAAGTTGAGAGAATGGATATTAGTCAACTGAATAGTACTGAAGTAGATTAGGTAATATTTAACCATAATAAAATAAGTATGGGAATTACAAAGCTGTGTAAATAACTTGTTGGTAAATTATAGTAGTCTCAGTCTAAAGATAATTGGTAAGTTGAATGATAATGAGAAGCAAACTGAGGTTGGGAAATTATTTCATATTGTTAATTTTCTTCTTGATCCAGGAGAAGGCAGTGTAGATTGAACTAACAATACTAAAATAGTGGAATGTACTCATAGCACATCACTTTTATCAATGAACTAGAGGCCCGGTGCATGAAGTTCATGCACGGGGGGGGGGGGGGGGTGTCCCTCAGCCCGGCCTGTACCCTCTCCAATCCGGGACCCCTTGAGGGATGTCCAACAGCCAGTTTAGGATCGGGCCTAAACTGGCCGTCGGACATCCCTCTCACAATCTAGGACTGCTGGCTCCTAACTGCTTGCCTGCCTGATTGCCCCTAACCACTTCTGCCTGCCAGCCTGATCATCCCCTGACCGCTCTCCTGCCTGCCTGATTGATATCTAACTGCTCCCCTGACGGTCTTATCGCATCCAACTGCCCTCCCCTGCCAGCCCGATTGCCACCAACTGTCCTCCCCTGCTGGCCTGGTCACCCCATGCAGCCTGCTGTTCAGTTCTTTGGTCATCCCTCACTTAACCCCCCTCCTGGCCTTGTCCTCCCAAGCAGCCTGCTGTTTGGTCATTACTGTGATGGTGTCCCGGACAATTTGCATATTCCTCTATTATTAGTATAGATTAGTACTTGTAAAGAGTCCTTATTGTAATTGGCAGTATGGGAAAAAATACAAATAAGTTTAATCTTTCATGATTATATATTGTTATTTATGAACTGTTTCACTGAGTTTAATTATGTTTCTTTTTTGTCAACACTTAATAGAGGGAACAAGATGTTAATCAAATTTTATAGTAAGATTATATGCAAAGTTCTAATTTATCTCTCTATTTCAGAGAAGAAAACTTGTGGGCTTTTTGGGGGGTTGATTAACATCATTCTCTTGACCACTCTCACACTAGCTAGGTTTATTTTGGTGGTATTTTTATAATTTAAGAACCTTACATTGCAGTTAACAATGAGGGTACTCAGAAGTCAGATATTTTATTAGAAACTAATATCACTTTTCTTCAAGGGTTCTGATGGCTTCAGAATTTGAAGTTCTATGCACATTATGTGCCATAAAACATAGCAGTAATAAATGTGTTTTGTCTGAGTTGATATTCATGTGTGGGGTAGGTATTGTGAATGGGGAAAGAGAAAAAATAGTCTCCAGAGGCCACAACTGTTTTCTTTCTTCTGCTAGAAGTACACTTATGTGAATAGACTTTCAAAATATCACTGCGTAAGTGTGTATTAGGAAATCATACCCAGAACTGTTTTCTTACTTCACAAATCAGTCCTATATTTTTCCAAAATACTAGTCTGAAACCCTTTGACTACTGATGATGTGGGTACTTTATAAGTATCTTCTTTAGGCTTTTGTGATTGATATCTTTTTGTTTTCCTTTTTTCAGTGTACTTCCACAGGTGTGCCAGCTCATATGCAAAGCAGATCTATGTTACGACCACTGGAGCTGTCCTTACCAAATCAAACTTCATATTCTGAAAACGAAATTTTAAAGAAAGAGTTAGAAACAATGAGAACTTTCTGTGAATCAGCAAAACAGGACCGACTCAAGCTCCAAAATGAACTGGCTCACAAGGTGGCTGAGTGCAAAGCATTAGCATTAGAATGTGAAAGGGTCAAGGAGGACTCAGATGAACAGATAAAGCAATTAGAAGATGCATTAAAAGATGTGCAGAAGAGAATGTATGAGTCAGAAGGGAAAGTTAAACAAATGCAGACTCATTTTCTTGCCCTTAAAGAGCATCTTACAAGTGAAGCAGCTTCAGGGAATCACAGACTAATGGAGGAACTGAAGGATCAGTTGAAAGACATGAAAGCAAAGTATGAAGGGGCTTCAGCAGAAGTGGGAAAATTAAGAAACCAAATCAAACAAAATGAGATGTTAGTAGAAGAGTTTAAGCGGGATGAAGGCAAGCTGGTAGAAGAAAATAAGCGACTGCAGAAGGAATTCAGTATGTGTGAAATGGAGCGAGAGAAGAAAGGGAGAAGGGTCACAGAGATGGAAGGCCAGTTAAAAGAATTGTTAGCAAAGTTGGCCCTTTCCATTCCAAAAGAAAAATTTGAAAACATGAAGAGCTTATTATCGAATGAAGTAAATGAGAAGGCAAAAAAATTAGTTGATATGGAAAGAGAATATGAAAAATCTCTTAGTGAAATTAAACAGTTAAAGCGAGAGCTTGAGAATTTTAAGGCTAAGATTTCTCAGCATGTCAAACCAGAGGAACATGAGCAGCTCAAGAGCAGATTAGAACAAAAGTCAGGAGAACTTGGGAAGAAGGTCACTGAGTTAATATCCAAAAATCAGACCTTACAAAAGGAAATCGAAAA
Source organism: Myotis lucifugus (assembly GCF_000147115.1). Classification (NCBI taxonomy): domain Eukaryota; kingdom Metazoa; phylum Chordata; class Mammalia; order Chiroptera; family Vespertilionidae; genus Myotis; species Myotis lucifugus. The sequence continues at coordinate 1,429,475 of NW_005871089.1, read as the reverse complement.
AGCTAATCTGGATAATAAGCTCCTCAACCAGCAAGTACATAACTTAACAACTGAAATGAAAAATCATTACATTCCTTTAAAAGTAAGTGAAGAAATGAAAAAGTCACATGATGTAATTATTGGTGATTTGAATAAAAAGCTTTTAGATGTAACAGAAAAATACACAGAAAAGAAGTTGGAAATGGAGAAATTGCTGATGGAAAATGACAATTTAAATAAAAATGTTAACCGCCTGGAAACTGTGTTCATACCTCCTGAGAAACATGAAAAAGAGATGATGATGCTGAAGTCCAATATAGTTGAACTTAAAAAACAGCTCTCTGAACTTAATAAGAAATGTGGTGAAGACCAAGAGAAAGTATATTCACTCATGTCTGAAAACACCAACTTGAAAAAGACTATGAGTAATCAGTATGTACCAGTTAAAACCCACGAAGAGATTAAAACTGCACTAAGTAGTACATTAGATAAAACTAACAGAGAATTGTTAGATGTGAAGAAAAAATTTGAACATGTAAATAAAGAACTTGTGAAAATAAAAGATGAGAATGAAATATTAAGAAGAAACCTGGAAAATACTCAGAACCAAATGAAAGCTGAGTACATCAGCCTAAGAGAGCATGAGGAAAAGGTGAGTGCTGTCAGTAAGAGCATGAGAAATGTACAGGAGAATAGTGCAGAAATACTCGCCAACTACAAGAAAGGCCAAGAAGAGATTGTGACACTGCATGCTGAAATTGAAGCCCAGAAAAAGGAACTTGACACGATACAAGAATGCATTAAAGTAAAATATGCTCCAATTGCCAGCTTTGAAGAGTGTGAGAAAAAATTTAAGACAATAGAGAAAGAACTAAAAGAACAGTTATCAGAGCAGACACAAAAGTATAATGTCAGGGACGAAGAGACCAAGAAGTGCAAACAAGAGAATGACAAGTTAAAGGAGGAGATTTTCACTCTTCAGAAGGATTTAAGGGACAAGAATGTTCTCATTGAGAATTCTCATGAAATGGAAAGAGCATTAAACAGAAAAACAGAAGAGCTGAACAGACAGTTAAAAGACCTGTTACAGAAATACACGGAGGTAAAGAATGAGAAGGAGAAGCTAGTAGAAGAAAATGCCAAACAGACTTCTGACATCCTTACAGCACAGACACTTTTGCAAAAGCAGTATGTTCCATCGGAACAGGTAGAGGCCCTGGAAAAATCTCTTAATGGCACAATTGAGACTCTAAGGGAAGAATTGAAGAATAAGCAAAGGTGTTATGAGGAGGAGCAGCAGACAGTGACCAAGCTGCATCAGTTGCTGGAAAACCAAAAGAACTCTTCTGTGTCCCTGGCAAAGCATTTGCAGATGAAGGAAGCATTTGAGAAAGAAGTTGGAATTATAAAAGCTACCTTGCGAGCCAAGGAAGAAGAAAACCGAAACAAAACTGAAGAAATCTCCAAACTTCAGTTAGAGGTTCAGAATAGTAAACAAGCATTAAAAAAATTAGAGACAAGAGAGGTAGTTGATATGTCTAAATATAAAGCAACAAAAAGTGATTTGGAGACACAGATTTCCAACTTAAATGAAAAGTTGGCCAATCTGAATAAAAAGTATGAAGAAGTATGTGAGGAGGTTTTGCATGCCAAAAAGAAGGGACTGTCTGCAAAAGGTGATAAAGAATTACTACATTTTAGCATTGAGCAAGAAATCAAGGATCAGCAGGAGCGATGCGATAAGTCCTTATCAACAATCACAGAGTTGCAGACAAGAATACAGGAATCTGCTAAGCAAATTGAAGCAAAAGATAATAAGGTAGGCCCTGAGTTATCTTAGTGACTTTGCATTGGAAACCCCAGAGCAGAACAGAGCAGTATTTTAGCATCCTACGGACAGGTTTACAAAAGCATAGTGACCATTAAATGCTACCTTTCTGTTTGACTACTGATGTGCGAAAAATTTCAGAATTGGAAAAAAAAATAGTATAGTCACACAAAAATGAAAAGCATTTTGTTTCCTCAGCTGGTACAGCCAAGAATTGAGGAAATATGGGGAGATTCAAGGTTCACGTACCTCATAATGGATCCAGTGGGTTTGGGGTACCTGAAGAATGGTGAAGAGGGGAGGGAAAAAGCTATGTTTCTGGCCTGCAAGAAACCAAGGATGCTAGGGAACACCCCAAACTTAATCTTGGCACTCACCCATATCAGCATGCCAAACTCTCCAGTTGGCTGTACATTCTGTCCCCATATCTTTCTACAGACTGGTTACCTTGCCCAGAATGTGCTGCCCTCCTTTGTACTGAGTCAAATTCTGTTAATTTCTTAATCCTCGTGTCAGCGCTTGTCTTTCCCAAATCCTTCCCTGTCCAATCTAGTCCACAGTAAACTCTTCCTCTTCGAAAATACATGTTTTGTTTTGGCTTTGCCATCCTCTTAAAACATATATGTTACAATGTCAGAATTATGTGGTTGATCTTCCCAACCAGTTTTTAGGAGAAAAACTGTAATTTACCTTTTCTTATCATTCATTCTCATGTTATAATTTGCATGATAGGTGCTCAACAATATTTGCAGAACTGAGAGTTGCATGAAGTGTTTACTATGAAGATGAGAAATCAGGGACACTGAGTGCAGTTTTATCAGTTCAACAAATAATTGTTAAATGCCTTCTGCATGCCAGGTGCTATGCTCAGTGCTGGGGACACAGCAATGAGTGAAAGTAGACACAGCCCCAGCCCTCCTCAGTGTAGAGATGTAGGTACTGACACCTCTGCTCAGATGATCCAGACTTTAAATGGTTAATGGAAGGTAGTTGTGTATATAATTATATATCATTATAATAGCAAGTTATTAATATCTAGTTATAATTGTTGCCATTAATTGAGCATGTACTATGTAACAGGCATATCTTTATGATAGCATTTGATTTTTTTAACTATGAAAAATTTTCGCTCTTTCACTGATAATGAAATTGAGGTTTAGAAAAAGAAAGGAAATGAGCCAAGCTCACACAGCTAATAAACATCAGATCTAATTTAAAGGCTTAAAGCCTATGCTCTTCCCACTATTCTAAACAGCCTCCCTATTTATGTTCTTGAAAGGAACAGGACACATAAGTTAATGTTAGATATACATGAGCCACTTTTTTTTTTTATTTTTACTTTTCAACTTTGTTGGAGAGAATCTCCTCTACCTTTCTATATTTCAGATGACCTGGAATATAGTCTATCTAACTTTATAGGTACTTGTGTGTTATCTAAAAATAAGACTGGGGTCACACTCAAATCTTAGGATATACCTATATTCATTCTTAATTTTGTAATGCTTTTGTAAGGAATTCCTGAGAGAAATATAATTGTATATACTATGCAAATAATATTGTATATACTGTGTAAAAATGTTCATTGTAAATGAGTAATACATGTTTTTCCCACAACTTCTTTCTTTTTTTATAAGATAACTGAGCTGCTTAATGATGTAGAAAGACTAAAACAGGCACTGAATGGCCTTTCACAGCTCACCTATACGAGTGGGAGTCCCAGCAAGAGACAGAGCCAGCTGATTGACACTCTGCAGCACCAAGTGCGGTCCCTGCAGCAGCAGCTGACTGTAAGTACCCCAGGCCCGCAGGGCTTCATGCTGCTGTATGCAGGGTCACGTTAGCTTGTCTGTTTATAAAAGCTTATTTAGAAATCAGATTGATTTGTGGCTGTGTTCAGATCCAAGAAGGTAATCTTTTTTGCTAAAAGTTACTTTCACTAGTGGTATAATATACCTTATTTAGTGTATACAACACGCCAGGCACTATATTACATATTTTACATACTTTAAACTTTATCTTCATCAAAATCTTTAAAGTTTTATTCCCCCATTTAACATCCTTATTAAGGAAACAAAGATGGAAATACTCAATGCCTGGGGTCATACAGCTAGGATTTAATCCTGAGATTCGCTGACTCCAAATCTGGTAACTGCAGCACACTCTCTAAAGTAATGGTCCACTAAACTAAAGGGAGTTTTTAAATAATCTTCTCTTTATGAGTAAAGATAGGCATTCCTGTGGTTTTATGCTCTATATCATTATATATTAAAATAAAATATCTGGATATGTATATCCATATAGGTACCTATATCCTTATAAATACCTATATGGATATTTATATCTCCTTTATATATTAAAGGAAATATCTGGATTTAAAAGCTGAAGATGGGAGCTCAGTTCTAAGCCCTGCCATTTAAAAGCAAGTGACATGAGCCCTAGCTGATTTGGCTCAGTAGATAGAGTGTTGGCCTGCGGACTGAAGGGTCCTGGGTTCGATTCCAGTCAAGGGCACATGCCGGGGTTGCGGGCTTGATCCCCAATGTGGGGTGTATAGGAGGCAGCCAATCAATGATTCTCATCATTGATGTTTCTATCTCTCTCTCCATCTTCCTTCCTCTCTGAAATCAATAAAAATATATTTTAAAATATAATAAAAGCAAGTGACATGAAACATTTCCCTTAACACTTGGCTTCTTCATCCATAATTGGATAATTAAAAACTGATTACTTGTTTGCTTTTTAATTGAACGAGCTAATATAATATGCATGGAAATGCTAAGTAAAACATAGTGTAATCAAATGTAAATTGTTGCTAATATTTTCCTATTCTGTAGGTATTTGTTATGAATTGTTTTTGAATAGAAGAAAGTTGTGGGTTTTTTTTAAGTTTCCATTTTTATAACACTATTGGCCTATAGCAGTTTGTCAGAATTGCTTATTTGGATCTTATCAAAGGGATATGGTAGTCTCTTGAGTGATTGGAAGTATTTATTATTAACTAGAAGCCCAGCGTGCGAAATCACACAGCCCCGCCCACTTGCGGCCTCACCACGCACACGCAGCCCTGCCCACCCGTGCTGGTCTTTGGTCGTTACGGCGTTAGGGCCACCGGCCTTTTATAATATAGATTATGTTCATTACACCGTGCTAAACTCTGCCAGGGACAAAGAAAGCATACAGTTCTTGTCCCGAGGAGTTATGGGTAGTTATCAGGCAAAATATAGATCCAACAAAAGTAAAATAACATGGCAAAAATACCAAATATAGAATTGTGAATACAGTCCCAGATTCTAAGTGATAATTAAGTCCCAGGAAGGAAAGATTACTGGTATGGTAGGAGCTAATTTAAAAAAGGAAAGGACTAACTGGCCTGAACTTGTAAGGTAGGTGGTGTTTGAGAGGAAAACACAATCTTCCGGGCAAAGGCAATAGTGTGAAGCAGCCATGGAGGTGGAATGCAAGTGGCATGCCCCAGGCAGTGCAAGGCCCATCAGCCTGGCTTGTACCAGGAGCTATCTTTACAGCCAAATCGTGGAGACTGTTGAGAACCAAGCTGATGAATTTGGATTCTCTCTTGTATGTACTGAGGTGACACCCAAGATTTTTAAGCCAAAAGGATATGAGGAAAGAGCTGTCTCTACCTTCAAAGCTTGATAGGGAGTCAGATTTAGAGATGGGGATAAGATGAGAAGCTTTTGCAGTCATCTAAAGTGTAAGTTGATAAGTGTCTGGATTATTTTGTGACATTAGATGTCACCTAAGAAAATCATTTCATGTGACCTAGGATAAGTAGAATTGCTTTCACTATGAATATTCCCACACATTCATGAGAAAAGTTCATACTATTGTTATGCTGTGAAATTTTGCATGTGGTCGGTCCAAGGTGGTTTGTTACAAAAAGCATCAGGAGCATTTTAATAATACTGCTGTTTTGTAGCCTCAAGCCCAAGGACAGCAGTATCATAAGCCTCATGTGTTTGAAAACATGAATGCTGACATTCTGCTCTGCCCTTCTTCCCACATTTCTAGGATGCCCACAGACAGCACCAAGAAGTAATTGCAATTTATCGGACACACCTTCTTAGTGCCGCACAGGTAAAGAACTGTTTCTCCTTTGGAAAGGATATTATTTTAGATAAAATAAATTTTTCATGTTCAAGTAAATTTATGTGAAAATCATGTTTAAAGTAGTTGAACCCCATATGCTTATTTAAAAACAATTGTGTTTTTTTTAATCATGGCTTGCATATCTCCCAGAGAAATTTACAAAGCTATATGGCAACACACCATCTTAAACTTAATGTTATCTCCATCTGCTTGTCACTCATTTTATAGACAGTTTGGCAACATATGATGGCAGCACACATTGATGCTACTGCTAGCTGAGATGATGCCTTGACAGCCACACATGGCTGTCACCAAAAAAGGAGAGTGGAAAAGACGTCATTGTTTCTTGGTAGCTTAGGAGTATTTCTTTGAAATGTAGAGAACACTATAAAAGTACAAAAATGACGAGTAAGGTGTACACAGAATTGTAATAATTTAAGGGAAAAAGTTGGTTCTGTTAGAAGATTATCAATAATATTTACTTACTGAGCCTTAAACTCAGTCAAGTATAAGATTAAGAATTTCCTTCTTTGCCCTAACCAGTTTGGCTCAGCGGATAGAATATGGGCCTGCTAACTGAAAGGTCCCAGGTTCGATTCCGCTCAAGGGCATATACCTTGGTTGCTGGCACATCCCCAGTAGGGGGTGTGCAGGAGGCAGCTGATTGATGTTTCTCTCTCATCGATGTTTCTAACTCTCTATTCCTCTCCCTTCTTCTCTGTAAAAAATCAATAAAATAAAATAATAAAATAAAATAAAATAGAATGCCCTTCTTTAGATGTGTAATAAGAAAGCTGTTGTTGGTTTTTGGTTTTTTTTTTAATAAATCACACCAAGAAAATGTTTAATATATGAAGGATGTTATATTTAATGTTCTGCAGAAACCTTATGATCAGCATCTCCAAAGTTCTCAGAATAGATTTTTCAGGAAGATGTCCTAAAGGAGACAATATTAGAATAGCAAGTGAGATATAAGAGGATTGTTTACGATTTGAAGTGTGTCAGGCTGCATGGTTAAAAGAAAAAGCATAGCTTGTTGAGAGAAAACTTCAAAGAAAGGTCTTTTTTTTAAAAAGAACTAGGTAAAATCAAAAGGAAGAAACTATGATATCAAATTCTTAACATAAAAAAGCTGGCCTGTTCTATAAGAGATGAATGGGAAACCAACAGAAAAGAATGAATCGGTGTGATGAAAGAAAATATCTTGGGCTACTTTTTTTTGAGTAGGTAAAAGATAGGCCGGGATTGGGAAGTATATTGCAGTTATTAGAGAACACTGTTGAGGGACCATGAATGGGAAGTTTAGGAGGGGAAATAGTAGAAGAGTATAGATCTGTATTAGAGAGGGTGAGGAACTCACTCAGCTCTGATATTGGCCAACGGAGGAAGAGTGTGCTTTCCCGAATGACACTGTAAACTAACAGACTTTTCAACTTTGAATGTATGCTTCTGAAATTATTTTCTACTGACTCCTAATTAAACATAACAAAAGCAGTTGGCATCTGAAATAGTCTTGCCTTCTGGCATCATCAAGTTAACTAAGAAATTCAGTTTAGTCAACTATGGATAATGTTTGAAATTTAGACATCCTGCTGTTATAGAAACAAATTTCAGAAAGAAAATTTTTTGTATAAATAGGAAGCGTTATGCTGAAACCTATTCAAGTGCTCCAGCAAAGAAAAAGAAGGGGGAGCTGTAATAAGCCCACCACATTGACTTGCATTTATTCAAACCTCTTGCCCTCTTTTTAAGTTTAAAGTGTTTCCTTCTAAATATGAATGGCTAATGTTTGTGTATAAAGATCTCAACCTCACTAGTAAGGGGGAAAATGCAAATAGCAAGAAGATACCATTTTTCACTTATGGGATTGGCAGATATTAACTAAGATGGTGGACTATAACATTGGTCTGGGTGTTGTGGGAAATGGGCATTTATACCCTGTTGGTAGGAGTGTAAATTGTTATAATCTCTATAGAAGGAAATTTTATAGTACTTAGCAAAATTGAAAATTGAGCTTGCTTTTTGACCCATCAATTTGCCTTCTAGGAATCTGCTCATAAGATTGGAAACACCTTTAAGTGCCCATTATTGGGGGAATGGGTAAAGAAATTACGATTCATCCACACAGTGGGATATCCTATCTAATAATAGAAAACATGGTAATTAGCTGTACCTCCGCTACCCTTCCCATTGGCTAATCAGGGCGATATGCAAATTAACTGCCAACCAAGATGGCGGCCGGCAGCCAGGCAGCTTAAAGTGAACATGAGGTTTGCTTGCTTCAGTGACGGAGGACTCTAACGTTCCCCGCCTGCCACTGCCGGCCTCTGAGCTTGCAGTTTGAAACATTGTTACAAATATAGAAGCTAAACAAAACCCCAGAAACCTGCTTTCAGCCAGCCGGGCCTCAGAGCTGGAGTTGAAACAGTGTTTCGATTATAGAACCCAAACAAACCAGATACCTGCTTTCAGCAGCCAAGGCCTAAGAGCTGGAGCCAAGCCTCAGAGCTAAAGCTGGCCCAGAATAAAAAAAAAGAAAAGAAAAAAAGGAGCGGTTGGGAGCTTCAGTCACCGGTCAGCCTGAAAACAGCCCTCAGCCCCTCACCCAGACTGGCCAGGCACCCAGGTGGGGACCCCCACCCTGAAGGGGGTGTGACCAGCTGCAAACAGCCATCAGCCCCTCACCCAGGCTGGCCAGGCACCCCAGTGGGGACCCCCACCCTGATCCAGGACACCCTTCAGGGCAAACCAGCTGGCCCCCACCCGTGCACCAGGCCTCTATCCTATATAGTAAAAGGGTAACATGCCTCCCAGCACCGGGATCAGCGGAGCCGCGAGGCCTCCCAGCACCGGGATCAGCGTGACGGGGCAGCGCCTAAACCCCCTGATCGCCCTGCGGCTCTGTGTGTGACAGGGGGCGGGGCCACAACCTCCCTATCCGCCCTGCTCTGTTCGTGACAGGGGAAGGCACCCCAACCCCCTGATCAGCCCTGCTCTGTGCCTGATAGGGGGGAGCTCCCCAACCCCCTGATCGCCCTGCGGCTCTGTGTGTGACAGGGTGCGGCGCCCCAACCCCCCCTCCCCCCACAGGCCCTGCTCTGTGTGTGACGGGGTAGAGCCATAACCTCCCCTTCGGCCCTGCCCTGAGTGTGACAGTGGCGGCGCCCCAACCCCCTGATCGGCCCTGCTCTGTGGGTGATAGAGGGCGGCGCCCCAACCCCCTGATCCGCCCTGCTCTGTGTGTGACAGGGGGCGGTGCCCCAACTCCCCTATCGGCCCTAGTCTGTGAGTGACAGGGGGGGAGCTCCTCAACCCCCTGATCGGCCCTGCTCTGTGCGTGACAGGGGGGAGCTCCCCAACCCCCTGATGGGCCCTGCTCTGTGCGTGACAGGGGGGAGCTCCTCAACCCCCTGATCGGTCCTGCTCTGTGCGTGACAGGGGAGAGCTCCTCAACCCCTTGATCGGCCCTGCTCTGTGCGTGACAGGGGGCAGCGCCCCAACCCCCTGATCGGCCCTGCTCTGTGCGTGACGGGGTGGCGCCACAACCTCCCTATCGACCCTGCTTTGAGTGTGACAGGGGGCGGTGCCCCAAACCCCCAATCGGCCCTACCCTGAGCGTGATTAGGGGTGGCATCGCAACCTCCCGATCCGCCCTGCTCTGTGCATGACAGGGGGCGGCGCCCCAACTCCCCAATCGGCCCTGCTCTGAGCCCGACCAGGGGCTGCACCTAGGGATTGGGCCTGCCCTCTGCCACCCGGGAGCAGTCCTAAGCCAGCAGGTCATTATCTCCCAAGGGGTCCCAGACTGTGAGAGGGCACAGGCCGGGCTGAGGGACCCCCCTCTCCCCCTCGAGTGCACAAATTTTTGTGCACCGGGCCTCTAGTCCTATATAATAAAAGAGAAACATGTAAATTGACCATCCCTCTGCTACGCTCACCAGCCAATCAGGAGTATGCAAATTAACCCACCAGCTTTGTCGGGTTAATTTGCATACACGGGCGCCGGGCGGAGAGCAGAGAGGGAGAGCTTGGCAGAGTGGGAGGCCATGGGACAGAGACAGCAAGAAGGGAAAACCAAGATCACGGGGAGCACCAGGAATTCTGGGAATAGTAGTTTTGGTGACAGACGGATCTCCTAGACCAGCTGTGGGCAAACTACGGCCCGTTTGAAATGAATAAAACTAAAAAAAAAAAAAGACCGTACCCTTTTATGTAATGATGTTTACTTTGAATTTATATTAGTTCACACAAACACTCCATCCATGCTTTTGTTCCGGCCCTCCGGTCCAGTTTAAGAACCCATTGTGGCCCTCGAGTCAAAAAGTTTGCCCACCCCTGACACTAGAGCAAAGTGAGCCTGGAGCAAGTTACTGTTGCAGTGGGGAATGGAGGGAAAGCAAAGGTGAGAGACATAAGTAAAATCAGAGTGTCTAGGAAAAATTAAAGGGAAGATATCCTAAAACTTCCAGGAAATCTCCACCAATGAAGCAAAGAAAAAAAAATGCCTCTATTATTCTGTGAGCAACAAACCAAACTGATTTGGGGTCTCAGACAATTCGTTCATATGATTGCAAAGACAGACAGAAACTCCCGGAATGGAGAGGGCTCCCCTGAGGGCTCCCAGATTGGAGAGGGTGCAGGTCGGGCTGAGAGACCCCCACACCCCCCAGTGCACGAATGTCGTGCACCGGGCCTCTAGTTATATAATATTTTTAAATAGTTAGGCATATAACTTAGGATAGATTTCTATGACACTAGGTGAAAAGGCAAGTTGAAAAATTATATGTATGATTTTATTTACGTAAAATATGGGGATTTTTCATTAATTACTTCTCTCATTTAAAAAAAAACTCCCAACAGGAGCAAAAATAAAAATTTCCTTGAAGTTTACTTTGCTCATTTATAACTCATGCTGTCCCTTATTATCCAAGCTGTTATAGGAGAGATGTGTGCCCATCTGTTTTCTAATAATAGATGTTAAGAGCAACTGGTGAGCACTACGGTTTTTTAAATTATTATTATTATTATTATTATTTCAATCTTCACCTGAGTACATGCTTAGAGAGAAAAAGGAAGAGAGAGAAGGGGTGTAGGGGAGAGAGAAACATCAATTGGCTGCCTTTCATAAGTGATTCCACCCAGGTATCTGCCCTTTCGGTGCACAGGATGACACTCAACTGAGCCACTCTGGCTGGGCGGTGAGCACTACTTTTAAATTGAGTTTTAAAAATTCCAATGTATTTTCCAATAAATCCTTCAGGCTATAATCAAGGTAATGAGGATTTGGCCTTTGTCTTTAGTAAGAATTATTGTGTAAATGAAGATGACATAAAATATTTCTCTTCTTTCTTCTTTGTCTCAAGGGTCACATGGATGAAGATGTGCAGGCAGCCTTACTCCAGATTATACAGATGCGGCAGGGGCTTGTATGCTAGTGGTCGGTGCTGACCCGCCAGTGTCTGCTTCGCCAGCTGGTGCTGAACATTCTGTTGCAATTGCATGGCCTTTCTGGGCCTTCCTGTTCTAGTATAAATGAAATAAAATGTATTTTTTTTCCCATCAGTAGGTTTTAAAAAATTAGATGAATATGTTACTGAGTTTTTCAGTATCAATTCAAATCTTATATTCCATATATGTTAATTTTACAGTTAGGCAAACAGCATAACACTTTGCCTTGGACTGGCCACATACTTTTAAACTGTGGAGTCCCTAATAACACATGAGCCATCTGAATGGGTTGAAGAGGGGTTAGGCTGAAAAATTGTTTAAAGATTTCTCTCAGAGAAATTGATTTGGTCAATGGCCACTTTAAATTGATCAAAAGATCTTTCAGATCTTTGGTCTGAGCCATGAGACCTAATGCAGTTTCAAGGAATGCATTATAACTTGGCTGGCCAAGTTGTGTTTTTTATTGAAGTAACTTAATGATTGCCTTTGACTTCTTTTGGAGGTACAATTTTTCTTCTTCTTTACACTAGTAACTTTTATGCCTTTTAAAATAATTTTTTTTTCATGCTGGTTTGCAGTGCTAAATTACATTTAGATTAAGAACAGGCCAGGGTGGACTATATCAGGAATTTATAATAAAATTGCCTCATAATTTCCACAACAGTATCTTAATTTTCATTGTGATGACTTTTCTTCCTTCAGTATTTAGAGAAGTATAAATGCTATGCTAGATTTTTCAGTGTCGAAAAATTTAGACTTTTTTAGTTACTTTGACATTTGCTACTATAGTAACCAAGCACTCATTATACATGCATCCTCCAAATGTTTGTACTTATTTATAGGAAAATTGCACTAATGAGGTTAATAATGTGAAATGCAGCTTTCTTGCAAAATTAGCATGAGAGAATTGGTTTTAGAAAACAGGTCTTTAAGATTTTAGACAAAAATGCAATAATATAGTAAACTTTAAGAATATAGATAGAAAATAATAAAATTGGACATGTTTATAGTAAATACTCTGTTGTAGCCATTTTTATTAACTACATCTCATTAGAGAGTTTATATGTTTATATGTTTTGTTATTTTTATTAATTTTTTTATCATTGAAATTGAAAATTACTAATTTGACTGTTAGCAAATAAACTGAACAAATTATTTCCACCAACATTTTTTAAATTGCAAAATGTGCCTTAGCAATAATAATCTTTGAACATCCTCAATCAGACTTTTGATCCCATTTTTGTATAATAACAAGGACACATGACTATCAAAATAGCTTTTCCCACCAAAGAAGAAATCCTCATATTTCTTAGTGTAGAAACAACAGTGAAAAGTCAGAATTGGATTTATTCTTAATTCTTTAGGTAGATATACAGTTTACATAAGCAATATAAAAAGCAATGTTCTTTTTATATTTAATATGTTCTACAGCATGGGTTCTGTTTCATGAGTATTATGTCACCTACTGAAGCTCTGGAGTGGAGAAAGTTCTTAACTGAATAGTCACATTTTAGTGCTGTATTTTCCGTACTAGGGGTGAGAAGGGAACCTTATGTATATTTTATTTTGTCTTCAGCCATCAATAAAACGTTTTCTGTGAAATAATGTTTTGAGCATCCTTTTAAGTAAACCAAGTCCATTTGCTATCCTTAGAGAATTTGGTGTAGAGAGCAATGGTTTCCAAAGAACAGATGGTGATATCCATCTTCAGTTACTATGTAGAATAAAGGGAGTTTCAAGTAACCTTGAATTCATCCCATCCTCTCATTCATTCACCTTTCAATATCAAAGGCAGAGACTGCATTTACAATACTGAAGGCTAAAGTTTTTAGATAGTAAACAAGTGGAACAGATAATGAGTGATGCTGGTGTCTGCTGTCCTGTGTTCAGAAAGACTATGGGGGCTGAACTTCTGGCCAGGAGGAAGGATGCTGGGTTGCTGTCTAAGAAGTGAGTGCGCTCTAAAAGAATCACTGCAATCCTGTGGGAGTGCAGTCCTTTGTTGAAAGCTTTATTACTATTCCATTGTATAGCCCTTTTTTTCCACTCCTGATTCATCAGAAAAGAGGATCTGTGTTATAAAGAACTATTAACATAAAATCAAATATTCATCTAATGAACATCTTAAATTTCATATTATAGTCACTAATCACTCCCTATACCTGTGCTGTCCTATAACTAGTTTAATCTTTCGTATGGCTTGTTTTTGTTTTAACCTTTTGGTCCCAACCAAACGTTATACAATTCAAGATGTTCTGTTATTCTAAATGCATGGGATTATTTCTGCTTAAAAAATCTTGCAGCTTTAGAACATGAGCACTTGTTTCCTCCAGTGTTACCAGCTGTCTGCTAACAAGGACCTAAACATGTTCTCAGACACACGCTTCTTACCTATCTGAAGAGCCCATGTTCTTGATTCACTTGTTTCAAAGTATATAGAACAGGGCAGAGTTTTAAATGAACTGTTGGTGTCCATGATAACTGCTTACACTGATGCCTAGCATTAGCTAGCAGGAGTTACAAGCATCTTTTGATGTCTGCTTCACAGTGGAGGAAAATGACTTCTTACTGCCTCTTTATTTTCCTCATCACTGGATTCTTCAACCTTATGATCTTTTTTCCTCTCACATGGTCTGTGCATCAAAGTAATGGCACTACCTCTGGCTCTAAAATAAGGATTGAAAGAGGGTTGCCTGTGATGAGCATGCAGAGTGTGGTTGCACATGTCTGGCAGAGCAAAGGAACCTAGACCTTACTCTTGGCTACTAAATATTTTGAGTAATTTTTCCTTCAGAAAGGAAAAAATGAATGGCACCATAAAATATATCATGTACAGACTACACCATGCACAAAATACAAAATGAAAAAAATGGGAATTCCTGCTCTTGTTTCATTCAATGTCCTTGACCATACTGGATCTGACATTTGTTGTTGGAAATTCTTTCCCATGTTGTGGACCTTGGCTATTTGAAACAGCCTCTTCTGGGTAGATATTAATCTGCTTCTTAGCATAGCTTCTGTTTCTTATTGCACACTAGAGGCCTGGTGCACGAAATAAGTGCGGGGTGGGGGGGCAGTTTCTCAGCCCGGCCTGCACCCTCTCGCAATGTGGGACCCCTTGGGGGATATCCAACTGCTGGTTTAAGCCCGATCCCAACCCCTGCAGGATTAGGCCTAAACCAGAAGTCAGACTTCCTTCTCGCAATCTGGGACTGCTGACTCCTAACTGCTCGCCTGCCTGCCTGATCACCCCTAACTGCCTCTGCCTGCCTGATGCCCCTAACCACTTGTCTGCCTGCCTGATTGCCCCTACCACATCTGCCTTGGCCCCCGCCGCTGCGGCTTCATCCGGAAGGTCGTTCGGCTGTCTGGTCTAATTAGCATATTATGCTTTTATTATAGACTAGAGGCCCAGTGCATGAAAATTCATGCACTGGAGGAGGGGTCCCTCAGCCCGGCCTGCCCCCTCTCACAGTCTGGGAGCCCTCAGGGGCGGGAGGCGACCTGGTGATCAGGGGAAGGCGACACCCCATCACACCTCTGCTGCTGCCACTGCCGGCAGTGCAAGCCTCAGGCGGTTGGGCGGCTGGGGGGGCTGAGGGGACTGGGAGACTCCGGAGGCAGGCGCGGGGAGCTGAGAGGACTGGACGCCGCCATCTTGGAGGGCATGACAGTCAATTAGCATATTCCCTCATTATTGGCTGTGGGTGCCGCCATCTTTGAGGGCGGGGCAGTCAATTAGCATATTCCCTCCTTATTGGCTGTGGGCGCCACCATCTTTTGTGACTGTGTGAGGGTCAATTAGCATATCCCCCCTTTATTAGATAGGATAGGGGCTTTTGGCTGACAGACATGAATGCAGAGGTTTAAAAAAGATGAAGCTGCAGCAGAGATGGCATTCCAGTGAGACTCCCTGGGCAGTGAGAACATTGGCATTTAGCATAATTGGGCATGTGGCATCTCTTATGCATTAGAGGGCATTTTCATTATTTATGCTTGCATGAACAAACATTGGTGATGAATGAATTCAACCAAAGAGAGAAGGTTACAAAAGTGTCATATTTACTAAATGAAAAAAAAAACAATTTTGTGTGTGTGTATGTGTGTACCTACATATATTCCATTCAGTGAAATAGATGAGACATCAATAAAAATATGTCCCTGATAATTGATATTTAGAATCAAATTGTACTTAATGGGCCCGATTTTTATTTTATATTTTAAACAGGTTTGACAGGTTTGCAATTTTTTTTTTTTGAGATAGCAGTCCTGGGAATATCCTGAATTCAGGAAAGAGTTTAGAGAGGTTATTGCCTTCTTAATAATTTAGAGCTTCTATTACTCTGCCAAGTCAGAGATTAACATTTAATAGAAAAAAATTACATATCTATAATTCAGTCACAGCTATTAGATCAGATGGATTTCACATTAAGTAAAAAAGATGTTGAGCATTTAAGGACCATTAAACTACAGGACTCTTTTATTGGGTTTTAAGGCCTCTGAGCCTGGGTCCTGCTGCAAGGAGTATTTATTTTATATATATAGGATGCATTAAGGGTGGGGAAAGGGCATGCATTTTAAAAGAAAATAGGCCATGAAAAAGTGTCATTTTCCACATTGTGAACAGCTACCATATAGGTTCAGCCTTATTTTATAATAATTAGTTTTATGCATCATTAAGTTGCTTTCTTACAAGCTAGCAGAATATGGTGAAGGCCGCTTTAAAAGTGGTACCTGTAGGGAATCCAAGTAACCTGGAACCCTCTGGTGATATTTCATTTCGAGAAACCACATTTCTAATAGTTCCCAGATCACTCTACCTTGTAAAGAATTCGAGTTTGAAAATGCCTTCTCCCGTGGTCCTTAAAGACCATGGAGGAGGGCACTTAAGGAGGAGGTGTTACTTCTAATAAGTGTCTGCTTTTCTCTAGTGATACCCAAATGATCAAGGACGGACTGGAATTCCACACTGAGGACAACCACTCACTGGTGGGGAGAACATCTGTGCCATTCTGTTTAATAAGTGCTAGTAACACACTTTTCATAGTTGTAGTTAAAACATGACAAGCAATAACTTTCCTTATTATTTACCCACTAGAGGCCCAGTGCATGAAAATTCGTGCACTCAGGAGGTCCCTCAGCCTGGCCTGTGCCCTCTCACAGTCCAAGACCCCTCAGGGGAGGTCCCCCTGTTGGCTTAGGCCCACTCCAGGCCTAAGCTGGCAGTCTGACATCCCTCTGGCAGCCCGGGAGCCCTAGAGGGATGTCCGACTAACAGCTTAAGCCACAGTCGGACATCATTAGCGCTGCTGAGGAGGCAGGAGAGGTTTCCGCCACAGCTGCCGCGTTCGCAGCCATCATCCCAGCTTGTGGCTGAGCGGAGCTCCCCCTGTGGGAGCGCACTGACTACCAGGGGACAGCTCCTGCATTGAGCGTCTGCCCCCTGGTGGTTAGTCGTGTCATAGCGACCAGTCATTCCCTGTAGTTCCACTGTTAGGGTCAATTTGCATATTACCCTTTTATTATATAGGACTAGAGGCCCAGTGCACAAAAATTTGTGCACTCGGGGGGGTCCATCAGACCGGCCTGTGCCCTCTCGCAGTCTGGGACCCCTCGGGGATGACCACCTGCTGGCTTAGGCCCGTAAGCTGGCAGTCAGACATCCCTCTGGCAGCCTGGGAGCCCTCAGGGGATGTCCACTTGCCAGCGGGGAGTAGGCCTAAGCTGCAGTCAGACATCCTTAGCGCTGCTGAGGAAGCAGGAGAGGCTCCCGCCACCACCGCTGTGCTGGCAGCCGTCAGCCTGGCTTGTGGCTAAGCAGAGCTCCCCCTGTGGGAGCACACTGACCACCAGGGGGCAGCTCCTGCATTTAGCGTCTGGCCTGTGGTGGTCAGTGTGTATCATAGTGACCAGTCATTCCCAGTAATTCTGCTGTTAGGGTCAATTTGCATATTACCCTTTTATTATATAGGATAGAGGCCTGGTGCATGGGTGGGGGCCGGCTGGTTTGCCCTGAAGGTTGTCCCGGATCAGGGTGGAGGTCCCGCTGGGGTGCCTGGCCAGCCTGGGTGAGGGGCTGATGGCTGTTTGCAGGCTGGTCAAGCCCCCCACAATAGGGACCCTCACCCCATGGAGGTTTGGCCAGCCTGGGTGAGAGGCTGATGGTTGTTTTCAGGCTGGCCACAGTCCCTTTAGGGTGGGGGGTCCCCACTGGGGTGCCTGGCCAGTCTTGGTGAGGGGCTGAGGGCTGTTTTCAGGCTGGCCAAGCCCCCCCGGCGACAGAAGCTCCCAGCCTCTCCATTTTTTCTTTTTTTTATTCTGGGATTTATTTACCTTCTATAATTGAAGCTTTGTAGCCTTGAGAGGAGCTCAGAGCTGGCCAGAGGGGGCTGTAGGGAAGCTTGGCTTCCTCCATCGCCAGGGGCAACCCAAGCCCCCTGCTCGCTCCAGCTCCGTGGCCACGGCTGGCTGAAAGCAGGTATCTGGGGTTTATTTATCTTCTATAATTGAAACTTTGTTGCTTTGAGTGCAGCTCAGAGCCGGCCACAGCAGGTGGGAAGCTTGGCTTCCTCCATCATTGGGGCAACCAAACCTCCTGCTTGCTCCAGCTCCGTGGCTGCTGGCCACCATCTTGGTTGGGTTAATTTGCATATAGTCGCTCTCATTGGCTGGTGGGCGTGGCTTAAGGTATAGTGAAGGTATGGTCAATTTGCATGTTTGTCTTTTATTAGTGTAGATACCTCCTGTCCCATTCCCACTTCTAAAAACAGGATGAGTTTCATGTAGGAGTATAAAAGCAAATACACTCAGGGAGCATGTGGGAAAGGAATGGAATTAATATAATTTGTAACTTTTTTCCCTACAATGTCCAAACAAACTGATTTTCTTTCTTGCTATTATAGGCTTTTTTAAATTGCCTCGAACTAAAGTGGCACCTTATGGGCCACCTCAGAAATTCTCTTCAGGATTTAAAAATGAAGCCAATTCACATTCAGAGTATTCTTGCTAAAATCTGTTGAGTCAAAATGAAAATGACTGCTACTTAAATTTTCTTCTCATTGTTGTCGCTAAAAACATTGTCTCACAGGAGTTTCAAGTTGCCATATATGGACAATGGACAATTATAAGCTTTGTGGAAATGAAGAGGGGGAACCTTCCAGGACTGCAAGCACAGCCCTCAAGTTTGAAGTGCAACTGCCTCAATCAAATAAGGGGAACTATTTCCTGGCTTGGAGGCTTTTTTATCTTTTTAAAGTGAATTGTTCCAGTTGGCCTTAATCCCTAAGCAATATAGCTCTTTTAAAACCATCTCTGTTCTTTCACACCAATTGACCCTTTAAGAAATTCTCCCAGCTTCTGTTAGTCTAAGTCTAAATATATCTGTTAGAGTTGAAAGCGTTTAAGAGGATTTGCAATCTGTGATTATTCAAATACTATTCATTGTCAATATTTTTGCTGTGCCACAGCCAATCTTGTTATTATAAGGTACATAGCCTCTTAACGTCAGCTAAGCCCAAATACATCACAGCAATTGGGATAACTGGAAGGAGGGCTTTTCTCTGACTCCGTGCTGCCATCTGCACAGCTTGCTGTGTGGTTATGAACATCAGGAAGAATTTCTTAATAAGCTCTTGCTCTCCTTCTAGACCCTTTTGGGCAAGTTCAGCCTCTATGTTCTCTAAGTAAAGAGCAGTTACCAGGACAACAGAATTTGAGGAAGATTTCATTGTGATCTGATATCTAACGAGAATAAGGAGCTGGTGCCTTGAATTTATATTCTAGGTTCCCAAGCAAATGTCAATATGTATATTTAGTGTTTTTGCCCTACCTTGTTGCAGAATGGATTTTAAGGGGGCTTGCAGGTTTTTCTTAATATGGGAGAGGAGAAGGAGGAGGTAAATACAAAAAGGAGAGGAAAAACAGGCAGCAGCTTGGGATGCAGAAAGCATGCCACGAACACCAAAATATCCTGTTTAGTTTTTGGTAGCCGACCTCAATTTGAATCAACTTGCTGGCAATCAATGCAAGGAAGAGAACATCACTCATGTGAGGCACAGCATCTGCTAGGAAGAGCACAGTTATTCCTGGTTCTGAGGCCGGCCAGCCCCCGCACCCCATGTGGCTACAGCACATCAGTGGAGGCACTCCTCACACAAGTGTGCACTCCCTCCAGGACACATGCATCTTCCCAAGTGCTGTTGGCCTTGATGGTATGAAAGGAACACTTAAAATAACCTTTATATTTAGGACTAATTTGTAGCCTCTGAGATCACTGAACCAGAGTAATAGTATGTACATTTTGGGTCCATAAGGAAGAATTCTTTTTTTTTCCTCTTGCCTTACTCTTGGTCTTCAGATGTTTCAAACAAATTTTTAAAGTAGATGTCTGTCTCTGGCAGTTTCTGCCTTCCTTTCTCTCTTTATGCATTCAATTTCTGTGCCCCTTCAGACCTCCTATGCTCTTACCATTTCCCCCATTTTTGCACCCCTACCCCCATCCGGGCCTGCCCTGTGCTTCTGTTTTCCCTCATTGCCCTTACCTCCATTACAAGACAGAAAATGATGTAGCTTTCTGAGGCAGGAGTTAAAAACAAGTTGACCAAATTAATTTACACCAGTTGTAAATTATAACGTTAACTTTTACAAATGAATTTTCATTTAAAAAAAATGTTTAACCCTCAATGTATTAATCAGCAGAGACTCTTAGGAAGAATAATAAACTTAAGAGAAAATCATATTTTAAGGGGAAAGAAGATAATTTACAACAAGTGGAGGCATCATTTCTGCCTGAATTATGCTCACCCTGTCTTCACAATTCCAGCTTTTCACAGATTCCTCCTGCTATATTTCTGATGAAACTTTTTTTAAAAAAAATGTATTATATAGTCAACTATTATCTTTTTGTTGTTGTTAATACTCAACTTTTTGGAGAGTGAGAGTGGAAGGGAGTGTAGGAGGGGAGAGAGAGAGAGAAATAGTGATGTGAGAGAGAGACATGGATCAATTGGTTGCCTCCTACATACGCCCTGACAGGGGCCGAGGATCAAGCCTGCAACCCCGGTACATGCCCTTGACCCTTTGGTGCATGGATCAACACTCTAACTGCTGAGCAACATCAGCCAGGGCTGTATTCCTTTCTTGACCACCCAGCATAGGAACCACTTTTCTATGTTTAGGGAATCCTCTGCCTTACCAGTCTTTTTATTTCATAGAAAACATTTGCAGTTTATTAAAAGTTGCAAGCATGCCAACATAAAGACAAAGTTTTCCATTTGATGTTTCTATTCCATTCACCTGGAATGCCTTTGGGTTCCCTCCTGAGAACTACCTGTCCATTTTTCTCTTTCTGTGAGTTCATTATTGGTATATAAAAGTGCTATAGATTTCTGAGTATTAATTTTGTGTCCTGCTACATTGCTGAATTCATTTATTAAATCTAGCAGTTTTTCTATGGAGTCTTTAGGGTTTTCTATGTACAATATCATGTCATCTGCAAATAAGGACAGTTTTACTTCTTCTTTTCCAATTTGGATGCCTTTTATTTCTTCTTCTTGTCTGATCACTATGGCTAGCACTTCCAGTACTATGTCGAACAGGAGTGGTGAAAGTGAGCATCCCTGTCTTGTTCCTGTTCTTAGGGGAAATGGTTTTAGTATTTGCCCATTGGGTATGATGTTGCTATAGGTGGGACAATGGAAACTAATGAGAAAATAAACAAATGGGACTACATCAAAATAAAAACGCTTCTACACTGCAAAAGAAACCATCAACAAAATAACAAGAGAGCCCACTGCATGGGAGCCTAGTAGGGAGGAGAAATCTGGATTTTGTAAGGGAAGTGGTGCCTTCCATAGCCTGTCCTTTCCTGCTGGGTTACTCCAGGCTCCCACAGTCCTGACCACAAGGGCCAGGGCCACTCCTGGGCGGTGCTCAAGCTCACACCTGAGGCAGGACACTCAACATGCCAGTCTATGGCTGGGCAGGCCCAGGGCCGCTCTCCCTCCCCCTCTGAGGCTTGTCTCATTGAGGACCTCAGGATGCAGCCCTCTTTCATCTTCCTCTTGCTGCTCCTCTAGCTGTCAGCTCAGCAATGTAGCCCAGAGAACACATGACTGAGCCACTCTGATGTCCTGAGCACGTGGCTCTGCGTGATACTGCTGCTCTGCTCACTGGGTGCAGCGGACATGGGTCCAGCCTGGTGGGAGACAGACAGACACCTATACTGGTGTGCAGAGCACTGGGGTGGGGGAGCAGAGATGTCCTGGGGACTTACGGGAGCCTCCTGACACATGTGGGGTGAGCTCTGGGGCTCTGAAAGGCTCCAGGAGTACATGGTTAGCTGAAGAGTGAGCAGAGGGGGATGAAAACGGAGGGAAGGAAGGACACACAGGACAGAGTGACAAGCTGATGGGACAGCTTGTGCAGCAGCCCCGAGGCAAGAGAGCCACATAAAGCTCCCAAGGATCAGGCAGGAAAGTGATGGGGTAAGTGGCCAAAGCCTGGCTGTGCCTGTGCTGGGGCAAAGCTGTGCTTGGCCTGGGAAGCCATGTCAAGAGGCTGGGGTTTGGTGATGAAATGATGGGAGTCAGGGAAGGGTGTTAAGCAGGAATCTCAGGAGCAGGTTTCTGTTTTAGAAAGAGGTGGGCTGCTGTGGGCACATTGGTTTTCAGAGGGAAAGGATGGAAGGGAGGATACTTGGTCAGGAGGCTGTCTTGCTCATCCAGGTAAGAGCTGCACTAGTCGGGCAAGAAGGGAGAGGCTGGACAGATGGGGAGGGAATGCTGAGGAGGTACACCAGGAGGGAGAGGGGTCCGGGCATCCTGCTTGGTCTTCTTGGTGGGAAGTTCTGGAGGAAACTAGATTCTTGGGGGAGGCAACCATGTAAAACATGGGTGGACATCACGAGAGCCACCCAGATGCCCCTTAAGTGAGACCTGTTCCAAGCTGCAGGGAGTGCTGTGGGCAGGCAGCCCTCAGGGTCAGCCCCTCCAGGTGTATGAGGTCCTGGACATCTTAGCCCACCTCAGCACGTCTCTAAAGGGGCATTTTACCTTGAATGCTTCTGTGGCTTAGGCCCAGGCTCTCTTTGGACCTAATCACAGCTCACCATCTCCCTCCATGCTTTCTTCTTTTCTTCTCCACAGGTGTCTGTCCTCCTTCATAAATTTCCTGCTCACTACAGTCCACCAAGAGTCTGATTCCCAGTGGCCCCAATGAATCACATCCTTGTGTTCACATCCTTTTGCAGTGACGTGCAGGGGTGCAGCCTATTTCTCCACCCCTTGAATCTGAGCTGGCCTCGTGTCTTGTCTTGCTTTCACCCAGAGAATGTGTAGAAATGACTTTCTGGGACTTCTGAGTCCAGGCCCATATGGACTTGAAGTTCCACTTTTGCTCTCAGAACCCA
Organism: Myotis lucifugus; assembly: GCF_000147115.1. NCBI lineage: Eukaryota > Metazoa > Chordata > Mammalia > Chiroptera > Vespertilionidae > Myotis > Myotis lucifugus. The sequence goes on along the minus strand of NW_005871089.1, from coordinate 1,406,706 downwards.
GCTGCCATGTAAACACCTCAGGCTGTCCTACTGCAGGAAGGCTGTGTGGGGAAAACTGAGGCATCCAGCCACAGCCAGCACCCTGGCCTCAGTGAAGCCACCTTGGATCCATAGTCCCAGTTGGGCCACCAGAGTCAACACAATATGGAGCTTTCCCCGCTTGAATCACCCAAATTTTGTCCCATAGAATTATGGGTAATAAAATGATTGTTGTTTGAAGGCTCTACGTTTTGGGGTAGTTTGTGATTCAGCAACAGAAAAGTAGAATGGCATGTCTGTACCACCAGGAAAGAGGCATGGCCTGTGATCAGTAGGGTGGTGATCCACACACTGGAAAACCTTGGAGGGGAGGGCCTTCCACCAACTCCCACAGGATTAAATGCAGCTCTTGTCTCCCAGGATGAGGTTCTGTTTTGTTCCGTCTGAACCCATCAATGCTCATCTATCTCTACTCCTGGAACAGGGAAATGATAGTGCTATTACCTCTTTTTTTTTAAAATATATTTTATTGATTTTTTACAGAGAGGAAGGGAGAGGGATATAGAGTTAGAAACATCGATGAGAGAGAAACATCGATCAGCTGCCTCCTGCAAACCCCCGACTGGGGATGTGTCCGCAACCAAGGTACATGCCCTTGGCTGGAATCGAACCCGGGACCCTTCAGTCCACAGGCCGACGCTCTATCCACTGAGCCAGACCAGTCAGGGCAGCGCTATTACCTCTTAAGCAGGTGTCTGTAGAGAGAAGCAACTAGCTGCCAAAGGAGAAAAGGCCCAGCCTCTGCAGAGACATCCATTGTCCTGTTCTGCTCCAGGCAGAATCCCAGTGTATAATCCCCTTCTGTGAGAGCTGGCTCAGAGTGCTCCACACGCTCGTTACTCATCTGACTATTTTCATGCCATCCCAGTGGAAAATAAAAGCCATCAATAAATCACAGTGTTGCTGCAGGCTATACTAAATGATCTGGGCCAGAGCGCTGGCTATACCAATTGCTGACTACAGGGCCAAGGCCACTCATGGGCAGTGCTCCTCCAGGGCTGAAGAACACATGCTCTGCTGTCATTCCAGATGTGAATCCACCTCCCCATTGCCCTTGATAGCTGAGTGGGATTAAAATCCATGCGCAGAGGAGCCCTGGACTTGTCAGAAGGCCTGGGTTCAGCCTCTGCATTAGCTGTGTGCTATTGGGCTGGCTGCTGGCCCCTATGAGGCTTTGGGATCTTCATTTGTGCAATGTCCAGAAAGTCTTGTTGTGAGAACTAAGCGAGAATATGAACATGAGATTTGCACACCAGTAAGTGCCATATATGTGCATTTGTGGCATCATTATGGCCATTATTTCAGAGTAACCATAACATGTCGAGAGTACCTTCGGAGAAATGTACTAGATTGGACACTGAAGTACCATGAGCAATCATACATGATTTGTTTTTAACTTTACTTCTTCATGGTTCAAATATATCCAGTAATATTTGCCCCATCAATTTCATAGAGCTATTGTGAGGCTCAAACCAGATAACCGTTGGGGGAGCCCTTTGGCAAAGCATTAAGTTGCACAAATGTAGGATGCTTGACGCAATCACTCCTTTTCTAAAGTCTATTGTTTGTGAGCATTTTTTGTTTGTTTGTTTGTTTGCCAGTCTTCCTATTTCTCAGGTTTTCAGTATTATTGAGAATTTTCCCCAACACTTGCTAAAATAATCAAGAAAATTTAGGCCAGTTGGTTTTTTGGAAGGAAAAAACCATTACTGAGTACTCACTGCATTCTAGGCTTTCTAATATGTTAGCTCATTTAACAGTGCTTTAACATGGGCGCATTTGTCTCTGTTTTCACAAAGGAGGAAACTGGGGCCAAGAATCTGCTCAATGACACAGAACTGGAATTTGGCCTCAGTTCTGTCTATCACAGCACCCTGGAGACTCAAGATCACTGTTTTTTTCTCATTAGAGATGCTCTACACTTATGCACATTTTCACTACTTCCTCCCCATTATTGATCTTTCCTATCACAAGACTCCTTTAGTTAAAATTAATTTATGGATTCAAGTATCATATGAAGCTACTGATAGTCCAAGCAATCAGTGGTGACAAAAATATGTTGATCTGATTCATGATACAGAAAAGCTTTTCCATAGATGCATTATCTCCATGTACCTCTGCACCGTGGAACCACTCAGGAGAGCCACAGGCTATGGAACGTTTGAGAACATGAGAATGTTTTCTTTTAAAACAAAGGATGGATTGATCACGTCAGGAAGACAATTGCCTTGCATATCTACTGCGCTCAAGGGAACCTAGTAAGTAGTGCCCTCTTACCTTACTCTAGTTTCTGAGTGGACTGAGAAATAAGACAAGAGAATAAGGCAGATAAACATCAAAATAGCTCCTTTATTATTGATGAACTTGACGTTTTGTATTTTTGATCCTGAACTTCAGTTTTGGATAAATGTATCCATCCAGAAATACTGGATTGGGGATTTTTGCTCTGGGAGGAATGAAACAGAGAGTGTGCTTCCTTAGGGCAACCTGTTTCCAAGAGAAAAGGAAGAAGAGACTGGACTGCGCATCCCAGTTTGTCTTTCCTCCTTTCTAATTCACCAATCTGAGTGAGGCCAGAAGTGTTACAAAACATGGTGCCCCACCCTAGCTGGTTTGGCTCAGTGGATAGAGCGTCAGCCCGCGGACCGAAGGTCCCGGGTTCGATTCCGGTCAAGGGCATGTCCTTCAGTTGCAAGCTCCTCCATGGCCCAGGCCCTGGTCAGGGCATGTGCAGGAGGCAACCAATCGATGTGTTTCTCTCACATTGATGTTTTTCTCTGTCTTTCCCTCTCTCTCCCACTCGCTCTAAAAAAAAAAAAAAAGAAAGAAAAAAGAAAAAAAATGGATGGAAAAATATATTGATGTGAGGATTAACAAAAACAAAACATGTGCCCCTACATGTAGAATTAGACATGGGTGGGGAATAAATTTTTCCTCCTGACAGTGACATTGGGTTCTAAGGAAAACTGTAAAACTAGCTAGAGTACTGTAGAAATCTAGAAAATATTATATTGTTGAAGAGGAAGGCAGTCCAAAATAAGTCTCTTGGATTGATAAAACCAAGGGATCAAGGAATAGAAGAAGAGTAAAAAAATGAACTCTCTCCTTCCTCAGAAATCACCACTTAATAAATGTGAAAGACAGAATAGGCAATGAAAAATGGTTGAGAACATACTGGTTGAGAGGATGACAATTTTGAGTTCCTCTTGGAAGTCCCTATTTAAAAATGCCTAAGTTTGATTCTGAAGGTTGTTCTGGGAGAAGGAGAAAATACCTTTGACCCAAACTTCATTTGACTTATGTTTCAAAAGGTGAGCCAGTCTATCCCATATAGAAAAATTCCACCAAGAGCATTTATGGCATAGTTTTTATGCTAAGTGATTGATTTTGTCTGAATGTTTGTCAAAGCAACTACAGTGACATCTGGTAATGAAGAACTAGGTAATTGTATTAGTTCTTCCACTTAGCACAGTAAAAAGACAGAACAGACAAAATATTATTTTTAAAACTCTGCTTGAAGACTCTAACCAGCTGATATAATGGTGAAGAGTATTGGAGGAGAACAGAAACCTATAAAGATAAATTCAGAATCTGGGGTTTCAGAATATGTTCTCTAACCTAAAGGGAATTAAATTAGAAATCAATGATGATACAGCATCAAGAAAAACCATCCACATATTTGAAATTAAACAACACAGTTCTCCAAAAAACCAACAACCAATCCAAAAAAATGCAAACAACAAACACCCAAGGAGAATGCAAACAACAAACAACTACTAATCCAAAAAATGCAAACAACAAACAACAACTAATCCAAAAAATGCAAACAACAAACACCCAAAGAACAAATACCCAGGTGAATCTGAAGAGGCAGAGCTTATTTCTAGAAGGTAAGGTCAAGAAATTGAATGAATGGGGAAATGGCCATGATTCAGTATAGAGGAGGTAGAAAGAGAATGAGTGTATAAGAAGAAAAGTGAAAAAACAAAATACAAGAAAAGAGAAAATATATTTAAAAATATACATATAAAAGAAAAATTATATATATATATAAATATATATATAGCCAGCTACCATAATGACCAGAGACCAGAACACCACGGCCCCTTGCTCAGGCTGGCCTTGCCCCCCCGGGGAGCGGTTAGGGGTGCCCCTAGGCAACGTGATAGGGTGCGAGTTTGATGGGGGGAAAGTCGAAGAAATAGAGGGGAAGATCTTAAGGGTCTGCGGGGTTGGGGTGGTCAGCCTGGAGTAGGTTTGGAGTGTGCTGGGGAAGGACGAGCAAGATCAGATTGGAAACGGCTCAGCACAGTACCTTTCTCATCGCGAACCAGGACGGCGCCAGCTGTGGACTGAATGGGCGGTTGTCTCATGAGTGCGCTTGGGACCAACATGTTCATGGCAGTGGCAGGACTCCCGAAACTTCACTGATTCCAAATAGTTAACAGCCATCAACGTCAAAGAACAGAAAGATCCTCTCCAACTAGAGGCCCTGGACTTGCAACGCGACTGAAGGAAACACCATTTAAGGAGGAGCTAGAAAACCCGAAAGTATGCGACCAGAGGATTGTGGGATTGTGGAGGACGCCTGGGCGCCTACGGCTAGAATGTGAGCCTGTTATTGTGCATGTACATAGTCAGCCCTATAGTCCTCAGTCTTGCAGTATTTGGACGTGACTTCTGGCAGGAAATTATTTCTATTGAGGTTTGCTGTTCCCTTGCGGCGAGGAAGATCAGAATTAAAGGTTTCGTTTATTACCTTGGTTTGAAGTGGGGGACAAGAGCCACCAGTATGACCAGCTCTCCAAGGAGTACACACACACCTCCCAGGAACTGCAGATGAAGCGCACCACAATCAAAGCCTTCAATGAAACCATCAAGATCTTTGAAGAGCAGGGCCAGACTCAAGGGAAGTGCAGCAAGGAGTATCTGGAGCGCTTCCGGCATGAGGGTAATGAAAAAGAGACGCAGAGGATCCTGCTGAACTCAGAAGGGCTCAAGTCTCGCTGAGATTCAGGAGAGCCGCATGAAGCTGGAACAGGAGCTGCGGACACAGACCTTGGACAACCAGGAGATCTATAAGCGCATGAACAGCCTGAAGCCAGACCTCATGCACAAGATCCGAGACCAGTACCTGATATGGCTCACCCAGAAAGGCACCCGGCAGAAGAAAATCAACGAGTGGTTGGGAATCAAAAATGAGCCTGAAGAGCAGTATGCACTGATGGAGGATGAACTCTAATGTCAATCCAGAGAAGGTGGGAAGAGTCCCCAAATTAACAGGAGTGAAGTTTCTGATACCACAGAAGAATAGAGGCTATAAAAAGAAATTCAGCTGAGTTTTGAGATATTAGAAAAAGTGTTTTCTTTGCACATCTGAACTTGTGAAATGGAATTCACAACCACTTCACAAATATTTGATTTAATTAGTCTATTTTCAAGATACATTTTAGCATTTTTGTGGTGTCTGAAATGAGTTTTGAGAAATAGGACCCTCATTTGTAACTTCGCTGCTTAGTGTCACAAGCCAGCTCTTATTACAGAGCCTGGCTATGGGAAAAATGAGGAACTTAAATCTAAAACTGATACAGAAGAATAAAAGTCCCCAAATAGTTGTCAAGTTTGGAAATAAGAGCAAAGAGAGAGCACTTGATTGATCAGACAGGAAGATGTGAGAGCATGTGGCAACGCCCCTGGTGGTTCCTGTGCGGGAATGGGCATAGAGATACACAGAAAGAAGAGGGAGCCTGGAAACAGACCCCTATGTGCGGGGCCTGGTGTAACAGAGTGCCACAATCACCTGGGCAAGAACAGCTTGCTTATTAGATGGTGTTGGAAAACCCTGCTCATTCTATGAAAATAAAGCTGAATCCTACTCTTAACCTGTACAATGATGAGCCCTACTTAGATTTAAGAACTAAATTTGAAAGGTGAAACTATAAAGCTAACAGGAAAAATTGTTAGAAGATACCTTTGCTATTTGGGGATCGCCAAAATCTTCTTAAATGCGACCCTCAAAACCCCTCTCCTTAGGGAGAAAAATTAATGCATTTGATGATATCAAAATTAAAGATTTTGTTAAGTGGTCTTCATAGATGACATTTGTAAATCTATAACAGATTGGGAAGTGTTTTTACAATGTCAAAAATTATTGGGATAAGTGGAAAACATTGAATATGAACCCAGAATTTGACATTAGTGTTGTATAAATGTTAAGTTTATTGGATGGGGGAATTGTATTATGGCTTATGTAGGAGGATGTTCTTGTTCTCTGGAGATTCACACTGAAAAATTTAGTGGGAAAGTGTCTGAATGTCAGCAACTTTCAAATGTGTCATCTAAATATATTTATATATCTATACACTTATGTCATAGAAATAGAGATAAATAAAGCAGGCATGGAACAATTTTTACTACTTAAATCTATTATGATAGGCAAGTTTTTTGTTAGTTTGAAAATTTTAAAAATAGAAAGTTGGAGGAAATAGCAATAAAGTAACATTCAGAATATAAGTTCTGGAATAAGTTTGAACTGAGGAAAAAAAAATACAGTTATATTTTTTGCATGTTAAATTATTACACATGAGTAGAGGTTTACTCCTGCTATCTTGCCATTTGCAACTATTATGCTCCCTAACTGCCCAGGATCCAAGTGAAAGATAATGCTTAACCCAAAGTATTGGATCCATGGTGGAACATTTTGGAGAGGATAGTCTACTAAGAGGATGTTTCTGCATGTAGTAGGGGAGTGGGGAACCCATGCTACAGTACAACACATAGGAGATTTTATGCGTGGTCTAGAAAGATTTTCCTAAATCCCAGAACTTCTTTTTCCTAAAAGTATAATTGTATTACAGTAGGCAGTCAGCTAGTTAGATGCTAAAAAAAAAAAGAAGGGCACAAAACTGGCTAAGCCTAAGCCTGATTAAGTCTATAAATTACAGCTTCAGACATCCCAGGGGACAGCCGCATCCTATTTAATTCCCAGGGCCGGCAGAAAGATTGGCTTTTCAATCTCCTGGGGAAAACCAGCCATTTGCATGGACTACTAGGGAGAAGGGAGAGGGATAAAACAGTAAGAGATACATTCCTCTGCTGACATAAGGGGAGGAGTCTAATCTGGGGAAAGGATAGGATAGGATAATGGCATGACACCCCACCTCCTTCCCTCCCCCCAAATATCCAGGAAAAAGATTGAGTAGAGAGAGGGCCTCGCACAAGCCCATGAAGAACCAGGAAAGAGATTGGTTAGTTTGAAAGAAAGCTTACCCTTTCCCAAACCTAAGAAGATATCACCAAAGCTTAACAAAGGCCCGAGGGTCGTTGGTTCATGTGCTCTCTCCCAACAGCAGCAGGGCCGGCCTGGGTGTGGCAGCCACATGGGCCCAAGCTCAGCGCCAGCGGGCAGGATGGAAACAGAGACTAAGCTAGACTACTAGAGCTTCGGTTGCCCTGGAAATGGCATGGCACCTCTGGGCCCTGGTCCTCCTGAGCCTGGTGGGACAGTGTGGCGGCTCCAGAGGCTGGACTTTTTTTGCAGCGAGAGGGAGCTGAGCCATCTGGTCATGGATGGCACCTGAAGGTAGTCCTTTGTTTTTGTTCCAATAAATCTTACCACTACACCTCGTCCTCCTATGCATGGGCCCCCAGAATGCTTTTCTCATGACTCCGGGGTAGAATCCTATTTCCACCAGCAACAATTGTGTCCTACAGATAAAGATCCACTATTTGAATGGATGCTAGCAAGGACAGAGGTCTGTTCAGGGAAGAAAAACAAGTGTGTCGATTTACTATGTAGGAATGATCTCTCAAGGTTTTAAAGATTAATGTATTAGTTCTTTTTGCAGGTGTTGATTGTTACGTTTTCGCCTTCACGGGAACTTAAATTGCAGTGCCGTAGACTTTTTTGAGGTGAAGCAGAGGTTGATATTGGAGTTGCTATAACCAAGGGCGAGACTGCAGAGAAATTTTCTGTTGAGCAGCAAAGGAGTCTTAGCTTGTTGAATTTATGCAGGGACAAAACCGTGAGAGGAGAACTCTTCTGAGCAGAAGGCCCTGTTCTGACCCCTCAAAATCCCCAGGAAGAAGGCCAGGGTGGGAGGGAGGAGTGGACTTGGATTGAGTGGCCACCATGTGTCAGAGGCCAGGCCAGGCCAGGCTTCCTACACGGCGTTTGTGTTTTTCAAATGTCCCCTCATGAAGCAGGCATCTTCCCTGCCCAGCTTACAGATGAGAACTCTGAGGTCCAGAGGTCACAGCTAGTTGATGGGAATGCTAGGGTTCCAACCCCAGCTGCCTTTCCTACCACCCTGGGCTGCCACACTCAAACAAAAACCGAAAAATATTTTGGAGCAATGAAACCTGGTCCTGAAGGCCTCCATAGGGCTCCAGCTAGTTTGTCTGAGTTCATCTTAAGTCCTACCCCATCTTAAGATGCTTTGGCAACCTAACACCATCAGCAGAAAACACCTCCAGGAACAATTACTCATCCAAATCGAGTCTGTACATGTCAGGTCACACAGCTCTCCGTTCCATGTGCAGAATTTATTAGTGCCCCAGCTTCAGGTTCAAAAGGTTTTGTCCATTGAAACATGGAAGGAAAGAAAACATCCTCCATGGACGCTGGGGCCGCCACGGAGTGGAGTGAGGTGCACCTTCCGGGGACACACCAATTGCCCAGAGAGATGAAGCAGGAGGAGAGACAGTCTGGTTTCCAAACCCCTAAGAGGCCATGATTTTGTGGTTGTTTGCCTCTAACCCTTTGAAATCCCTGCTCTGCAGGGAGGAAGAGGCATCAACTAGAGATCAAGGTTGATGAAAAGTTGAATATTCAAACTGACATTCACCAAGAATGATGAAGCAGGAGCCTTAAGAACATAACAGCCCTGGCTGGTTTGGCTCAGTGGGTAGAGCGTCGGCCTGCGGACTGAAGGGTCCCAGGTTCTATTCCAGTCAAGGGCACATGTTCAGTTGCGGGCTTGATCCCCAGTGGGGGGCGTGCTAGAGGCAGCCAATCAATGATTCTCTCTCATCATTGATGTTTCTATCTCTCTCTCCCTCTCCCTTCCTCTCTGAAATCAATAAAAAAATATATTAAAAAAACAAAAGAACATAACAAATGATTCTCCTGAAATAAAATGTCAAGCACGCTATATTTTTCTTGGACTTTTTTTCTTCATCCTGACCCCCATCCACCGCCATACACTTAGATTTTGGCTTATTTAAACTTTAGGAGAGTTGCCAGTCAGGCAGGAAGAAGTGAAATTAGGAGTGTTCCAAAACCTTGGTTTTTAGACATTAATACAGTATGTGAATGATAAGGGGCTGGTGAAAACCTGCAAGGGGCCAATTTTAAAGCAATCCTTCCTGTCTGGGTCAGCACTGGCTCCGGTGGGGCTTGGGATCATGGGAGGGCATCTCCTGGGGTGTGTGGGCTCTGAGCTTTGGCACATCTTGGGATGGAGTGATGAGACCTGATCCTGAATTGGATTTACTATAATTAGTTACAACAGAATTGTTCTGCCTCCAAATGAAATGTTTGTTTCAAACAGACACGATGAGTTCGCAAGCATGTTGCCGAAAACCCTGACTGTCCTATCAGGAGGTAACAAGTCTGCATGCAGGTAGTCGGTGGCTTACTTGGCTTTGCCTGGTGTGGACTCTGTGGTTTTGGGGTCCTCCTTTTTGTTTTCTCCAAAGAGGGAAATGACTCACTCACTATGGCCCTGTTATTTACAGGGGTGTGACTAGGTCTCATAAGGAAGGTTCTAAATTTTAATGTGTCAAATTGAGACTAAAATTTTACAGCCAGTTCCATCTGCTCATCTATGTTCTTTCTCCCTCATCCATCTATCTGTCATGGTCTAAACGCTTGCTACCCCCACCCCCCAATTTCTATATTGAAAACCTAACCCCCAAAGGTGAGAGTAGTAGGAGATGAGTCCTCTGGGAGGTGCTTAAATTCTGAGGATGGAGCTGTTTTGAATGGGATTAGTGCCTTATAAACGAGGGCCCTTTGACCATGTGAGGACACAGTGAAAAGGTGCCAGCTATGAACCCCAAAGAGGGCTCTCACCCAATCATTCTGGTGCCTTGATCTTGGACCCCCCAGTTCCCAGACTGTGAGAAATAAATTTCTTTTGCTTATATGTACCAGCGTGTGGTATCTTGTTATAGCAGCCTGAATGAACTAAGACACTATCTTTCTTTTCCTTCTTCTTATCTATCTATCTATCTATCTATCTTTCTATCTATCATCTATCTATCTATCTATCTATCTATCTATCTATCTACCTACCTATCCAATTACTCAACAAGTACTTACTGAGTACCTACTCCCTGCCAGGTCATGGGAAAATCCCAAGACAAGCTTTTCTAAAGTCCCTGGGGCCTTTAGAAACACTTGAATCACCTCCTAGAGCTTATTAAAAATATGGATCCCAGCTCAGCTGGTGTGGTTCAGTGGTTGAGCACCAACCTATGAACCAGGAGGTCATGGTTTGATTCCTGGTCAGGGCACATGTCCGGGTGGTGGGCTTGATCCCCAGTGTAGGGTGTGTAGGAGGCAGCCAATCAATGATTCTCTCTCATCATTGATGGTTCTATCTCTCTCTCCCTCTCCCTTCCTCTGTGAAATAAAAATATATTTTAATAAATATAAATAAATAAATAAAGTCTCCCATCTTTAGACTGGATTAGATTTAGGTTGGGAGATTTTTGAAGATTGCAGATTCATGCTCTAGGACAGCCGTGGGCAAACTACGGCCCGCGGGCCGGATCCACCCGTTTGAAATGAATAAAACTAAAAAAAAAAAAGACCGTACCCTTTTATGTAATGATGTTTACTTTGAATTTATATTAGTTCACACAAACACTGCATCCATGCTTTTGTTCCGGCCCTCCGGTCCAGTTTAAGAACCCATTGTGGCCCTCGAGTCAAAAAGTTTGCCCACCCCTGGTCTAGGACAACAAGAATCTCTTGTTTAGCTATATCCCAGGGCTTATAACATTGGTAGGTACTTAGAAGGTGCTCAATATATGCCAGTTAAACAAATGAGACCTCCAACCCCTCTCTTCATCTTGGGAGGTGGGTGTGATGGAGACTTCTCCAAGTTGCATTTAAAGGAGAAACTAGCCAGAGGGATAGGAGAACTGGTCTGATGCTGAATGTGCTGGGTTCCAGATGGTGGCTCCATATCCAAGAGACTGCAGAGGCCTTGGGAAGAGTGGCAGCCACCAGCCAGCACACCGTTCCCTACCTGAGTGAGCTGTTACCAAAGGCAAGAAAGAAACATCCTCTGCCATCCTCTTTGTCACCGTTTCTGATCATTGCAGAAAACACCCCTTTCAAGGTTGCTGGCCACAAGCTCTGGCTCAACCTGTAGCACGGGCCACTTGAAGCTTGGCAGGGCATCTGGCTTTCATTCTGAGGTTGAGTCCAGAAGCTCCAAATATATGTGATCCTGAGATCATAAAATAGGATTGAAGGTTTCCTGGCAGGCATGGCTGATGGCTGCCTTCTTGAATCCCTGCACCTGGGCCACCACTAAAGCAGAAAGAGGTAGGAGCAATCTTTAAATTCAGCCTGTAGACTGCACCCACCCCCTAGACTTGCTCTGTGATTCAGGCACTTCCCTTGGGGGCTTACCAGCCCCCAGGCACCAACGGTTCCAGCCTAGGAGGCCAGCAAATCCCCACAATGGCTGCCTCCCGCTGAGGACACAACATCAGCCCAAAAGCTGGGCAAAGCGTCCTGAGCTGCTCCCCATGCAGACATCGCAGCGGGAGTTCACAAGCAGAGAGTGCCACCTGGGCCTGGTTGAGCTCCTGGGAAGCCCTGGCATGTCCACCAGAGACTCCTCCTTCTGTGCCTCTCCCCTCCATTCCTTCCCTTCCTCCCTCTTCCTCATCCTTCTCTTCTTTGGCCTTTGAATATGATTTTCTTTAAAGGAAGAGTTTATTTTGCGCTGTGATACTCATTTATAGCGAAATAAGTGAAAGGTCTGGGCACCTGGCCCACGTGGGGCGGTTCTCGGGTAATTGCTTTTGTGCGCCTTCATTTGGCCGCTGGAGCTTGGACCCTCTCCCGCCGACATCACACCGGCTTCAGCTGGAAGGGGAAGGACTTCAGCTTTTCATCTCTGGGCCTCTTTGTTACTAGTGGATCCATGGTTTGGCCTGGAATTAGAGAGGGGTGTGGGGGTTGAGAACTGGATCTGGAAACTGTCCCGGGGAGGCGGGGTGGGAGCGGGGGCGGGGGGGGGGGGGGTGGTGCGTGGAGGCACCTTAGAATGGCTGCCCACCTGGCTGGTGCGGGGGACCTGTAGCCAGCCAGCCGAGTGAAGGATGGAGCCTCTGGCCGTTGGGTCGCCACTGGTTTTAGATCCAGGAATAAAGGCCTCTGAGGGCCCTTGTGATGAGGGATTTAAAGTGATTTGGCACAAGCAAGAGATGCATAAAAGATGTGAAAAAGCTAAAGGGTTGAGCTCGAGAACCATATGCTCAATTTCCTGAGTTGGAGATTGCTTTTGGGGATAGTTTTTAGGTCAGCGGTTAATATTTCCTTAAAAGCTGGCTTATTTCTATACCTTATTATTATTATTTTTTAAATGTAGCTTTGAGAAAAACCAAATTATCCTTCAGCATGCCTAAGAGGATTCTGTCTGTCATATGTTTCAGGATCTTTATGGTGCCCATATCTAGCACAAACCCTTTCCCATAAAAATACCAAGGGAGGGCATTTTGATAGGATTTTAAGCTTATTTAAAATTAATTGCAGATTCATTTCACTGCACATTCACTGAGGGTTTTTCTTTTTCATTATTAGCATGAAGAAATGGTGCGGGTTCTGCCAAAAGTCGGGGAGGAGAAAACGGCTGCTGTTAAAGTTTCTTCGAGGCAGCAGACATCTGCTTACGGTGCGCATTCCCAGCCTCACCAGGCTCTGGCCCGTCTCTGAATGAACCAAGCCCATGGCCTGCATTGAGAGCCTGACCCTTGGGGCCTCCTTCTCCCCTCCTGCCTGGCCGGCAAAAGGCATCACAAGGAGGATGTAAATGGCACATTTGGGGACCCCTGAAGGCAGAGACTGCGTGGGAGAAGAGCAGTGTGCCGGGGGAAATGGATGGTCCGTGGATTGTCCCAAGGCAAGATTGTCCCATAGGCCTCTTAGCTCTGGGCTGTGTGTACCTGGGAACTTGGCAGGTATCTACCAGCAGAAACAAGTTGGGCATTTGTGTTAGATAAATAGAGCCTTTGAAGGTCTTTGTGAGATGACAGTTATAACGAGCATGAGTTTCTTTGAACTGCTGAGACCCCAAAGACATATTCACTGGTTCCTGGAGATGAAGAAGGCTTTGGTTCCTGGAGATGAAGAAGGCTTAGGGTGGGGGGAGGGCTGGCATCCAGTCAACCCACCAACTGGGAAGCTGATGAGGTGTGATGGACTTTCCCAAGGTCAAGTAGCTGGCAGGGAAGAACCAGAATTAGGGACCAAGCTCCTGACCCCTAGTCAAGTGCGCTCCATCCCATGCTGAGGCTATGGGGAAACCACCTCTTAGACTGGAGAGCAGTTTCTTCGAGGCAGCAGGTGATTATGGTCTTCTCCCAGGAGCATCTCACTAGTTATCATAGTCCTGAGGCCGGTGCCATGATGATCACCTTTGCAGAGGAGGCCAAGGGCAAGATTTCAAAGTTCCCCTCCCACTTCCATCCCGTGGTTCCTACTCTCTATACATCCCCACTCTACCTAGACAACCACAATGACATTTCAGCTCCCCTGGTATCAGTGCCAGCTCAGACTCCATGTCCAGAAGTTCCTGAAATGTCTGTTTGGCTGTTATCTTTTCCTAATGCACAGTTACCATAGTAACTGTATGCAGGACTCTTGGGGAGGGGATCAGGAAATGGGTCCTTTCTGGAGGAGATCTGGCCTCCTCTTCAATGAATGGGTCCCAGGCCTGTGAACTGACTTAGATCTGGAAACTGTATGTAGAACATCACATTCTCATGTGGCAGCTGACAGCAGCCTCCACTTGTTAGCTTTCAGTGTTTTTTGTTTGTTTATTTATTTATTTAGGCTTTATATTGTGCCCCCAGAACAGCATGGTCAGTTAGCAACCATGAAGATCCCCGCAGGTGAAGGCAGCCTGATCGCCACTCCAGCCTGCTGCCTATTACAGTAATGGTCTACCTTGCTGCTGCTGATTAAATGCTCTCCTTAGCATCAGCCTTTCGGGAATCCCATCATCCCCACGAGGGATTCTGGGGATCCCAGTTCCATGGCAGCATCTCCTACTTTTAACCCTGTCATGCAGAGAACAGCCACTACCACTGAGCTTCTAGAACAGTGGTTCTCAACCTTGGCTGCACATTAAAATCACCTAGGAATCTTTTTAAAGTCCTGATTTCTGGGCCTCAAGTGAGGTCTGTGCTTTTACATAATACATCCATTCTAACATTTTCACCTTCCTGAGAATTCACCCCTTCCTCAATCTCATGCCAAACATCCCAGCATCTCCACCCTTTGATCAGGCCTTCAGTGAGTCCACCCTTGCAGAAGGCACCAGCAGTGTCTTAGGGAGGGCTCCAAAGGTCCTTGCCAAGATACTGACTGGGTCATGAGTTATGGCACGCTCCAATGTCAATAAATATAAAAGATATTCAATCTTTTCTTTAGCCAACTGTAGTGAGCTCAAACTCAAAATCCACTCCCACACGTGTTCCCATGGTTCTTGCAGGTTCACCAGCCAGATACTGCCATTCTTCTGATGTGTAAGCTCTCTCCTCCCAGAGAAGGGAGTGTGTTTATCTTCTTCGGCTGTGCTGAATCCTGACCCTGGTTATTGGGCAACAAGTGACAGTGGGGAAAGATCTTGAGAAGGTCAAAATCATTCTAGAAGGAACCTATCTCAGGTGAGCTTTGTGCATAGTTTCTAAGCCTTGGGGAGGCTGTCCTTCTCAAGTAAAGAGGAGGGCCATTCTTCTAGTCCCGAGGACTCAGGGCATCTGAGGGTTCAAGATTCTCAGGTTTGTTCATCCAATGTCCCTGTTGCATATCTCAGGGTCTCACTTCTTCCATGAAGTCTTGGCTTTTATATGGGAGACTTGTCTTCTTAGTAGCATTGCCACCTTTATGTGGGGCCTGAGTTTCAGCCCAGGAGCCCTGTGGGTAAAAGAGATGAGAGTCTCCACAGGGGCCCTCTGGCTTCCACAGTGAACCTTGAGTTGATCACTACCTAATCTGGGCCTGTCATTTTATTTCCTTTTCTTTCTTTAAATAGGCTAATTTTAGAGCAGTTTGAGTCACAGCAAAACTGACCTGTAAATATCGAGAATCCCCAGATACTTATTGTTTTAATTTTAATTTTCCTGATGACATATGATGTGGAGCATCTTCTCATATGCTTATCTGTATATCTTCCTTGGTGAGGTGTCTGTTCTTTGGCCCATTTTTAAATCAGGTTGTTCATTTTTCTTGTTGATGAGTTTTACGAGTTCTTTGTACATTTTGGATAACAGTCCTCTATCAGATGTGTCTTTTGTAAATATTTTCTTCCAGTCTGTGGCTTGTCTTCTCATTCTCTTGACAGTATCTTTCACAGAATGGAAGTTTTTAATTTAATGTAGTCCAGCTATCAATGATTTCTTTCATGGATTGTGCATTTGGTGTTGCAACTAAAATGTCATCTCCAAACCCAAGGCCATCAAATTTTTTTCCTATGTTATCTTTTCAGAATTTTATAGTTTTATGTTTTACATTTAGGTTTATAATCCATTTTGAGTTAATTTTTGTGAAAGGTGGAAGGTCTGTGTCCATTTTTTTTATATGTAGATGTCCAGTTTTCCAGCCCAATTTGTTAAAAAGGCTATATTTTCTTCACTGTATTGTCGTTACTGTTTTGTCAAAGATAAGTTGCCTATATTTCTGTGGGTCTATTTCTGGGTTCTCTTTTCTGTTCCACTGATCTATTTGTTTATTCTCTTGCCAATATCACACTGCCTTGATTACTATAGTTTCACAATAAATCTTGAAGTTGAGTAGTGTCAGTCCTTCAACTTTGTTCTCTCCTTCAATATTGTGTTGATTATTCTGGGTCTTTTGCCTCTCTATATAAACTTAAGAATCAGTTTGTCGATATCCATGACATAACTTGCTGGGATTTTTATAGGAATTGCATTAAATACATCAAATTAGGAAGAACTGACATCTTAAAAATACTGAATCTGAAAGAAGGTGAAGGGATTAGCCAAAAAACATATATGCATAACCTATAGACACAGACAACAGTGTGGTGATGGCCAGAGGGAAGGAGGAGGCTGGGTGGAGCAGGAAGGGGGGACGGGAATGGGGACATCCGTAATAGTGTCAACAATAGAAAAGAAAAAATTGAGTCTATCCAACAACATGGGATATTGCTCCATTTATTTCGTTTTTCTTTGATTTCTTTCATCAGAGTTTTGTAGATCTTTGTCTTTTTAAAGCTTCCAAAGCAGTTAACAAAAGCCATATAACTAACACACTCTTTGTAATTACCATTATCTGTATACTGTTCAAACGTTAAAGCTACTGCATAACCCAGCACTTTATTGTCCACTATAGGTGAGAGTCTTAGAAACTATTATATACTGATTCCTAGGGGCTATCAACAGCTTCCTCACCACCAACACCAGGTTCTTATTGTTGTAGGACTGGGGAGGGATCAAGCTCCAAAATCCCACTCAGGGGGTCTGTGTGCCAATTCTTATTGCCAGGTGAGCAGGCTCTAGTCAAATAGTTCCTCTAGATAAGCCCAGTCCTCAGCAAAAGTGTCTTTCTTTCCCTGTGAATATGCGTTTTGGGGGCCCTGGCTGATCTTCCCTAACTGCATTGACTGGTCTCTCTGATTCTTTCTTCTCCCATGCAACTTTAAGACTAGTGTCTCACTCCATTGTTTCTTCATCTTCAGTATTATGTAGAAGAGAGATGGCCTAGAAATCAGACTGTCTGGGTCTGAACCCCATGCTCACGCAGGGTAAGTCATTTAACTTCTCAGAGCTTCAGTTGTTCCATCTGAAAAATATGGTGAGAATATCCATTTTACAGTATTGCTGTGGAAGCACCCAGCTCAGAGTCTGGAACATAATAGGTGCTACATATATGATAGTTTTCTTTCCTTCTTGCGTTGCCAGCAGTTCTGTGCTGCCATTCCCACAAATAAAGGATTGAAGACACAATGCCTTCACCTAAAAGGATGCATCTCTAGCTTTAAGGGTGTCTGAAGGCTGAATGCTCTGGGATGGATAAGTTTTGGGGCCCCTTCAGCCATGCATTCCTGCCTGTACCTTCCATGCACTCTGTGGCTATCGGTCATCATGGCCAAGGAGCCATTACTGAGACAGTATAGCACAGTGGTCAATAGCTCTGGTTCTGAGTCAGACAGAACCTGTGGTTCAAACTTCAATCCTGCCTTGCCGGTGGCCTTGGGTGATTTACTTAATTATTTAGACTTCAGTTTCTTCATATTTTAAATGAGTATGACAATTGTTTTACTTCATCAGGCTGTTGTGGGGATTAAGTGGGATTATGCATAACACAAAGCATTTAGGATAATGGCTGACATGTAGATAAGTGCCCACTAAAGTAAACTATCATTATTATCACTATCAAAAGATGACCTGAAGATTATCTATTACTTCTATAATTTCAGTACTGTTCTGGGCTTCACATACACAAAATAAAAGTCACTTGGCATTATCCACAGGGTCTGGTGTTGCTAAAGGTGAAGGGGGCATGAAAGCAAGACAGTGAAATCACTGGAGTATTTGTGGGACTCAGGTTTGTACACAATATGAATTACAGGTCTATTTAGGGACAACTGTCACAATCCAAAAATGTTTCTAGACTTTGTTTCAAGGAGTATGATGGACTGGATATCCTGAATTAGATTCTAGAAGAAAATACTTTTTAAAAAAATGGATAAATTATTATTTATTATTAGAAATTCATGCACTCAGTGGGGGAGGGGGGATCCCTCAGCCTGGCCTGCGCCCTCTTGCAGTCCGGGAGCCCTCGGGGGATGTCCAACTGACAGCTTGTCAGACATCCTTAGTGCTGCTATGGAGGCGGAAGAGGCTCCCGCCACCACTGCACTCACCAGCCATGAGCCTGGCTTCTGTGGGAGTGCACTGACCACCAGGGGGCAGCTCCTCATTGATGGTCTGCCCCCTGGTGGTCAGGGCAGAAAGAGCGGGCGGTTGGAGAGGCCCTTAAGCAACAGGGGTTCTCAACCTTTCCTAATGCCGCAACCCTTTAATAACAGTTCCTCATGTTGTGGTGACCCCCATTTCATTGGTTACAAATGGAACATAATTTAAGCATAGGGATTAATCACAAAAACAATATGTAATTATATATGTGTTTTCCGATGGTCTTAGGCGACCCCTGTGAAAGGGTCGTTCGACCCCCAAAGGGTCACGACCCACAGGTTGAGAACCACTGCTTAGCATATCATTAGCATATTATGCTTTGATTGTAGAATGGACGACCAGATGACCAGATACTTAGCATA
>NW_005871089.1:1386926-1387803 GCF_000147115.1 Myotis lucifugus | reverse complement strand
AGATGTCTCTTTCATAGGATATGACATTTCTTTATTTTTTTTTTTATCCTCACCTGAGGATATGTTTCCATTGATTTTTAGAGAATGTGGAAGAGAAAGGGAAAGATAGAGAGAAACATCAAAGTGAGAGGAACACTTTGATTGGTTGCCTCCTGCATGAGCCCTGACCTGGGCCCCGGCCAGGGAGGAGCCTGCAACCTAGGTACATGCCCTTGGTCAGAATTGAACCCAGACCCTGTGGTAGGCAGGCCAAGGCATTATCTACTGAGCCAAACTGGACAGGATATGATATTTCTTAGCCCCTCCAGCAGCAGACCTTCGTTTTTTTTTGCCAGGAGTGTGGTGAAAAACCCTGGATCACCTTCTTGGATTCTTATTACCCAAGTTACTAAGAATATTACCAGTGGCATCCAGGGAGCTTAGCCAATGAGCAGTCAGAAAAGGTGTTTTCTCTGTAGTTCACACTGATTTTAGGCTCCGCCCCTGCCCAGGCCTCAGGTTTCTGGCGGGGCATTAGGCCTGGCCAGGGAACCCCCAGCCCGCTCCGATCACAGGCTCTGCCCCTGCCCAGGCCTCAGGCCTCTGGCTGGGGCGTTAGGCCTGGGCAGGGGACCCCCAGTCCGCTCTGATCGCCTTCCCAGGCCTCAGGCCTCTGGCTGGGGCCTTAGGCCTGGGCAGGGCACCCCCAGCCCTGTGCAATCGCCGGCTCTGCCCCTGCCCAGGACTCAAGCCTCTGGCCATGGTCATAAGGCCTGAAAAGGGGGCCCCCAGACCCGGGCCGATCGCCTACCTAGGCCTCAGGCCTCTGACTGGGGGCGTTAGGCCTGGGCAGGAGACACCCTGTCCACCTCCAATCGCAAGCTCTGCCCCTGCCCCA
>NW_005871089.1:1294955-1386826 GCF_000147115.1 Myotis lucifugus | reverse complement strand
AAAGGGACCCCAGCCGTGCATTGCTGCTCGCCTGCCAGCTCAGCTCTGCAGGCATAGCCTGAAGGGGCCCCAGACCGCGCGATCGCCTACCTAGGCTCAGCCTCTGACTGGGGCGTTAGGCCTGGGCAGGGGACACCCTGTCCACTCCGATCGCAAGCTCTGCCCTGCCCAGGCCAGAGGGGTGTTAGGCCTGGGCAGGGGACACCCCGGCTGCTCTAATCGCCTGCCCCAGCCCACTCTGATCACAGGCTCTGCCCCTGCCCAAGCCTCAGGCTTCTGGCGGGGCATTAGGTCTGGGCAGGGGACCCCCAGCCCCAGGTGATCACCAGCTCCCCCCCTACCTAGGCCTCAGGCCTCTGGCTGGGGCGTTAGGCCTGGGCACGGGACCCCCAGCCCTGTGCGATCGCCGGCTCCGCCCCTGCCCAGGCCTCAGGCTTCTGGCCGGGGCAATCGCCATCTCCGCCTCCCTGGGTGGCTTCTGGCGCTGCCTGCCCGCCTCCCAGTCCCCGATCTGCAGCCCAGATCAGCGGGGGCATCTGGCGCTGCCTGCCCCATCTGCAGTATGCAAATTTAATGGCCATCTTTGTTGGGTTAATTTGCATACTCTTCTGATTGTCTGGTGGGCGTAGCGAAGGTACGATCAATTAGCATCTTTGTCTTTTATTAGTGTAGATTATTATATTTATTGAGGTGATATTGGTTTCTAAGATTATTATGTTTCAAGTGTACATTTCTATGATACATGATCTATATATTGCATTGTATGCCCACCACCTAAAGTTAAAACCTCTTCCATCCCCATATATTTGGCCCCCTTTACCCTTTACTTTACCCTTTACTATCCTCCCACCCCCTCCCCTCGTTAACCATCATACTGTGATGAGTTTTAGTTTTATATACCACATATGAGTGAAATCATATGGTTCTTAGTTTTTTCTGATGGACTTGTTATGCTTAGCATGATATTCTCAAGGTTGTCACAAATGGCAGTATTTCCTCTTTTCTTATGGCTGAGTAGTATTCCATAGAATATATGGACCACATCTTCTTTATCTAGTTCTCTATCGAAGGACACTTGAGTTGTTTCATGTCTTGATTACCATAAATAATGCTGCAATGAACATAGGGCTGCATATATCCTTGCAAATAAATGTTTTCAAATATTTTGGGTAGACACCCAGAAGAGGGATTACTGGATCATTGTATTAAATTATTTTTAAAGGGTTTTAAATGAAGAGTTGAGATGACAAGAAAATAATGAATATTCAGAAACAAAAGAAAAAGAAGAGGAGGAGGAGGAGAAATAACAACAACAATAACAGTAACAGGGAAGCCAGGTAGGTAAGCAAACACAGAAGCCTATTCACCCTGAAGGTATTTGCCAAGAACTGATGACCTTGAGCTTCAGTTTTTGAAAGCTGAGTATACAACTTGTTGTGTGGAGAGATAAAGTCTTGGGCCCACCTAGGCTGGGAAATCTAATACAGGCCCTCACATAGAGCTGGGATTCAAAAGGCTGTATTCCTTGTATAAGGAGTGTGGGAAATAAATCCACCAGGCAGAAGGACAACAGCAAACTTGTCCTTAACTGAAAAGATTTTGCCTTTGAGAAATCATAATTTACTAGCTGGCCCTAATGTAGGTCTCCAGCCCAAATTCATTCTGCTTATATAATTTTTTTGTGGGGGGGGGGGAGGGGAGGGACAGGGAGCTTTAAATAGAGAATTTAACTAAAAGTAGTCTTATGTTTACACTAGCAGAAGAAATATAAATTATCTGGAGAAATACAACTTCATCCCAAGACTCAAAGAATTCCCACCAATAACATTCTAAAGAATCTGTTCCCATAGTAAAAAAATCACAAAATAGGCACAAAAAAGGTCATCATGAGGAAGATCCAGCAGAAAAAATAGACAGTAGAATTATACCTGAAAATACTTTAATGTTGGAATTAATAAATATAGCATATTCAAAAGTATATTTAATACATTTAAAGAAACTAGAGATAGTTGAAAATAAGCAAAAAAAGAGATACTTTAAAAATAAGCAAAGAGAATATTAAAAAGAAAAGACCAAGAGGAATTATAAAAGAACTAAATAAAACTTTTGAGAACAAGAAACATAGCAACTGAAACTTAAAATTAGTAAATGGTGAATACAACAGATTAGAAGCACTTGAACAGAAAATCATAAACTAAAAAATAGGTGTAAAGTAATTAACCAGAATGTAGACCGGAAAGAAAAAAAAAATGGAAAAACATGAAAGAAAAGTTATACAACATGAATGATAGAGAGATCTCTAATCAGAGTTTCAGAATGAAAAGAGAGAAATTGTGCCTGAGAATTTTACAGAATTGTTGAATGATGCTAAACCTTACAAGTAGGATGCTCTGAATATCAAGCAGGATAAGAAATTTACCTCTAGACAAATCATAATGAAAATATAGAAAACTAAAGATGAAGAAAAGATCACAAAAGCCAGAAAGTAAATTATCTACAAAGTAATTACACTTATAAGCAGAACAGAAGCCAGAAGATAGTAGAAAAATGTGCTGAGAGAAAATAACTGTTAGCCTAGAGTTGTATACTCAGCAAAAGTATCTTTTAACTGGAAGGGCAAATTAAAGTCACTTTTTTACAAACAAAATATGAGGAAGTTGAAACAAACAAATCTTTGTTAAAGGAAATTCTATAATCATGCACTTCCCAGAAGAAGAATGTGATCTCAGATCCCAGATATTATACACAAAAAGGAATTAAGAGCCAAGAAAGTGGTAAATATAAATAAATATTAACTGTATAAGAAAATGCCTGTTTATTTTTATTAAAGAAAAATAGGATAAAAAATAGATGCTCAAAACTTGCAAGTAGAGAGGAGTGATCAGAGCTAAATATTTTAAAGTCAATGGATTGTTCAGGAAAAAGTAAGAATAATAATGGTTAACTTTAAAAATATGCATATGAGGAGGAGAGAATATGGTGGCCGAATAGGCAGAACTTCCAGACAGGAAATAAAGCTAAAGTGGGGAACATACACCCAAAATTACCAACTGAGGTCCAGGTAAGGAGGACACTTATATCAAGGAAGGACAGAAAACACCTGGAGACTAGTAGGAAGGGTAAGGTCGAGAGAGGGACAAATGGCCCAGAGTGAGGAGGGATCGCTATGGGAGGGTCTTTTCCCTCAGAAGATAGAGGTCTTGGAACCCAGGCTGGGCTCCACAGCCCCCCACTAGAGCTGAGACCAGCGGCCCATGTAACATCCAACAATGAAAGGTGTCAGGGCTGCTGGCCACCGGGCAGTCTGAAGCCAGTGGACTAGAGCCGGTTGGAGAGAAAGCCTCAGTTTTTGTTTATTTTTTAAACCCAGAGCACAGAAGTTTTCATTTGCAGCTACTCATCTGAGACTTTGTTGCAGGGAGGGCGGTGTGGACTCCAGGTGCCTCAGGAGAGGCTGGGGTGGGAAGCATGAGGGGAGACTTAGAAAAGCAGCAGCCAGAAGTCCTGCATCAGTTGTACCCTCCCAAACCTAAACAGCCATTTTTCCTGAGAGGAGCTAGCTGCTCCCCGTAGCCACAGCACAGGAAAAGAAAAAAACCCCTCCCTACATGCTATAGCCTGCCCCACCCTCAGGAGCCCTGCCTGCCACACCCTGTATCTTGACCTTTGCAGAGGAGACAGCAGCAGAGGCCAAGCCCAGGGTTTGAACAGTCTCAGGAAGCATCAATGACTGGGTTGTGGGTGGAGCCATCTGTCCCACTATCCTGGGACTCTGACTGGTGCCTCCCCCTCATGGGAGAGCTGATAGAAACTCCAGGTTTCCAGCTGGTCCCACTGGACTGCATACGAGGATCTCTGCCCAGCCGAGGGCAGAGTAATATTCTGGGCCACTAGCAGAGGAGTAACTCTGGGATACTTACCCTGAAATCTGAACAGCACTTCCCTTTCATGTCTAGACTCCCAGTTCCTCCTAAAGCCCTTTCAGAAACAGAATTCTGAGTGATTAAGATTGACAGCTGGCTGGCAAGCACAGGCAGGCAGAGCCAGAGCCAGGGGAACCTGGGAAGCTTACTCACCCAGCCCTGGGCCCCATGTTGCTAACAAACCAGCCTTAGAGGACAGCTTGGCCTCTCCTACGTGCAGCCAAGTCCTGTGGCGACAGACACAAACTGTGGATTGAAGCTTCAAGCAGGTTACTGAGAGCCCAAGGAGGGCAGTTTCTGACAGTGGTTAGCACCTAAGTACCTCCAGGGAAGCCCAGAATCGGCAGACCGAACAGTCAGCCTCAGCCATCAGAGCAGGATCCAAGGGGAGCTCCCAGGGGGCACTAGATTCAGCTGAGACAAATGCCACTTCACTTTTTTTCATTTTTTCTCTTCCCTTTCTTTTTTCTTTATCTGCTTTATTGATTTGTTATTATTTTAGTCTCTATTGTTTCGTTCATATATCCAATTTGCAGCAGTAAAAAAGAAGGATCTCTTATCTTTTGAGACAGCATGGAGGGACCTGGAGAGTATCATGCTAAGTGAAATAAGTCAGTCAGAGAAAGATAAGTATCACATGATCTCACTCATGTGGAATCTAAAGAACAAAATAAACTGATGAACAAAATAGATCTAGAGACATAGAAACATGGAACAGACTGATAAATCTCAGAGGGAAGGTAGGGGTGGGTGGGAGGGAAGAGATTAACCAAAGAACTGATATGCATGTATGCATAACCCATGGACTCACACAATAGTGTGGTGAAGGTCTGGGCGGGGGGATGGGGTGGACTAAAAGGGATCAATGGGGGAAAATGGTACATTTATATTACTTTCAACAATAAATATAAATTTTAAAGGCAAGCAAACCAAAAATATGAACATTAAATTTTCTAGAGTAATTACTAAAATATAGAGGTTAAAAAAACCTGAATAAGAAAAATAATTAATTAACCCCTCCTAAAAAAGAAATGACAAGTAAAGAAAAATTTTAAATGAGAAAGAGAAAATGTGGGATGAATATACTGTACAAAATAAGATAGCAAAACATATCAAAATATGCCAATAAGTGTAAAGTAGTGTAATAAGTGTAAAGTAGCTAATATCTCCTGGTAAAAGACAAAGAGTTTTATGAATTGATTTTAGGGAGGGGAAGGTAGAGAGAATGAGAGAGAGGGAAACCTCAACTTGTTCCACTTATTTTTGCATTCATTGGTTGCTTCTTGTATGTACCCTGACCAGAGTTTGAACCACAACCTTGGCATATCAGGTTGACACTCTATGAACTGAGCTACCCAGCTAGGGTCCAGAGTTGATTATTTTTTAGATAAGCAAAATTTAGCTCATATGCTGTTTACAACAGACTTGCCTAAAGCATAAGGATATACAAAAGCTAAATGTCAGAGCATGGCAAAATACTAGTATATGCCAGGCAAATACTAAGCCAAAGAAAAGAAATGGTGTGGTGATATCAATATCAGACAAAATAGTATGTAAGGAAAAAGCAGAATATCACTACCTAGTGATAGAACGTTCTTCTCCAGAAAGATGTAACAATTATAAACTGATATGAATCTATATACATATATATGAAATAATTATGAGAAATCAATAAATTCATGATCAAAGTAGACTTTAACATTCTTCTTTTATTAAATGATTTTCCTAAGAAAAAAAATTAACTGAGATACAGGATATTTGAATAATACAAAATTTGACCTAATAGAAATGGGCAGACTCTTGCAACAAATAGAGAACACACATTCTTTTCAAGTACAAATGGAATATGTATGAAAATTAATCCTGAGAAAGGACATGAAGCAAGACTCAAAATTTTCAGAAGGATTATTGTCATGTAGACTACATTATCTAATTGCAATGCAATTAAGTTAGCAATCAACCATCACAATGACAAGAAACTACAAACTCCCCCTTATTTTGGAAGTGAAAGAAATACTTCTCAACAACTCATGGGTTAAGGAAATCCTAATAGAAGTTAGAAAATATTTAGAATTAAACCCCAATGAAAATATTACACATCAAAACATAATGATGCAGTATGTATAGGGAAGTTTATAGCCTTAAATATCTATAATGAAAATGAAGAAAGCCTAAAAATTAATGAGCCAGGTATTAAACTTAAGGAGTTAGAATAAATATAGAAAGAAAAGGAAAGTGATACTAAAGATATGTGAAGGAAAAAGAGTAGAAGTAACCTAAAAAGAAAACCAAAGTTAGTGTTTTAGAATTATTAATAAAATAAACATTTGCCAAGGTTGATCAAGAAAAAAAAAGGCATGGTCTAAAGAATGCAAAACTATCCCCAATTTACATAGGGATCTTGTATCACTCTTAGTTTTTTTCAAGATGAGATTTAAAATTCTTTCTACTTCTGTCTAAGTTCTTCATGGGAAACTTGGGCCCAGAGACTAAATGTGACTTGGACACAGACAGCCATGGGCCTGTCTGCTTTCTATCTTGCATTTGTCTTACCTTAGCACTGATGGTTCCTCTTTCTTGGCCTGACATTTCTGGTAGGAGAATTATTTCTTTGAATCAGAGGCTGTAGCACCTCTTAAAATAGGTGGGTGAGTATTAGGGGAGTGTGTATCTCAGGGTTCCCTACTGGCCCAGTCAGTTCAACCCATCTTCATGGAGCCACTATATGTGGGACTGGTGGAAAGATATATGTAGTGAGAGTGAAAAATTAATGATCTTAACCTCTAGTAATTCCTCTTAGAGAAGAATAATACCTTGGCAAGCCACTGGGTCAGAAGATAAGGGTGCTCCGAGGAGCCCAAGCCACAGATGTGATAGTTAACATATAGTAGAGGGTACTAAAAACACTGTGAGTGAGAACATGAGAATAATTTGTGGTTTTGTTCCTTCAAAGATCAAGGAGGGAAGATCAGAGGAGAGGGAAAGGAGAGAGAGAAAGCAAGAGGGTGTGAGGTTGGGGAGCATGTGGACTGATGTGGCCAGAATATACTCCCTGGGGGAATGGGGAGTGAGTGGCTGAAGGACTTCTGAAAGTAAGGTTTACTACTCTTTAGTCTGAATAAATGTGAGATGTTGCAATGTAGCATGTCTACATCTTTACTGTAAAATACTTTCAGTTCATCTACTTCCCACTGGGAAGTGTGAAGATGGAAGGATGGAAGGATGAAAGAGAAAAATGAGTAGGAGCTTAATGTCAGCGCTGACTGTGAGCATGTGGGCCCACTGGGAATTGGCCGACATCTTGTAAGGGAGGACTTTGTGGTTCTCCTGGGTGAGGAAATGGTGTTTGTAGCAGTTATGATTACATGTGGGTGCAAGTAAGAGAAAATCCCCCAAGAGTGGTTTAAAGAGACCAGGGTTTGGTGCAGTGCTTCAAGGTTGTCAGCAGAGACCCAAATCCCTCCATCTTGCTGCTCTAACTCAGTGTGGCTTTTGCCCTCCTGGTTGTGTGATGGTGGCTGCTCCTGCAGACATCTTGCCCATATTCCAGGGAAAGAAAAAGGGGAGAAAGGAAGGCCAGATGCATGAATCTTCTTTTGAAAAGCTTTCCCAGAAGTCCCATCCAGTGACTGCTGCCAGGGATGGGTCACATAGTCATACTTAGCTGCAAGGGAGTCTGAGAAGGAGACTATTTTAGCTGGACATGTTGCCTCCCTGAACAAAATCTGGGCTCCTTCATTAAGGAGGACTTAGGAAATGGCTGTTGGGAAAGCAATTAGCTGTGTCTGCCATGAAGCTCATCTAAACTAGAGCTAAGTGGGCTGGGAGATCCCAGGAGCCATCTGGGTTATTTGGAGATGAATAAGACAGCCCTTGTGGAGTTCACAATTTAGAGGGGAAGACAGACACCTAATTTGAGTAACAAGAACACTGAATTAAATTTAATATAATGTGGTTAGGGGAGGCAATAGAAGTAAGCACAGGGGCTCTGAAGCACCCAGGCAGGAAGACAGCTGGCTGGGGAGGGAGAGAGGCACCAGAGCAGAAGGTAGTCTCGGGATAATGTTGTGTGGGTGTGGTGGGGCAGGGCCACTTCTGTAAGAGAAGTGCAGGGGCGCCAGTTGGGTGTGATGTATGTAGAATCACATGCAGGTTTGTATATGGAGACTTTCAGGTCTAAGGT
This sequence comes from Myotis lucifugus, assembly GCF_000147115.1. Classification (NCBI taxonomy): domain Eukaryota; kingdom Metazoa; phylum Chordata; class Mammalia; order Chiroptera; family Vespertilionidae; genus Myotis; species Myotis lucifugus. The sequence continues at coordinate 1,378,720 of NW_005871089.1, read as the reverse complement.
GGGAAGGGACAAGATGTGACTGAGCAGTGTCAAGGGCTCTCTCTGCTAGCGTATGGACCCTAGCCTGCATCCCGAAGGCTCTGGGGAGCCATTGGAGAGTGTTAAGCAAAAGAGTGACCTGTTTTGGATGGCCATCTGGCTGCCACATGGGGGTAGCTTTGCTTAAGAGGAAGCAGAGGCAGGGAGGACTGAGAGGAGGCAAGGGCCGCACCTGCGGAGAGATGGAGAGAAGAAATGGTCTCTGAGGACTCTCAGATGTAGGGAGAGTCTATGCTGCTCCCTCCCGGGTGTGTAGTCCGGATGTTGAGCTTTTGGAGGTGCTCCTTATTAATTCAACCCAGGAGCGGGGGCAACGGGATAGGGTAGCATTGGGGGAGGGGAGTAGAAATGATGTCTGCCCAGAATGTGTTGATTTTGGAAAGAGAACTTTAATCAAAGAGTACCAGACCCGAACAGATCCTCTCCTTTTTAAAAGTTGACGAAAAGGCCCTCAGAGGAGCAAGTGAATTATCCAAGGGCGCACAACTAGTTTGCTGAACTGACTGGAATCAAGTCTCCTGACTGCCAATCACTTGTTAGCTGTCTAGAAGAGGAATCCTTGTCATGGGAGACGGCATTTATTCTAGGAGGGAGGTTTTGAGGCTTAGGTGCACTTGGACTTGGTTGCACAGGTCAGTGTTTCGGGGAGGGTCAGGGTTAGTTCCGGAGGAGAGGTGAGGCCACCTGCACATTAAAGCAGGGCATAGAGGGGGGGTGGGGGGCAAGACACTGTCAAAGATGTCACCTCAATTGCTTGAGGTTCTCGCAGCAGCTCAGAGGTTGGGAGTCCTTCATCTGTGTGTGTGGTGGGTGGGGGGGGGGGGAGGGAGAAGGGGGGCAGGATCGAGAGGCTCCTAGTCCCGTGCTAGCTTGTGATTTGGGCACATTCTTCCTTCTTTGGGACTCAACTTCCTCTTTGTAAGTGAAGGGAAGGGGCTAGGGTTTGGCCTTTTTGCTCTGACCTGAAATATTCTGGGAGAGACTTGAGCATCCCCACCTCCCACTACACACACACACACACACACACACACACACACACACACACACTGTTCACACTGTTGAGTTAAGGCCAGTTGATTCAGCAGAAGGTTGGCTTCTGACCAGCGTTTCCCAGGCACCCGTGTTCAAGTGGTCCAGGCTGTCCCCGAACCTAGAGCTGCACGACTCTGAACCTTGTGCTCTTTGAACCTAATATTCAGGTCCTCACCAATGGGGTTGGGCCTCTTGTGCTCTCTGATGGGACCCACGATCGGTCAGCAGGTGGCGCTGCGCACCCGAGCAAAGGCGCTGTGGGCCTGCAGGGGCTGGGGGTGGGGCTGCCTAGTTCGCTGGAGACTCGCTCTGCGGATTATTAGCAAAGGCGCAGAAATGAAAGGGCTTCCAGACTTCAAAGGAAATTCACAGAATTCGAGAGCGCCCAGGACCCGGGGGCGCGTGCTTTTAAGGGTCTAGCGGAGACCTGCTCGCAAGGGCAGGAATGGGAAGCAGCCTGGTGCTTGCGGCCTGGGAGCGTGCAGTCCCTGGGGCGTCGCTCCCAGCTTTGGGCGGGGTCTGTGACGCGAGACCGCGCGGGGTTCTGCCAGGCGCCACCTCCCAGTGACCCCAGCCTCTTCGCAAGTCCAGGCGAGTAAAGCCGTCCTTTCACGTGGAATCGGCGCTGATGATTCTCATCAAAGGCCTCAGCCGCAAGGGATTTCACTTAGGAAAGAGTCGCGGAGGGTTTATGACCAGGTTCTGCTGAAAAGCATGCTGCAGGTATTCAGGTGGAGTTCATTTATTTCGCTGGGGGCGGGGGTGGGGGGGGGGGGGGGGCAGGATGAAGAGGCTCCTGGTCCCGTGCTAGCTTGTGATTTGGGCACATTCCTCTTTCTCTGGGACTCAACTTCCTCTTTGTAAGTGAAGGGAAGGGCCTAGGGTTTGGTCTTGAGACTTGAGCACCCCCCTCCCCCTCCCCCCCCCCCCCCCCCCCCCCCAAAAAAAACACACACTGTTCACACTGTTGAGGTAAGGCCACGTCTGTTATCAGCAGAAGGTTGGGGACACTTCTGAGTGGTTCTGGTCTGGAGGTTTGGCCAGCTTAGTGTAAGGGAGGTGGAGAGGGCTCCAATGTCAGGCCTTAGTGAGGGCAACAAAACTTAGACACGTGGATGGTGTTAGGAGGAAGGGGGAGCTGGTGTCCTGGGTGCTGGTCTGGACCACCAGAGTTACAAACAACCAAAGGAGGGGCCGCAAAGGCCCTGCCCTCCGTGTGGCCCACCAGCCTCAGGTTTCCTTGGGACACCTTGCTGCAAGCCCCTGAGCTACCTCAGGAAGTCACCCACATGGTTATAGCAAATGTCGCGCCCCAACCTGAGGTGTGACTGTGAGACGGGGCCAGCCTGTCCCTCCTGCGGTTCATTGCCCACCGTGTGCTGAGGTCCAGGGTGGAGGTGACTGAGTTCCCAGGTCACAGAAGGTCAGGCAACCTTGGGAAGACAGAGAAAGTTGGCGGGTGGAGGGAGGCCTGGAGAGCCAGCAGCAGGGTGAGGCACCTCTTATCAGAAAAGTTGAGTCAAGGACTTGGAATCTCAGTAGGGTCAGCTGCCCTTCACTTCCTCTGCTGGAGACGAAGCCCTCTCTGAGACACTGGGGACCATCCTCATTATACCTAATTATTACTTCAACTGTGATTATTAGCCCCCCCTTTATTGGGTGCTTCCTGCAGCATCTACATCAATCTTCATAGCAATCTACGAAGTAGGGGCTGTTGTTATTCTCATTTTATGGATAAGAAAGCTGAGGCTTAGTACTGCGTTACCTGCCGCAGGCCTATCTGGGTGCACACCCCGAGCTCATGCTGAGCTGCAATAGCCCTGGAGGTAAGAAGGGCTATTGTATAAAGTTTTCTTTATGGAGGAATGACCAAGTCCACCGGAGCAATAAGAATACTGTGCTCCGTTAGGAAGGATGAGGCAGATCCGCGGGGACCCATGTGGGCAGATCCCAGACATGCTGTGAATGAGGAAAGTAAACTAGGTGGAGGGTACAGCTATCACAGCAACAACAATACACAAGCAAACACAACGCCCACGAAACAATGTTAGTGCTTTCTGTGGGCACACCATCTGCCTGCATAAATACACAGTGCGGGGCTCGGAAGCACACTCAGGAGCCTGAGGAGGGTCGCCTCTGTGGACAGGGAAGAGAGGGACTGAACTAGAGGTTAGTGCAAAGGGTCCTCAAGCTTTATGTTTTGATTTTTTATGAGAATTAGTTGTCCAATTAAAAATTAATATTTAAAAAACTTGGTCTTTCTTGTAGTTGTCTCAAACTACTTGTTTTAAGCTCTGCGCCATGGAGAGTGAGCTGTGCTCCGTCCGTCCTGGAACCCCAAACATGTGCAGAACACCTTACATACCAGGCGCCTTACCTGCATGAGCTCATTTGTCATCGGCAGGCCTCAGGAGCCTTTGATCCGGTCCCTCTCAGCTCATGCCTTTCCAGACTCTGGGCCTCATTTCTTTAGCCTCTCCACAGATGGCAGCCCTGCCAGCCCTGGCCTGTTTTGTTGTTCTGCCGGAGGTTCATCCCCTCTCTTTCTCTGCCTCTGCCTCTTCCTCTCCCTCTCTGTCCCCATAGGTCATGTTTGCCCAGGGGGGGGAGGACCTGGCAGGGAGGAAGGCATTTTCTGTTTTGTTTCTAATCAGCTTCCTGAAACTGCCCCAGGGCTGGATGCTGCAGGAATTTGCCCAGAGCCCCTCTGAAGCTGGAACCCATCCCCCAAAGACCCAGTTGTTGCACCCCATTCCCTTACTCCTTCTTCAGATATGTCTGGGTCATCTATAGTGTGCCTGGAGCTGTGCTAATCACATCTGCTGTTCTGTGGACTTGGAGCCCACCCCCCACTCCCTACCTCTTCCTGCTCCTGCTGTTACTCCTTAGGCCAGGCCGCTGTGTCTAACGTTCCCCTTCAGTCATTTCTCCCCTCTCCAGTCAGAGCTAGCTTTCTAAATCAAATCTGATTACACTCCCCCGTTGCTAAACACTCTCAGTGGTTTCCCATTTTTGTAGGGTCAAGTCAAACGATTGAAATGACCCCAGCTTACACCTCCAGCATCCATGCTCCAGCCACACGGGACTTTCTCAGGCCCCTACCCCATGCTTGGGCCTCTGAGCCTTAACACATGCCTTTCCCTCTGCCTGCATTACCTTTTTTTTTTTCTTTCTGGCTAATTTCTAGTTAAGCTTCAGGTCTGAACTTAGGTAGCACCTCTTCCTAGAAGAAGCATCCCTACCCTTACCCCTCCACTCCTACCCCCTAAAGCTGTGCATCTGTCTCTCAGGTCCCTTATCATGCGTTATTCAATTGCAGGTTAAATTTGTCTGTTTCTCCCTTCAGACTACAATGTCTTGAAGAAGAAGAATGACAACCCCACACCAGGGTGACCTCTTCCTTACTTTAGCCCACGCCAGGCACTGTGCTAAGCATTTTTAAAAATATATATTTTATTGAATTTTTACAGAGAGGAAGGGAGAAGGATAGAGAGTTAGAAACATCGATGAGAGAGAAACATCCATCAGCTGCCTTCTGCACACCCCCTACAGGGGATGTGCCCGCAACCAAGGTACATGGTCTTGACCAGAATCAAACCTGGGACCCTTGAGTCCACAGGCCGAAGCTCTATCCACTGAGCCAAACCAGTTAGGGCTGTGCTAGGCATTTTTTACTTCTACCATGTAATTCTCACCTCTCTCTGAAGTGGGAGCCACCATTATCTCCGTTTTATAGATGAGGAATTTTGCCCTAGAGAGGTCAAAGTCACGGAGCCAGTAGATGGTGGATTCAAAGGCCAGCAGTCTGACTTCAGAGTCCACACCTTGCCCCACTGGGAAGGACAGGGCTGTGTCTGTCTGATTCACAATTATGTCCATAGGTCCAAATGCAGTGCCTGCCACCTAGAAGGAACTCAATAACTATCTGTTGAATGAATGAATAAATCAAGAGACGTTTGGCAATGAGCAGCAAATGTAATCTCGGCTGGGCCTGGTTCCCTTTAAATGCATTGAGGGGAAGAAGAGCTACATTATCAATCCATGCCGGAAACCGTGGGGTACCCAAGGGAGATGATTGGGAGACTCGAGCCAAGCAGCTGGGCAGGACTGCTTGGCCAATGGGGTTTGATTAGATGGGGCTGGACACACAGGGAAGATCCTGGAGTCTGGGAGGGGCTGGGGGCCCCAGGACCAGGTCTGCAAAGAGCTGTTTGGGGAGTTTCAGGTTAGCAGATACCTGATAAGACCTGACAAGAGCACTTACTGTGGGAAGAATGATGGGGAGAGAAACACCCCATAAGACTCGAATTTGTTTTATTTTGGCCAAAGTGGGATGATTTAAATTGGTGGTTCTCAATCAGGATGATTTTGCCCCTCGGGGACATTAGGCAACATCTGGAGACAGTTTTGTTGTCACAGCTGGGGGTAGTACTACTGGCATTGAAACCAGGGATACTATTAAATGCCCTACAGGACAGCACCCCCGACCCCCACAAAGAATTACCAGGCCCAATGCCATTATAGTCAAGGTTGAGAAGCACACATTCCAGTGCTGGAATGGATGAACCTGGGGAGTAAGTGATGCCAGTGGAGCGCCTTCTCTGATGGCCCCTGACTCCTCTGTATTGCCACGGCCTGTGACGGAGGAGGGACTGGAGGTGACAGATGCCCTCTCTGCTCCCCCACTCTTTCCCCCACCCTGGAAAACACACTAGGAACTCGCCCCCTCTCTGTGGTTTCCCTTTCCTCCTCTCCAGTCCTCACAGTTCTGTTATCACTTTAAGATCAAAAGTTGGAAACATTTGCTGCCCATATTTCAGGGAAGTGGTGTGGGTGGGTCTCCGCTGTGAGCATGCTTGGCCTGCTTCCTCCAGGGGGCTCTGGCGCGGGAGCAAGACACTGCTCATAACTTAGGTGATCACTCCCAGAAGGGGCGGGACTACAGTGGGGTGGGAGAGGCAGTTGAAGACCATCATCAAGATTTGCACAGGCAAAGTGTGACACGAGCCTTTCCCATGACCCTATTCCTGGTGGCCTGACCCCTTCTTTGTCCCTATGCACACTCATGCTATAAATGTATCCTGAGTACTTAGCACTTCTATGTTCCAAAGACATTGTCAGTGCTGCTTTGTTCATAGGGAAGCCTCAATCCTTGAGGAATATATATAAAGGCAAAGCCCAAGGTAGAATTAGATGTGGGAAAAATGTATTGGGTTTAAACACCTGTGAAGTATAAAGGGATGAAGCAGGCAGGAGTCTGACACCTGGGAAAGGAGAGAGGGAAGGAAGGGGATTGGACAGGAAGTGTTAGCTGGGCTGCTTGCCTGTTAGAGGAGCCTGCATCTCACATGAATGATACTGGTACCCGCCATGCTCAGCCACTGGCTCCTCCTGACCCGTGACCCTGGCATTGCTTCTGTGGGGTTTGCAGGCAGCCGCTGCAGGAACCCAGGACAGCTTCTCATCCTTTCTCAAATAGCGACAAAGCCACTGAAGCCCTAATCCTGCCTTCGAGCCGTCTAGGCCAAGCCCAGCTCTATGGTGGCCATCCCCCCAGTTCTCTCTCCTCACTGGCCTATCACCCTTATCGGCTGGTGGGGTCTGTTGCCTGCAAAGCCAGGCTGCCTCCCTATCTCCATCTTTGCACATCTGCTCAAACCACCCTCCTGCCTGAAGCACCATTTTTTTTTTCCCTTTAGTCTGAACTAAATCTGCCCACTGCCTGGTCCAAGCCAACCCCCACTTCTTCCAGGATTTCTTCAGTCCCCACTCACAGGATTTCTGTTTTGTACAGGAGCACTGCCATAATTTAGCATCTCACTGCTCTCCAGTTGTTTCAGCTGTTATGATCTTATTTCTGAAACTAGCTGACAAGTTCCTGGAGGGCCAGGTCAGTGATGAATCAGTTCCCTCTCCACCATTTCTTCTCTCCTTCTCCTCTGCCCTTATTTCTATTCATCAGGAGTCAGGTTTTCCAGCAGAAACTGATAGGACTTTTTTGCAAACTGATTGGTACCCTCCAAGTCCTAGCTGGGCCCCAGGTTGGCTTGGATCTTGCTCTTTCTCATCCTTCCCTGGTCCCAGTGGCCTCCAGTGTCCCGTTCTCTGACGCCCCCCAAGTTAACCCCTACTCTCAGTGCCTGGATTCATGCTAAGGACTCAGAATAGCCCCAAATGGGACTTCTCCCTATTTTTGACCAGGCTCCAAAGAGTTAAAAGGATCAAATGTAAATACAGTACATCTGATGCATGAGCTGGACTCTGCAGTGTGCAATACAGTAACCACTAGCCATGCATGGCTACTTAAATTAATGGAAATGAAAATGCAGCTCTTCAGTTATAGTAGCCACATTTATTTCTTTTTTAAAAAATATGTCTTTATTGATTTTAGAGAGAGAAGAAAGGAGAGGGAGAGAGAGAGAAACATCAATCGGCTGCCTCCCGCATGCCCCCTACGGGGATCAAGCCGTAAACCGAGGCATGCGCGTATATGCCCTAACCTCTTGTTGCATGGGTCGATGCTCAACCACTGAGCCACACCAACTAGGCACGCCATATTTATTTCAAGTGCTCAATAGCCATGTGTGGCTAATGCTGCACAGATATATTTCCATCATCACAGAAAGTTGTCCTGGACAATGCAGAGAGAAGGAAAGGCAGTTTTTAAAAAGCATGTCTGAGGTGTATCATGAACTTCCTTTCAGGCCTGAATCACCACAGTTAGATTTTTGCCTTGCCTAAACTGTGGCTTTGAGTCTTCCTGTTGAACTGAGAGGTCATAGAAGCAGTGGTCTTGGGGTATAATGACAGGTGTCATGTCCCAGGCCAGGGTCCCTGCCCTCTGGCTCTGGGTGTGCCTTTGGAGGCAGAGATTCCCACTCACAGCGGGGAGCCGGGCAGAGCTTCTCCCTCAGCCTCCAGGAAAGAGGGCCGCAGCGGCCCAGGAGCGGAATTCCTAATGCACTCCACTATCGACATTCTGCAGCAATTCATATCAATTATTAAGCAGAAAGCCCAAGGAGAGTGTGTGGAAGAGTAAAGAGTATGGTAGGAGAGGGGGCGAGGAGGAAGAGAGGACTAGGGAGGGGTGAGGCTGGGAGGGCGGAGGTGCTGGGCAGAGGGCTCCAGTGCTCACCCTCCGGCACAGAGAATATGGCCTCAGGGTCAGGCAGGGAGTGGTCTCGGAGGTCTACACTTGTTGCTGAGTATTTGGGGGCCATGCTCTTCCTTTAAGAGAGCTTCTGGCAAAGCTGAGCTTATTTAAGAGTCAGACACCAGGATGCTGAGGGGCTGAGGTAGATGGCTCAGCGGGCCTGGGTGGAGGCAGGGCAGTGCTCTTCAAAGTCTGAAGGACAGTCGAGTAGGGGACAGCAAATTCTGCCTGTAAAGGGCCAACTGTTGCAGGCTTTGTGGGCCTTACCGTTTCTGTTGCAACGACTGGATCTGCTGGAGCACGAAAGCAGCTGTAGACAACTTGCAAGCAGATGGGCGTGGATGTATTCCCGTAAAATGTTCTCTACAGAAACTGTGGCAGGCTGGATTGCACCCAATTCTGAGCCCCAATCTCAGTCCTCTAAATCCGGTCCCGGACCAGCCCTGTGGGCATCACCTGTGGGCTTGTGAGAAATGCAGCCCCAGCCCGGATCCGGATCCATGGAAACAGATCTGCATTTTAATAGATCCCCTCGCCTGTTAAAGTCAGGAGCAGGAACAACGTCTAGAAATGACAGGAAGAGAAATTTCATCTCAACATCAAGATGAACTTTCTACCAAACAGAGCTGCCCCCAAAGGCAGCAGGGAGCTCTCTCTTCGGGGAGTGAGCATCCCGTCACTGACCTGTTCAAGCAAAAACCAGACAACCAGTTGCCCTGGACGGCAGAGAGCACTTGGGCAGGAGAAACAGCGCTGTGGCTAAGTGTCCTCGCTGGGAGGGGAGCTGCCTGGGTTTGAATCCTGGTGGGGTGAGAGAAGGTTTCGCTGACCCTTATTTCAGATTCCTCCTCTGTCCAATGGGGTTATCCGAGCCCTCCGAGGGGTGTGCTGAGGATTAATTCACTTGAATTCCTGCAACAGCACTTCCCACACACCAGGTGCTCAGTGTTCTATAGATTACTTAAGTCTCTAATACAGTGGTTCTCAACCTTCTGGCCCTTTAAATACAGTTCCTCATGTTGTGACCCAACCATAAAATTATTTTCGTTGCTACTTCATAACTGTAATGTTGCTACTGTTATGAATAGTAATGTAAATATCTGATATGCAGGATGGTCTTGGGCGACCCCTGTGAAAGGGTCGTTCGACCGCCAAAGGGGTCTCGACCCACAGGTTGAGAAACGCTGCTCTAATAGCTACCCAGGTTTTTGGTTGGATCAAGGACCAGTCTTTGTATCTAAAGTCTCTTCTTTCCAACTGAGATTCAAGGCCAGGGAGGGGAGGATTTGGGGAGTGACAATCATAGCCAGTGCTTTGGAGTATTTAATACGAGCCAGGCATTATGCAAGCATTGGCTAATGGCTTTCAAATTACTTTCTGATACTCGTTGGCCTGTAAGAGCAGATGGGTTATAATCTGTTGCCCAAACACTGCGCACGTTTCAACTTCAGAAAGTCAAATCGAGCCCAGACATGACGTGCATGGCTTTGTCACCTGCAGACTGATGCTGTGTGGCGGACCCAGAACTCCCTAAGGCTGGTCGAAGAGCTCCTCCTTGGCCACGTCACCAGTTCAAGTCTCAAGACAGTGAGGCTAGAAACCTTATTGCAGAAAAATAAGGTGCCCACTGACTCCAGTCCTGTGCGTGTGGAGGCACCCAAAGCTTTAAAGCCCCCTTTGTCTTCGTTGTTTGTGCTTATGACTCAAACCAGAGGCTTTAATGACAGACCTTGTTTGGATTCTTGCTTTGTAGTTTCATGGCTGTGTGGTCAGGGGCGGCCTCTTGACCTCTCTGAGCCTTGGCTCTTTCCCCTATAAAACGGCCTGACAAAGCTGCGCGCCTCCCAGGTGGTGGCAGGTGTAGGTGGGAGCATATGGGTGAGATGCCGAGAGCGGACAATGTGGTTGTCGTTTTGATGAAACCTGCAAGCCTCTTGAAGGCTCTCCCTTCCCTCACAGCGCTTGTCCGGTAACAAGGGCTGAATGCATGCTCAGCGGAGGAACAAATCACCTTCTCCTGCAGCCTGGAGGAGTGCTGCGGGGGGCGGGGGGGGGGGGGTGAGACAGTGAATGCCCCCCTCCTGCCATCCTTTCTTCTCAGGCATTCATTGTGTGCGGCAAAGGTCCCTCCCTGTCAGCCAGTGGCCGGCCTACTCACCTTTTATCCTACTCACAGCTTTGGCTTGGCTTAGTGGAAACCGACACAGTTCTTATCTTCCCAAAGAAACCTTTCAAAAAACAACATACTGAATTTTTAATGGTGTATGTGCTTGTTTTAGTTTCATGAAAAGGTGGGTGGGAAGGAAGGATTGCCCTTTATACCTAAGGGCAGAATTTAGCCATGCATCCTTTCTTATTGCTTAAAACTCCTCCATCTCCCCCCTTGCCTCCTCCTCCTATCATATACTTTTTGGTGCATTTTGGTTAATTAATTTAAAGTGACGATAGTCCCAGATGAAGCTGTAAATTAGTTTCAAATGGCGCAGCCGGGCCACCCACTGCTGGCAGATCCTATTGCAGTGACAACATTAAAACTTGAACAACCCTCAACAAGGCGGAGGAGGGGAATCCTGAAACCTCAAGTAAAAACACACTTCCAGCTCTATTCCTTGCTGCAGCCCTTAGGAAAGTGGAAACAGATGGATGGTGGCTTTGATAATGAGAGAGGCAATCAACTTTAGATTAAAAAAAAACCTAAACTCTACCCAGAAGGGATGAGTCTGACAGTAAAATCCCAGACACATAACGTTCCATTTAAGAGGCTATTGACATATTAGCCGGGAACAGAGTGGGTTCTGAGCGAGGTCAGTCCTCTCCCGGAGCCCCTCCACCCTCTCCACTGTCCCCTCCTCCAAGGCCCGGGCGCTCAGCTCCCTAATTGAAAACACTGCAGTGTCTTTGGAAGCTAGTGATGGTCAGATTTCCCCTGGAAATCACTGTTCTCGGGAGGCTTGGCTGCCGCCTGCTGCCAGATTCTAGAGAGGAGAAAAGACATTTCTGTTTTTAATTTAACTTAATTATTTTCTTTTTTGGTTGCGGTGTGTGTGTGATTTTTTGGGGGGTGGGGGTGGGGGAGTGCAGACAAGATGTGAGGAACAAAAACAAGCAGTTCAGAATCAGGAGAAAAGAAAACATTGAAGTCATGAGGTCTGGGCTCATGTCTCAGTTTGGCAGCCTGCCAACTGTGTAACGTGGGACAAATTATGACATTTTTTGTGCCTATTAAAACGCAGGTGAAAAAGCCCACATACTGGGTTGCCATGGACTCAGGTGCGATGATGGGTGTGAATGCACTGGGAATGCCACAGGCCCAACCGTAGTTCTGTGCGTGGAAGGTTCTCCGTGATTGAACTGGGCAGCGTGTGTGTGGAGGAAGGTGTTAGAAAGGAACTTGGGGTCTTCAGCTTTTTTCCCAGCTCTGCCATGGGTTTGGGGGCCGATTCCTCCGAGGGCTGACCCTCAGCTTTCTGCTGTCTTCTGCTCCCCTCCCTGGCCAAGGCCAGGAGGAAGAGTGCATGGGGTGCGCCTGCCAGGCTGCTAGCCCGGTGTCATACCTGGCACATGCTGGGCACTAGATACATCATTGTCAAATGAGTGAATGAATGTGTGAGGGGCTCGAGCAAGGACAAAGGTAATACTGCTGGAAAGCGTGCCATTAAATCGGTTTCTCAGTAACTGCAGCAATTCCTCTGGGGGCTTCGCTGGAAGAGACAGGCCACGCGAGTGTCTCTTGTTCAGCAGGCTGCTTGAGGTTTCAAAAGAAGAGAGGTTCAAATGGAATGGAATCTTGGTTGGTCCAGAGAATATCTGCATGCTCGCCAGTTCAGTCGTTTCGGAAAATAGGAAGATTTGGTTCTGATTCAAGCTTCTACTCAGTCTTCTTTCAAAGGCTGCTCGTGGAACTATGGATAAGCATTATGAGGACAGGGACTGGCTTATCCACTGAGTATTGTAAACATCTAACAGGTGCCTGACCCACAGGACATGATCAATAAATAGCCATAAGTAAATGCAGGATCGCTCTTTCTTCAGTCCACTGACTTCTCCATGCTTGTGGGCTCCTACCGGGCCAGAATCCACTTGCATTTTTTGGCTAGAAGGTTGTTTACGTCCAAGGTCCTCCAGGATGGAAGTAGCATCAAGCAAGCAACAGGGTTCTGATGAAGGCTTTCTGAGGGTTTAACGCTCATTCTGATGGGCTTGATTGGACCCTGGTTGAGGTGCCCCGAGCAGGATGGCAGCTGGACTATGTCTGTGATGTGCTAGACCCGTGCTCCTGTTTTCTCCTCCCCTCTCCCTCTCAGCCCTGTTTCTCTCCTCTCCCTCCTCATCAACCCCATTCCCCCACCCATCCCCACTCAGAGGCATTGGTCTGAGGGGAGATCAGGAGGGAAGCTGGAAAGAATTCCTCCCTACTTTATAACAAGGAGCTCTGGCAATAGCCATGCGAAGTGTTGATCCCTGAGTTGTTTCTTTGACTCTTAGATTGGCCCAAATCATGGCACTGGGATAGTTTTGAGGCTAACTGGCTATTGTTAGAAACATTTAGCAATGTCTCCTCTTTACTTTAATTTCCCCCCTCTCTGCAGTCTCAGTGCTAACAGCTGGAAAAAATTTCTCCTTCATCTGCTATATTCAGTCTTTCACTAAGCTCCATCAATTTTGCCTTTGAAAGTTCTTTTGTACCAGCCCCTTCTCTCATTCCCACTGCTAATCCCTGAGGCCTGGCTCTCATCCTCTTTGCATGCCCGAGCTGCCTCAAGAACCTCTTGGCAGAGTTCCCTGCCTCTGTTGTCTCTGTCTTCCATCCATTCTGTACAACCAAGACAGACTCATCTTTCTCAAGCTCTGTTTGCATCTTAGGATGCCTCAGCTCAAAATCCCTAGGCTATGCAAAGTACTTGGCATTGCCCAGACAGCTTTTGTGGCTCCCTGTGCCTGTAATTTATTTCCAAAGTCGTGGCTGTATTAGTTAATGTGGCTGCTATAACAAATTACCACAATCGTGATGGCTTAAAACAACAGAAACTTGTTCTATTATAGCTTTGGTGTCCAGAAATTTGAGTCTTATGGGCCTAAATCAAGGTGTCAGCAGGATCAGACTTCCTTGAGAGGCTCCAGGGGAAAATCTGTTTCCTTGCCTTTTTCAGCTTCTGGTGGCTGCTGACATTCTTTGGCTTATGGCCACAACACTCTAATCTCTGCCTCTGTGGTCAAGCTTCCTGCCTCTGTGGTTACATTGCCTTCTCCTGTTCTGTCTCTGTGTCAGATCTCTCTCTTATAAGGATACTTGTGAGTGCATTTAGGACAATCTGGGATAATTTCCCCATTTCAAAATCTTTAACTTCCTTATCAGCAATGTCCCTTTTGCCATGTAAGGCGATATTCACAGATTCCAGGGTTTAGGACCAGGATATTTGTGGAGGCCATTATTCAGATATCACAGGCTTCTTAGCATTCAACACTTCAACTAATATCTATTGAGCACCTACTAGGTGCGAGGCTCTGTTTTAGGCAACAAGAGTCATTGGAGCAATGAGACTTTTCAGATCCAGTCCCCTTTAGGGTGAGCTAGCTCTTGCCTGGGCTCTTTCCCTCCTACAGTATTATCACTCAGCAGGAGCATCGCATTGTATAACATTGGTAACTGCTATATGCCTCCTCCTCCATTCATGTGAGCCCCTTGAAAGTTAAGCTGACTTATTTATACTTGTACTCAATGCTAGATGGGACACCTAGACAGGACTCGATGAAGGTTTGTTAAATCAATGAACAAGTCTCTTCCCTTCTTCGGTCTTCCTAAATATAATTGTAATTTGCTTATGTACTAAGAAGGCTCTAATAATTAACTTCTGCCTCAGAATTAAGTGTTCAGTGTCTGGCCTTCCTGGTGGTCATCACCTTGGGTCTGGGTGACTTGGGATAGAGCTGTAGTGGGCACCTGCCACCCTGCTTTGCCTGGTCTTCAGCAGTGCCTTATGCAATTGTCTATTTAATTCTTTCTATTACCCATTCCTACTGCCATTGGCTTCCGAGGCAGCACAAGAGTGGGGAGGCAAGAGTATTGGGAGACTGAAGTCTGCATTGATGCCTGTGTCACATTTCACGAGGGCTTTGCTATCCTAGCATAGCCCACCCACTCCTAGCACTTCTGAGATCTCAACACAGTCAGTTCAGATCTGATATAATGGTGCTTTTTATTTACATGAGCAGGTGGGACAGATGCTCTGTAAGTCCTGACACACAGAATGCAGAAGTGGGACAGACCCTCTTACCTACTGCCTCGGGTGTTGGTTTATTATTTTAAAACTCATATATGTTTCCCTGCTATGGGAAAGCATATGTAGCACAATTAACCAGTGGTGCCAAATCCCAAGGGTTTGTATACGGCCCTTACAAGTGCTGGGTTTGGTAGTAGCCTCATGTCTAGGAAGTGTTTTAAAAGGCAGTAACTTTTAATAATTCCCAAAGTCACATGTGTCTTAAAGCCCTGGCCCTTCTCCTATTTCAGTTTACTGTATGCCCCCTGCAGGCACTGGCCTTGAGGCCCCACCAGTAACTGTTTCCTCATCTGTAACAGCATGTATTGTTTTTCCAGGTGGAAATACTTGAAGGATAAAAATCCTCTCTCTTCCTTTCTCTCTCTCCCCCTCTCTCTGTCACCACCCTCCTCCCCTCCCACACACACCCTTGTAACTCTCTGGGTTCCTACAGAACCTAACGAAGCAGAACTTGGGTGATAGATATTTGGATTTTATTTAGTGCTGTATAGTGCTTTCCAAGTTGAGTCATTCACTTACCTCTCAGATGACTTTTGTCACATCCCTATACCACTTGTGCTATCATTTAATTAACATTTGTATTTCATCTATCTCAAATTTTAGCTTGTATAAACTTATTTTAAAAGAAAACATTATACCTTTACCATACCTAGAAAACCAACATCATTTATCATAAGTAGAATGGAACTAGACAAACAAATAGAACAAAATCAAAACAATGTTATTTACCTAAAAATTAAAATAATGAATTCAGTGTAATAAAAATTGATTAACAAAATCTAATTGATTCCCCAGCTAGCATGGCTCAGTGGCTGATCTTTGACCTATGAACTAGGAGGCCACAGTTTGATTCCCAGTGAGGGCACATGCCTGGGTTCCAGGCTCGATCCCCAGTGGGGAGCGTGTAAGAGGAGGCCAATCAACGATTCTCTCTCATCATTGATATTTCTATCTCTCTCCCTCTCCCTTCCTCTCTAAAATCAATAAAAATGTTTTTAAAAAATCTAATTGATTCACAAAAAATGAAATCCTCAGTGAGAAATATGGAATGACTTATGATCTAGTAATAAAATAATATTTAAAAAAAACAACACAAGATGGTGGCGTAGGTAAATGCCAGTACTCGCTGCCTCCCACAACCACGGAAAAATTATAACTGAAATACAGAAAAACCATCATTCAGAACCACCTGAAAGCTGGCTGAATGGAAGCCCTACAACTAGAAAAGTAAAGAAGAAAGCACATCGAGACTGGTAGGAGGGGTGAAGGTGCCGAACCAGCTGGTCCGACACCCACATGTGTTTGTTTTTTATTGGGAGGGGTATCTAGGCTGTGGAGGCCTCCCATGAGGAGCAAGGGGTCCAAGCCCCACACCAGACCCCTCAGCACAGGGTTATAGTGCTGGGAAGAGAAGTCCCTGTAACTTTGGGCTGTAAAAACCACCAGGCATTGGGGCTGAGTGGCATGGAGGCTGTGGGAGTCTCAGCAGTTCCTCTTCAAGAACCAATGCATGGACTTACTCAGACTCATTCCCTCTAAACTGCAACGCTGGGGCAGCAGTTGTTTTGTTGTTTTTTTTTTTTTGTTTTTTTTTGCGGAGGGGGGGGTCCCCCTGGATACTGGGAGGAACTAGATTGTCTGGCACCGTGGCAAGAACTCAGAGGTGGCTTTATTCTGGACAAAAGTGCCAGCAGAGGTCATTGTTCTTATGCTGAAATGTCTCTCCTTTGCAGAGCTGATTAAGAGGCACCCTATCTGAGATTCCATCATCCTGGCTTACTGTTTGCTCTGCCCTGGTGATTCCCTGAGATCCTGCCCAACCCAATTTGCAGCCCCACTCAAGCTGTTTGTAGTGTCTTTTCCATATGAATGGACTGTCCTGCCTCAGGCTTCAGACTTTTCTAAAATCTCTTAAATGAGCAGTGTGCCACATTCCTGTCAATAAGAGACCTGACACTAGCATCAGCCTGCCTTATTTCATAGCCTGGCCTCCCCTGGGCACTTCCAAGCCCAACACAAAAGCAGCCATATGTAGATTGGTCTGGAGCTCCTGACGAGTGGCCCCAGGCAGGGTATAGGCAGTGGCTGACTTTGCATCTCCATGGGGGCCGCAGAGCTAGTGCACCAGGCGGACAGCTTCAGACCATGCCAGATTACAACCCTACCACATCCACTAGCAACACACTCAAGGGACAGATTCAGTGAGCGCCAAAGCCCCACTGAAGCAAGTCCTGATCCACCCGGGTGTCTCTTGCACAGCAGTTCTTCTACTGTAGTTGCAATTGGTCCTCACACCCAGTCGGCCTGGGGGTCAATCCCTCCCAGTGATGCCAACAGTAATCAAGGCTCAACTACAACAAAATTTTGCGCACAACCCACACAGGAGTGCACCTAGACTGCCCAGCTCAGGTGACTGGGGAGGCTGTGTCATTAGGCCGTAAAGGACACCTACTACACAAGGCCAGGAGACATAGCAGCTCTACCTAATACATAGAAACAGACACAGGGAAGCAGCCAAAATGTGGAGACAAAGAAACATGTCACAAATGAAAGAACAGAATAAATCTCCAGAAAAAGAACTAAATGAAATGGAAGCAAGCAAACTATTAGATACAGAGTTCAAAACAATGGTTATAAGAGTGCTCAAGGATCTTAATGAGAGCTTCAAGGGACTTAATGAGAGTTTCAAGGAGCCTAGTGAGAATTTCAAGGAAATTAGTGAGAACATAAAAGACATGAAAAAGGACCAGTCAGAAATGAAGGATATACTAATGGAAATTAAGAATAATTTAAAGAGAATCAATAATAGAGTAGAGGATGCTGAGAATCAAATCAGTGATTTGGAATATGAGGAAGCAAAAAACATTCAGAAGAACAAAAAGAAAAAAGAATTCAAAAATATAAAGATAGTGTAAGAAGACTCTGGGACAACTTCAAGTGTACCAATATTTGCATTATGGGGGTGCCAGAAGAAGAGAGAGAGCAAGATATTAACAATCTATTTGAAGAAATAATGACAGAAAACTTCCTTACCAGTTGAAAGAAATAGACTTACAAGTCCAGGAAGCACAGAAAGTCCCAAAGAAGATGAATCCAAAGAGGCCCACACCAAGACACATCGTAATTACAATACCAAGGGTTAAAGACAAAGAGAGAATCTTAAATGCATCAAGAGAAAAGCAGTTAGTTACCTACAAGGGAGTGCCCATAAGACTGCTGATTTCTCAACAGAGACTTTGCAGGCCAGAAGGGAGAGGCAAGAAATATTTAAAGTGATGAATAGCAAGGGCCTATAACCAAGATTACTCTACCAAGCAAAGCTATTTAGAATTGAAGGACAGATAAAGAGTTTCACAGATAAGAAAATGCTAAAGGAGTTCATCACTACCAAAATAGTATTAATGAAATGTTAAGGCTATTCTTTAAGAAGAAGAAGAAAAAAAAGAAGATAAAAAATATGAACAATAAAATGGCAATAAATACATAGCTATCAACAATTGAATCTAAAAATAAAAATAAACAAATAAGGAATCTAATGAACAAAATAACCTGATGAATAGAATAGACCTGGAAACATGGAACAGACTGATGAGTCTCAGAGGGAGAGGGTCACGGGAAGAGATTAACCAAGAACATATGCATATATACATCACCTATGGACACAAATATTAGGGTGGTGAAGGTCTAGGGTGTGACTAGAACCAGGTGGAGGGGAGTAATGGGGGGAAAAAGGAGGACAGCTGAAATACTCTCAACAATAAATATTTTTAAAAATAAATAAAATAATATTATCTTGATGCCATTTATGATGACCTTGGGTTTCTATGTCAATTAAATTATAATATTTTTTAGTTTTAATGGCAACCAGCACTGAGAATCTTAGCTCATATGTGTCCACAGTAAGAAAGGGCCCTTACCATTGCCCAGATGGTAAATTTTAACAATGATAATGTTTTGGTTTGTATTTCTGATACATGTTAAAGAATATATAAATTTGTAGCTTACTTCATGTGAACTTGTGAGCCATAATTGTACAATTAACCTGTGAACCTGTAAACCCATCAGCCATCTTAGGAACATTATTAATAATTGTGTACTCTGCTCTGATTCCAGTCCCTGCCTCTCTTCCATCCCTTCTTCAAGTAAAAATTGTCCTGCATTGCTTTGCATTTAAAAATAGTTGGCCACCTATGACATTTCTAACAGTATGTTGTTCAGACTTTCTGGAATATAAGCTTTATAGAACTGCTGTTGGCATCTTGGAGGAGACTAGATGTTACATTATGGTGTACGTATTCCAGGGGATGTTATTCCAAGTGAAAGTGGGCATGTTCTGTCTGCAAGTGACCACGGATGAATCTGTGTGAGGCAGAAACCAACTCTTGTTCTGCTCAGGCCAGGCCTGGCTTTTATCTTCACTCTAGGAAATAGAATTTAAGAGAGATGAAATGAAAAGGACTCCCCTTCCTCCACTCTTCATACCCCATTACTTCCTATGGACAAAGAGGTTATCAGAGCCCTGAGACAGTTCTCCTTAGAAAGGCCTACTTGCAAGGTTGGCCCTTGCCTGACCTTAGGAACTTGTATTTGGGAAGGTCCCCACTATTCCCTGGTAAGAGTGGCTCACTGTGCCTAAACTGTCCAAAAAATATGATTTATGCTGGAATCTTCAATTTAGGTACAAGGCAGACAGAGGTACCTACATGACCTGAACCTCCTTCCTACTGTCCCCTGATTAAAGCCATGGGCACAGAGTCTCTGATGAGCTTCCCTGGTAGACAACCCTCCACACGTGTTGTCACAACTCAATCTTGGGGAATTTAGTGTGTCCTGTGCGACTCCACTGGGACAGGATTCTTGGAAGCTGGTGTCTGTTTTTCTCTGGACTTGGCCCCTGTGCCTTTCTCTCTCTGATTTTGCTTTGTATTCTTTCATTGTATTAAATCACAGCTGTGCGCACCACTCTATCATACTGAGTCTTGGGGGCCCTGACACTCCTCCAAATCATTTTTTTGTACTCTATCTCGAGACTCTGAATAGAGGGGCCTCTGCTCTGAAAGTATATTTTGGAGGGTCCTGAATATCTCAGGTGTGCATGCATGCATGCCATACATGCATGCACCTCTAGCACTTGAGATCTGGAGCTCAGGACTGGCCCAGTACAATATGACCCTAAAGGCCTGCTCCCAGAAGTATCACCATTCAGGCTCCAGGGAAACCCAATTGCATGTCTCTTGCCTATGTTTTGGGAAACTGCATTGAATACCGTGAAGGTTGTGTGCTATGCGATTCCAACAATGTCAGAAGAAAACCCAGCTTCAGAGAGCAGGGAGGAGCTGAGCAGAAGTGCTGGGTAAGAGAAAAGGCAAATTAATTAACTTGTCAGGTCCCTCCTCTAAGCTTGAATGCAATAGATTCCTATATATATAACAAATTATTGTTTCTCAGCAG
This sequence comes from Myotis lucifugus, assembly GCF_000147115.1. Taxonomy (NCBI): domain Eukaryota; kingdom Metazoa; phylum Chordata; class Mammalia; order Chiroptera; family Vespertilionidae; genus Myotis; species Myotis lucifugus. Next base: position 1,358,764 of record NW_005871089.1, on the reverse strand, counting down.
TGCTTTATTTCTCTACATGTTCCAATTTCTGATTTAGCAGATAAGAATTAACACAGCATTCACAACACTTACATATGGATGCTGAAGCATATTAACTACTGTAAACAGTATTGATTATGCCTAAATGTGTATATTTATGAAGCTCAAGACATGATATGTGTGAAGTGAGACAGCAATTCCTTACATTGGCAGCTTGATGGACACTGAATCATAGAATTCCCCCATACTGCAGAAGACATCTGTCTCAGCCAGACCTTTACCATCCAGCTAGCTTTAGCCTGGGGAGAAGCAATTGCTCCACCCTTATTGGAAACCCTCTTGCCCCCCCCCCCCCCCCCCGGAGTTTATGCCTTGCTGTGGTCTACAGCCTGCAGGTAGAGATGGATCTCTGGTTACTTTGAGTCTTTGCCAGATCTGCTTCTGGACCTGGGGCTATGAAAAGCAGATCTTGGTGCACATATTGGCTCTTTCCAAAGGCATCCAGTCCCAGCAGAGGGAATCACAAGCTGTGGATTGCTGATATCTCCAAGCAGGGTACTCAGGGCCACTCACAAATAGCGTCTGACATTGTCCTGCACCAGAGACCCTCCAAAAAGACTGGGAGTCATAGAAGATCTACCTAATACATAGAAACAAACCCAAATAGGCAGCAAAAATGGAAAGACAAAAAACCAAACCCCAAATAAAAGAAAAAAAGAATTCTCCAGAACAAGAGCTAAATGAAATGGAAATAAAAAATTTATCAGATATAGCATTCAGAATAATTATGACAAGGGTTCTCAACAGCATGTGAATAGGTATAGAAACTGAAAAATGACCAGTTGAAAATGAAGAATGACATAGCAGTAATAAAGAACACATTAGAAGGAACAGCAGATTAGGAGAAGCCAAGGATCAGATTAGTGAATTAGAAGACAGGGCAGAAAAAAAATCACTCAATCAGAGAACCAAAAAGAAAAAAACAATTAAAACACAGGAGGGCAGCTTAAGGGAGTGTGGGATAACATGAAACATAACAATATTCACATCATAGGAGTACCAGAAGGTGAATAAAGTGAGCAAGGGATAGTGAACCCCCACTCACAGCCTGTGGCCTCTTCATGCCATGCTGGGAATGTGGGTGCTGGGACAGCATTCAAGCTTGGGGCTGGGGTGAGGGGATTTGAATTTTAGCTCTGCCACTTTGGGGCAATGTCACAACAAATTTCCCTAACCTCTGATTTTATTTTGACATATGTAATATGGGAGTTCAGTGTTGTTGTGAAAACTGGAGAGTTGTCTTTAAAACACGTAGCACAGTGGCTTGTGACTTCACACAGGTTACCAAAGTTTTTAGATAGGGAAACTGAGGAAAGATGTTAACCAAGAGGCTAAAGTCCTGCTGGTGGCTAGTAGAGGAATAAAGACCCAGGCATTTTGATGCCCAGTCCCCTGTTCATTCCAGTGTCTGGGCCCTGAATACCCATGGTTCCTCTATAGCCTGCCTACTGTCTTGCCTCCATCAAGGTGAGGAAACACGCCTACTTTGCAAGCTGTGAGGTGGCCTGGTCTGAGCACCAGTTCATTTTCCTTGGTATGTACCTCAGAGGATTTAGAGCCATGTTGGTTGCAAGCTGGAGGTCCCCTTACCTGTAAGTTATTCCACCAGTAATTAGATTTCTTTCTATTCTGGGAAGCCAGCAAGTGTAAATCCACAGAAACCTGGGACCAGATGATATAAGGGTCACCTGAGCTTCCACGCTGCCTAAAATGAATCTTTCAGGAAAATGACTTCTTTGGGCACATAAGTTACTGTGGTCCCAGGGTAACTATAGCTCAAGCTCTGACCAAAAATGGCTTCTCTTCCCAGCCTGCTTTTCTTCTCAGGCGAGACTGATTCAAACCCAGAGATTCTTAGTCCTTCAGGTGTGCCACTTGGAGGTCAGACACTTTGAACCATGATACAAATTGCTATTTATTTGCAAGAGAATAAAATCAGGTACCTATCTCATGCCATGCACAATAATAAATTCCACGTGGATTTAAGATTTGTAAATTAAATGTGAAATCTTAACAAAAGACAATGTAAGACTACATATACAGGATATTCCAAAAAAAAAAAGCATACATACTTTAACATCTGATAGCTCAGTTGATGTTTTTGTTCTTTTCAACCAGACTAAGCTTTGAATAATGAAAATTCATCCTAAACTGCTACTGGAAGTTTAAAAAGGAAGTTGAAGTCCAAATACTGCCTTTATAATTATTCAAAGTGTGTATAAATTTGGGGGGACCCAGGGTACCCTTCAAAAAATGTATACACATTTTAACAACTGATAACTCACTTCTTAACTTTCACTCCTTTTCAGGTTTAACTGATTTAAAATAATGGGTGAATCCAGACTAAGCTATGAACAAAGAAAATTTATCCACTAGACTTTTAAATGAGGATACATAAAGGATACAGTTAATGGTACAAAACAGGCAACAGTTGATGAATTGAGGGTGCACAAAACTGAATGAAATGATTCTTGATGCTTGCGATTTCATTGCTTTGCAATATCAGCAGTGCACATGGGTCATTCTCAAAGATAGACTACATGTTAGGACACAAAACAAGTCTCTACAAGTTCAAGAAGATTCAAATCATATCAAGCATCTTCTCAGATCACAATGGCATGAAATTAGAAATCAAATACAATAAAAACACTCAAAAACATTCAAATTCATGAGCGCTAAATAACATTGTTATTAAACAATGAATAGGTTACCAATGAGATCAAGGAAGAAATAAAAAACTTCCTGGGAACAAATGAAAATGAACACACACCACTCAAAATCTATGGGACACAGCAAAAGCAGTCTTGAGAGGGAAGTTCATAGCACTACAGGCCTATCTCAAAAAACAAGACAAATTGATAATAAACTATTTAACCCTACAACTCAAAGAATTAGAAAGAGAACAACAAGAAAAGCCCAGAGTGAGTAGAAGGAAAGAAATAGTGAAGATCAGAGTGGAAATAAATGACATAGAGACTAAAAGAAAAACCAATACAAAATATCAATGAAACCAAGAACCAGTTCTTTGAAAAGATAAACAAGATTGATGAGCCTTTAGCCAGACTTATCAAGAAACAAAGAAAGAGGACCCAAATAAACAAAATCAGAAATGAAAGAGTTGAAGTAACAACTGACACCACAGAAATACAAAGGATTGTAAGAAAATATTATGAATAACTTATATGCCAACAAACTGAATAGCCTGGATGAGATGGACATATTCCTAGAAAAATAAAATCTTCCAAAACTGAATCAGAAAACCTGAATAGGCCAATAACAACTTATAAAACTAAAGCAACAACAACAATAATAATCCAGCAAACAAAAACCCTGATCTGGATGGCTTCACAGAGGAGTTTTACCAAACATTCAAGGAAGAACTAACACCCAGCCTCCTCAAATTATTCCAAAAATTTCAAGAGAAAGGAACACTTCCAAGCTATTTTTATTAGACCAGCATTATTCTAATCCCAAAACCAGATAAAGACAGTACAAAGAAAGAGATTTACAGCCAATACCTCTGATAAATATAGATGCTAAAATCCTCAACAAAATATTAGCAAATAGGATCCAATAATATATTAAAAAGATCATATATCATGACCAAGTGGATTTATTCCAGGGATGCAAAGCTGGTACAATATTTGCATATCAATAAACGTGATACATCACATAAACAAATTGGAGGACAAAAATCACATGATCTTATCAATAGACTGAGAAAAAGCATTTGACAATATTCAACACCATTTTTTGATAAAATGTTTCAGTAAAGTGGGAATAGAGGGATCACACCTCAACATAATAAAGGCTATATATGACCAACCTATAATCAACATCATACTCAATGGACAAAAACTAAAACCATTTCCCCTAAGAACAGGAACAAGACAGGGATGACTGTTTTCACTACTCTTATTCAACATAGTACTAGAAGTCCTAGACACAGTGATCAGACAAGAAGAAAACATGAAAAGCATCCAAATTGGAAAGGAGGAAGTAAAACTGTCATTATTCACAGATGATATGATATTGTACCTAGAAAACCCTAAAGACTCCACCAAAAATCTAGATTTAATAAATGAATTCAGCAATGTAGCAGGATACAAATGAACACCCAGAAATTAATGACAATTTTATATACCAATAATGAATTCTCAGAAAGAGACTCCCCCTGAAAATAAACCAATACCATTACCATTGCAACAAAAAAATTTAAGATACTTAGGAATAAACTTAACCAAGGAGGTAAAAGACCTGTACTTGGAAAACCACAGGACATTCAAAAAAGAAATAGAGGAAGATATGAACAAGTGGAAGAATATACCATGTTCATGGATTGGTAGAATCAACATCATTAAAATGTTCACACTACCCAACGCAATCTATAGATTCAATAATCCTATTAAAATACCAATGGCATATTTCACAGACCTAGAACAAATATTCCAAAAATGTACATGGAACAGAAAAGATGCAAAAGAGCTACAGCCATCTTGAGAAAAAAGAACAAAGTTAGAGGGATCAAATACCAGATATCAAACTATACTACAAAGCCATTGTCATCAAAACAGCCTGGTACTGTCACAAGAACAAACATATAGATCAATGGAATAGAACAGAGACCTCAGAAATTGACCTTAGCCATTACACTCAATATTTGACAAAGGAGGCAAGAGCATACAATGGGGTAAAAACAGTCTCTTCAATAAATGGTTTTGGAAAATTGGACATGTATATGCAAAAAAATGAAACTAGACCACAAACTTATACCATCCACAAGAATAAACTCAAAATGGATAAAATACTTAAATGTAAGTCATGAAACCATAAAAATCCTGGAAGAAACCATAAGCAGCAAAATCTCAGACATCTATCGTAGCACTATGTCTCCCAATACATCTCCTAGGACAAGGGAAAATAAGGAGAAGTAAACAAATAGGACTACATTAAAATGGAAAGCTTCTGCACTGCGAAATAAACCATCAAGGAAATGAAAAGAGAGCCCACTGTATGGGAGAACATATTTGCCAATGATGTATCTGATAAGGGGTTAATTTCCAAAATATATAAGGAACTCATACAACTTAACAAAAGGAAGATAAACAATCCAATAAAAAAATGGGCAAAGAACCTAAATAGATACTTCTCCAAAGCAAACATACCGAAGGCCAAGAGACATATGAAAAAATGCTCAGTCATTAATCATCAGAGAGATGCAAGTTAAAACGACAATGAGGTATCTCCTCACATCTGTCAGAATGATGTCCATCAACAAATGACAAGTGCTAGCAAGGATGTGGATAAAACGGAACCCTAGTACACTGCTGGTGGGAATGCAGACTGGTGCAACTGTTATGGAAAACAGTATGGAGTTTCCTCAAAAAATTAAATATATGCCTGCCATGTAACCCAGTGATCCCACTTCTAGGAATATATCCTAAGAATCCTGAAATACCAATCAGAAAGAATATGTGCACTCCTATGTTCATAGCAGCACAATTTACAATAGCTAAGATCTGGAAACAGCCCAACTGCCCATCAAGTAGATGAGTGTATAAAAAAGCTGTGGTACATTTACACCATGGAATACTATGCAGCAGTAAAAAAGAAGGATCTCTTATCCTTTGAGACAGCATGGAGGGACCTGGAAAGTATTATGCTAAGTGAAATGATCTCACTCATATGTGGAGTCTAAAGAACAAAATAAACTGATGAACAAAATAGATCTAGAGACAGAAGAATGGAACAGACTGATGAATCTAAGAGGGAAGTCTGGTTGGGTTAGTGGGGAGAGATTAACCAAAGAACTTTTATGCAATGGACACAATAGTGTGGTGAAGGCCTGGGGTTGGGGGCAACTGGCTGGCTAGAAAGGGTCAATGGGGGAAAAGGGGCCATCTGTAATATTTTCAACAATAAAAATAAATTTTAAGAAATCCAAAAGGTTAAAAAGTTAATTTGTTGGAAACAAGCAAAGGGGCAGTGGGAGTAGGTTGATTTTTTAACTTTCTCTGAAAAACTGGTAGGATTAAAGAAATAAAATGAGATGCCAGTTCCCTTCTGCTTTTTTTATTGCCCATGCCCACTTCACTTGAATGAAGAAAAAATGGCCTGTTTGGTAACAAAAATATAGCCTTGAAAAATAACATCTAGTTCATGCCAGAAATAAAGTAGTCCCCTTATCCACACCAATACATTTCAAGACCCCCAGTAGATGCCTGAGACTGAAAATATTGATGAACTATACATATATTATTTTTTTTGTTATACAAACAGACATATGATAGAGTTCAATTTATAAATTGGGCAGAGTAAGAGGTTAACAACAGTTGCTTCCACTCTGGAAGTCTTCCTCAGCATGTGTCAAGGCAAAATGCTCCTCTTCCCAGGCCATGGTGTTCTGTGATTAGTGAGCTGGGCTGAAGGTAGGATGCATGAAGTTAGATGGGTGAAGTATGGGCTTCATGCACCTGATAAATATAAGCTTGGAGGGAGGGTGGACAAAAGTTGGCTGGGATGCGGGAAATGGACTCAAGTGCCACGTGTCAGGCACTTTGTAAACATTATTTCACTTGTTTCTCATGACAATGCCTTGAAGTGGGATTTCTGATCATTCCTATTTTTGGACCTTTGGAAATCCAAGGTCCAAAAGGTTAATTAGCTTGACTGAGCTCATGTAACTGGAGAGTTGAGCTCCTGGAAAGGGTGTGTGGGGCCTTCTAGGGTACCATGGCTTCAGCAAGGCCAACGTGAACTGAATGAGGGGAGACTGGAAGGAGAACCATGGACCCATGGCAGGTTAGTCCTAGGTTGGTGGGCACTGTCGCCAGGCCATTAAGCAGGGCAGCTTTAGGCTGGGATGAAGGCGTGGGGTGGGAAGGCCACTATACAGAGAATCATTTATCTGGGGGTTGGGGGAGATAGGGTGAAGGGAACTGGGAATGAGGGCCAGAGGCCTCCAGGATGAGTGCTTAGAAGGGCCTGCAGACAAAACAGGAATGGAAACAGCACCCAGGGGCTGAGAAGTGCTTCTCACTGCATCACCTGCATGCCTGTGACCAGGGAAGTGTGATGTCCATGTTAAATAGCAGGAGATGCCTGGAGCATTTCCCTTCTGTCCATGAGTGAATGGTCCATGGTTAAACGTGCTGCCAGGAGGCCACTGGTTTCTTGGCTCCTTTGAATTGAATTAGAAAAAGATGTCACTCTAAGCAGGTGCTGAGACCAGTACATGGGCTGGATTTCTGCGCCCTTGGCCAGGTGCCTATGTAGGACAGCTGTAGAGGAGGCCTGTGTACTAGAATGGGCTTGGCAGGGAGGTGTGTGGCTAGAGAAGAGAAATTGAGGAAAGCAGGACTCCAGAAGGACAGGGACCAACATGTACCTGCATCTGTATGTACAGCTCTTGGAAGGATGAGTAGAAGAGTCACCTGCCTTTTGCTTCCTTTGCATGAGTCCTCAGCCTTCTTTGGAAGAAGATTTGGAAATGGGGAAGAGGATGCTATTGGTCATGTGAGATGGAAGCTAAAAAGTGGGGAAGCTTGACTCATTGTGTCAACCTCATCAGTAAATGCTTCAGAATCCTAAAAAAAAAAAAAAAAAAATAGCTGAACTTTGTTGAGTGATGTATTCCTGAGCCAGCCATTATGCTAACCTTCTGTGATGGGCAGTTTTATGTGTCACTGTGCCAAAGCTATGGTCTCCAGTTATTCAATCAAATGCTAATTGGGTGTTGCTGTGAAGATAGATGTCATTGAACTTCAAAACCAATGACTACGGAAAGGAGATTACCCTAGACATCCTGGTTCTGACTCAATCAGGTGAAAAGCGTTAAGAGCAGAGCTGAGGTTTCCCTGGAGGAGAAATTCCAGGTGTGCATCGCAGCTTCAGTTTGTCCCTGAGAGTCCCAGTCTGCCTTTCCTGACCACCTGGCTATGGATTTAGACTTGCCCAGCCTGCCCCATAGTTACATAAGCCAGTTCCTTGTAACAAACGTCTTAATATATATCTCCTGCTGGTTCTATTTCATTGATTGAACCTGTATGGATGCACCTTCTTATGGATCCATTTATCTAACCCTCTCAGCAACACTGATAGTTACTATTATTATTCCCATCTTAATTTGAGGCCCAGAGTGCAAGCACCGTCAACAAGCAATGAAGCCAAGACTTAACCCTCAAGCCTTCTTCCTCCGGGGCCCAAGTTTTCAACTGATGCACCATAGAATCATGGAGGGGCCATGTCACTAGCAGCCAGCACTGGACAGCTGACCAGCTTTAAGATGGACCTGGCAGTTGTGATTGGCTGGTTGGGACCACTGTTGTGAGGGAGGTGGCAGCAGCTACTCAAAGCAAGTCACTGTGGCAATGGGACCTCAGAGCGCACACATTTCAAAATCACCTCTCAACACTGAGTTCCCTGACATTCTGAGTGTACGCAGAATGTTCCCTGGATCTTACATTTGCTTCTGTTTGCTTTCGAGTTATCCTCTGGTGGTTTGTTCTTTAAGTGTTTTTCTCACCGGGCTGAGCTTATTAGAATTCAGGGAAATGTTCACTATCAGTCCTCTGAACAACTTTTTCCTCCGATCCATTCACTCTGAGTGACACCTGAGTTATCCTCCTTAACAGAGCAGCACCCAGCTCGCTCTGAAGAAGAAAGCTGGGGCTCAAAAGGAATTCAGGGACAGCAAGTGGCGTGGCACTGCCACCTGGCTGTGCATCTACCACCCTTGGGGGAATATTACTCCTCGAGAGTAATAAGCTAAAGAAAAACCTTTGGGCCCAACGTTTGAGGTGTTAGTTTACATCATTTAAAATTGTGGAGTAAACTTCTGTAGCATTTGATTTGTCTCCATGTAACACCTCAAACTCGGAATACTGACCACCTCCACTGCCCTCTCCCCCTGCCCAAGGCCCATGGCTCCTCTCTTCCTCCTCCCGGTGAGGAGGACTGAACACAAGCAGGCCAGGAGCTGATGGAATGTGTCAACTTCTAGTAACAACTTTTGGAAAATACAGAATGGAACATAAGCAAAAGTAGTGTGTGTGTGATGTGTATGGCGTGTGTACACATGCCTATATGTTTATTTGTGTCAGAGAGGTGTGGGGCAATAGCCGTAGAAGTAAGGTTTAAGCTATGGGCCGACTGCGGCTCTGAGCTCCTGGGGCCTCCAGGAGTGTGGCCAGAGACAGGCATTTCAGTCCAGAGGATGAAGGAGGGGGACAGAGACCGTGCCCATGACAATGACTTAAAGAGCATATACATGCTCTTTATTTTAAAGCAGAACAGCTATTGGGTGATTTCTAGAACCAGCAAGAACAGAAACCTCAGACCTTCCAAAGACACAGAAACAAAAGACAGAACTGCAGGCAAAATCACTCCCCAGAACCAGGCCTGTGAGGACACCACTGCTGACGCCCTGCTGGGCCCTGGATGTCGCCCGCTGGCACTGTGGCCATGCAGCTGCTGGACCCTGGCACAGAACCAGGGAAGCTTTTCAAAGACCTGGCATGGCTCTGCTAGGAGCCTTAGAGGTGACATGAGTTCCCAAAGAACTCAGCTGCCTAGGTGGGGCCAGCTAGATGCAGCCTTGGTTTATTGTTGGAAATAAAAGAGACAATGATAGGTGGAAAAGGTGACTGGATTAAGGGAGCAAACCTCATAGACACAGACAACAGTTTGGTGATTACCAGAAGTAAAGGAAGTGGGGAGATAGAAGAGGTAAAGGGGAAGACTCTGTAGGGCAGAGTCGTTGGGAAAGTGGATCAGCCACCTGGCCCTGGAGTAGGAGAGAGGAGAAGGAAAATCAAGGACTCAAGATAATGTGAAAAAATAGATACTGGATCCTTCGTGTTTTTGTTTGTTTGCTTTTTTACTTTGGGCCATAGATTTTTTTTTAAGTTGAGACCTTGACCAGAAAGAGCAAATGGTCCTCAGAAGCAGAGAGCAGTGGTGGTGGAGTGAGTGAAGCTGAGAAGACGGGGCGCCCTCTCCCTGAAGCAGGCTGCTGTGGCTGATAGAACCTGCTCTGGGAGGGGAAGCCTCCAGGGTCCTGGCGAGTGAATGTTGTGAGCGAGGTTCCCTCCTGGTGAAAAAGTCAAACCCTAGAAGGACATGTGAGGAGTGACCTCTGCATTTCCCTGCTGGGTCTTTGAAGGTGACATGCCGCAATCTTCACAGCGGGGTTCAGGATCTGAAGGAGGGGCTGACGCACAAATGAAAATGCTAGACAAGAAATATGAATTTAGAAGGCACTGGGGGCCAGGTGGAGCCTCTTTCTTGAAGAGACACACCGACTTCTGGCCTGGTCCGCTTTTTATTTACTTGAATACACATTTGCCCTTTAGCACTGCATACAGGCATATCAAAGGTAAAGTTTGGTAAACTGTAAAAGGATTATCAGGTTAGGGAATTGCCTTGAGCCACCACTATCTCAACAGAGGAGGTGCTTAGCATCAGCCCTGCTAATGCCCAAGGTCCATTGGACTTCCGTGTTCCTTGGTGCACTGACAGTATTGGCAAGTGGTGGCTTCCCGCAGTGACAGAGATGGCCAGCCAGGAGTTTGGCCTCCTGGGAACCACAGGCTGTGCAGCCCTTGGAATGTGTGGATTTTCTGGGTTTCTTCCTCTTTGTCCCAGAAAACCAGCCCTGCCTCTGCCAGGCTGAGGGCTGAAAAAATGGGGTCTCTGAGATGCACCTGAGGCGGGGGAGTCAGCCTGACACTGCGGCCTCCTCCACATGAGAACTGGCTTTTGGGTGGTGAGAACTGGCTGTGCCGGAGTTGTATTTGTGTGTGTACATGTTTGAACACGTGTGTGCTTTGTGTACCTGTGCATATGTGAGTGTGTATATTTTTGTCCATGTGTGAACATGTGTGTATGTATGGATGTGTGTGCCCATGTGAAGATCTGTGTATGTATGCTAGTGTGTGCATGTGAGCATGTGTGTATATATGCACATGTACACACATGTGCATTGTGATATGTGAACATATGTATATGTATGCATGTAATACATGCTAGTAATGTGTACTTGTGATAGTGTGTGTGTGTGTGTGTGTGTGTGTGTGAGTGTGGTGGTCAGAGGCAGAGCTGAGGCCGTCCCTCTTAACAGCTGCCAAGGGAGAAGGGCCATTCCTCTTGATGACTCCTGGGAGCTGTGGAATCTCAGAGAGGACACGTTTGCCCAGAACAAAGCAAAACCCTCAAAGGTTCTTTCCTGGCTCTGATTCCAGAAAATTACCCACACTTTCATCTGCTTCTTATGGTCACGCCTGTCTATGTGCCAGTCATTTTTCATCTTCTGGCATTTCAGTTCCCATCCTTTCTTTTGTCTCTGTCTGGGCTGGCTTGTCTCTTTGTCTTTGTAGGGTCTGCAGACCCTGCCTCTGTCTGTCCCTCCCTCTGTCTTGGCTAGATTCTCCCTCATCTGTCACTTTTCTCTCTTCTTCTCCTGGCTTGTGCTGAGCAATGTGGCTGTCAGGGCCATCCCTCACTAGAGCTGAATCCCAGAGGAAAACACTGTTGGAAATGATGTGTGATTTTGGCTCCCTGTCTGATCCCAAGTTCTTCCAACTTGGTTTGGGACCTTCCTTGCAGCCCTGGGACGTCTGGAGGCCAGCTGGGATGCACTGGGCCCTGGGTTTGGGGGCCCCCACTCTCGGTACCCTGAGCCCCCACCCCTTTTCCTCACTTGGAGTGATCTCCTCATCCTGACTTACAAATTGGGATTGCTCCCTGCATGCGGGCTTTGGTGACAGCCACCAGATGGCAGGGACTGGTTTTTATAGTAACTCATTAACCTCTTGCCATCCTACAATTAAGAAAGCATTTAATTGCTTTTTCTCAAGCCATCCTATGAGTGATTTGGGCGGCTTGTGTTCATCATGTGAACCAATTTGCAGCTCACGCCTAAGAGAGTGGGGACAGGGAGCGTGGCGAGCTCAGACTCCGTGTGCACTCTGGCGGCCCGGGGTTACCTGCTGACCCGGGAGCACAAGTCTCAGAACCTTCCTCACCCTCATCGGTTTCCTTCTGAGTTGGTAAGAGTACTACATATTGGCTATGAATGCTCCTTAGAGATCATCTCGGAGCATTATCTCTCATGTAACTGTTGAAGGGACTAACATAGGTCTAAGGACTTGCCCCAAGGCACACAGCTGATCAGTGGGGGAACCCAGGCTGCAGTGGAGTCTGTTCATCTCCCAGGTGCTGTGCTCCGCTCGGGGCAGCTCCTGCGTTGCCAGCATTCCCTGGGAGTTTTGCCTGGAGAACCTCTGGAAAGGAGTTCACTCACGAGCCTGCATGGCCTTTAGGCACACAAGGCCTGGGAGTGCTTTACTTAGGAAGCAGCTCAGAGTCTCCCTGGAATAATTAGCCAACTCCATCCAGAGAGGCAGGACTCCCTCCCCACCTATGCTGCCAGCCAGCACACCAGCAACCTCACTGTTGCACTGGGGGTCACCGAGCTCCAGCCTGAAGCAGAGCTCCCACCAGCCTTGCTTAAGCACAACACCACTCAGTGTTTACCTCGACACCAGCTGACCAGGGGACTGTGCCCCAGCTGCGGGGCTTTCCCTCCAGCTCACAGCACAGGCCCACTAGGTCAACAGTGTGCCTCCCACCCCTTTCCCCAGCACCACCTCCGGGATCTGTCACTTGCCACACTCTCTCATTCCCTACTGCCGCATACCCACCACTTCTCTCCTCCCTCCCAAGCCCCACATCCTTCCGCTGGGCCAGGTGCTTCTGCTCCACAAACAACACATTCCTCCATTCCCTGCAGGATGGACAAACGGACGTAGTACCCAGCCTCCCATCAAGGAAGGCTTTGCCTCCTCGGCTGGGAGGGCTGTCTGTCAGTCCCTTTGGGGACTGTCTTAGCTGGAGAGGGCTGCCTTGCCCATGTGCCCTCCAGGACATGCCACATCTGATGACTGAATCCCAGGGGAGGATACAGATCACTATTTTGGTCCAATGCAGGACAACTCTGATGGATCCTTTCTGCTCCAGAGTTCGCCATGGGTGAGCCAGGGCCAGTCCTTGGGCCTGTATCACAACTCCATTTCTTTCTTCATCCAGTAATGGGCCGTCTGCAGCATGTCCTCATATGTTGACCCCTAGAATATTTCTTAATAAGCACCATGCTTATTAAGGAATATTAAATATGGTAGTTTTATATCTAATATTTTGAGGAAGTACCAAACTATTTCCACAGTGGCTGTACCAGCTTAGGTTCTGCCAACACTGTATAAGGGTTCCAATGCCTCCACGTCCTCATGACACTTGTTTTTGTTTGAATATGGCCATCCTAGTGGTGCGAAGTAGTGACCCGTGATTGCATCTCCCTAATGACGAATGAGCTAGAACATCTTTTCATGTGCTTACGGCCACTTGTGTATTTTCTCTAGGAAAATCTCTATTCAGATTCTTAGTCCATTTTTAATTGGGTTGTCTTTCTATTGTGAGTTGTGAGTTCTTTGTATATTCTGGAGAATAGACCCTTTTCAGATATATAATTTGAAAATATTTTTTTCCATCCTGTGGATTGTTTTTTAACTTTTTAATAGTATCCTTTGACACAAAAAATCTTTTAATTTTAAAGAAGTCCAATTTATCTTTTTCTTTTGTTGTCTATGCTTTAGGTGTCACATCTAAGAAACTGTCGCCTAACTCAAGATTAGCAAGATTTACACATGTGAAATTTATAGTTCCAGCTCTTACATTTAGATCATTGTTCCAGTTTGAGTTAATTTTTGTGTATGGTGTAAAGTAAAGGTCCAAATTCATTCTTTTGCATGTGGGTATCCAGGTGTTCCAGCACCATGTGTAGACATGACTATTTGGCATCCTTATTGAAAATAAATTGACCATAGATGTATGCATTTATTTTTGGACTCTCAAGACTTTCCATTGATCTAAATGTTCATCCTTATGCCAATATCAACTGTCCAGATTACTATAGCATTGTGATAAGATTTTTAAAAATTAAAAAAAGATTTTCCAGCTGTATTAATATATAATTGACATGCAATGCTCTGTAAGTTTAAGGTACACAATGTGCTGTCTTGGTACACATTTAAATTATGAAATGATTATCACAACAGATTTTTTTAATACCTCTATCACCTCACACAATTGCTGTGTTTTTTGTGTGTTTGGCGAGTACATTTCACATCTACTCTCTTAGCAACTTTCAAGCTTATAATCCAGTATTGTTAACAATAGTTACCATGCTATTCATTACATCCCAGAGCTTATTTATCTTACAACTGGAAGTTTGTGCTCTTTGACCAACATCTCCCAACTTCCCCCAGTTTAGAAATCTGGAGGTATAAGTCCTCAACTATGTTTATTCTTTTTAAAGATTGTTTTAGCTATTCTGGGTTTCTTGTATTTGCATATAAACTTCAAGATCAGCTTGTCCATGCATGTCTGCAAAAAAATAAATAGAAAAGGCAGTTGGAATTTTAATAGGGGTTACATTGAATTTGCAGGTCAATTGGGAGAGTATTGCATCTTACTAATAAGTCTTCTAATACATGAACACAATATGTATTTCTACTTTTTAAATTTCCTTTAAAAATGTTTTGTAGTTTTTAGCATACAAGGCTTGAATTTTTTTTGGTTAAATTTATTCCTAAGTATTTTATTCTTTTTGCTGTTATTGCAAATGGAATTGTTTTTTTCTTAATTTCATCTTATGATTATTTATTGTTAGAATATTTCTATATGATTTTTGTGTATGATGTATCCCTCAACTTTGGTGAGCTTGCTTATTTGTTCTAATAGTGTTTTTTTGGTAGATTCTTTAGGCTTTTCTACATATAATATTATGTCACCTACAAATTGAGATATTCTTACCTCTTTCTTTCTAATCTGAACACCTTTTATTTCTTTTTCTTGCCTACTTTCTCTGGCTTGAATTTCCATTACTATGTTAAATAGAAGTGGAGAGAGCAGATGAGTCTAAGAATTTCTAGCTGTATACAGGACATCTTTTTAAAAAATACATTTTTATTTATTTCAGAGAGGAAGAGAAGATAGATATATCAATGATGAGTGTGAATCATTGATGGCTGCCTCCTGCATGCCCCCTACTGGGGATAGAGCCCGCAACCCTGGCATGTGCCCTTGACTGGAATCAAATCCGGGACCCTTCAGTCTGCAGGCCGACACTCTATCCACTGAGCCAAACCGGCTAGGGCTATCTTGAATTTTACCTGTTTGGGTGCTGAATTTTGTTGCATTTATTTAAATATTGGTGGTCTTCACCCTAAAATTGTAATTAACTTACTTGAAATCAGTTTGATCTCTTCAAAACTTGTTTATAAGCTTTCTCAATATGGGCCCAGGGCAGCCTTTCTTTGGTCTGGGGCTAATTTGACCTTACTGCTAAGGCAACACCTTTCTGGAAGTTTTACCTACTTCCCTGTGTATTAGGAGGTCTTCTCACTCTGAAAGTGAGATTTCAGACTATCCCAGTCTCTATGTGAGCCCTGGGCTAGAGGTCACGGCCTGGCTCAGCTCTGGCAGTCTGGAGCTGTGGCTTTCCCAGCCTCTGACCTCGGTGCCAACTTAGAAACTGAAGGTAGAGAATAGTGTAATTTGTCCCTAACCCAGTCAACACATAGTTTAGCTCCAGGGAGCCCTAGAAGCCAGATAAGAATGTCAATGAGCAGTGTGGTGCTTCTGCGTCTCCTGTTGTCAACGATGGAACGTGGCAGAAATTAGCGTTGATAGTACGTCTGGTATTTTTTAGAGAACAAACTGTCTAGATAATTACTACTCTGTTTCAAGGGTGGTGAGTGGGGGAGAGTGAGTGGCTCCTTGGTATTATCTCAGGCTCAAGGCCAGAAGCAGTCAGGTGGATTCCTGGCTCCTCCACTGATCAATCGCCTGGGTGACGTTGGGGAGGGTACTTAACCTCTCTGAGCTGCTGCAGGCTCATCTCTAAAACAGAATAAAAGTATCTACCGTTAGCTTCACATCTGCCGATTACTAAAAAGGCAGTAACTTTCGAGCTTTAGATGAAATCTTACGTAGAACGCCTACGTAAGCAGATATGCACACAAATGTAAAAAAGAGGGGGCGGTGCAAGGTGGCTCAAGGAACACAGCGGCTCAGGTGGGGCAGGGACACGGCTTGAATGCGGCAAGGGGAGGATTTCTACTGCTCCCGAGGGGAGCAAGATAGAGTGAGGAGAAGGGAACGGCGGGACACTGAGAGAGGAGCCCACGGAGGTCTGCGGGAGGCAACAAGGGACTAAGCAGCACAGTGATCAGAGGGGACAGAGGGAACAGGAAAGAGAAGAGGGCACTTAATGTTGCTGGCAGTGAGGCATGAGATGTGGTCCTTTACAGGACCCCCAAGGTCTTCAGTAAATTCAGGTGCGGGTGAGATTCAGTGGGCAGGTGTGTGTGCCTAGTTGAGTGAGCATTTATGTATTTATTTTTGTGGGAGGGGGAGGTGCTAATTCTGGGGTTCCATTGACTCGATGAGAAATGCAGGCAGACCCTGGAGCAGGAGCCCACAGCAGGGAAGATGCTGGGAACTGCCTGTGCCTTGGAGGAGCTCCTGGCATCAGGGGCTGTGTCCCTGGGAGGGCGGGTCATGGCTGAGGTAGCCCCCTTGGCCTCTCAGTGACACACACACACACACACACACACACACACACGAAAGTAGCGGGAGGAGGAAGGAGCGTGCCTGCCAGCCTCCCCTCACACCTGCGTTTGCGTTCCCCACAAATGCCTGTGGAGCTTTATAGTATCAGCTTTGTAACCCGTGTCTCACTTGGGGACATTGCTTGTCCTCTCACCAGTCTGTGGACAGATGGTGTTCACTGCTCCCAGCTCCCAGACCCCATCTCTCACGTCTCCCAGCAGCCCCGTCTTCCTGAGCAGGCAGCTGGCTCGGTGCCTCTGTGGAGTGCAGCCCTCTGCTGTCTGAAGCCAAGTTCCTCTCAGCGCCCTCACTCCTGGGCGAACTCCCGTGACTGCAGCCACTGTTGACGCTGGATGGTCAATGAAACCCCAGATAACTCCTGTCCCTGAGGGACAGGCCTCTGCGTAGACTGCAGGGCCAGGTTCTGAGAGCTGGGAGGATGAGGTCCTAGCCAGAGTGTGCAGGTGTTTGTGAGCATTCCAGGTGTCCCCCTGTCAGGAGGTCTGCCTATTTCTCCTCTCCTGGGACTCCTGCAGGGTCAAACATTCTGCCTCCTTTCCCAAGCAGGGCCGCCCAGACCTGGTCCTCAGATGCCTCTGGGATTATCTTAGTGGAAGGAGCATGACCACTCATCCTCAGGCCTGGAAGGATTCTGGACCTTCAGGACCTCAGGGGAAAGCCAGCCTGGGTCAGGAGAGAGGCCACGGACTTCAGAAACATCCTGACCTGAATCCAACCCCAGCTCTAACACCTGCTGTGTGACCTTGGGCAAGTCACTTAACTTCTCTCAGCTCCCACCTCACCCTTTGTAAAATACCAGAGGGGATTGTTGTGACCATGAAATGAACACGAAACAACATGCCCACTGACTGTAGGTCCTGACATGTTGCACTTGTACATGTTGAAGGATAGGTTCCCAGGGAAGCTCACTCTGAGACTGAGGTTGGCACTCAGGGTGTTAATTAGGGAGTGTCCTTGGGGTTAGCAGCTTTGGAGGGAAAGGGGAAGAAGCAGCAGTGGGCAGAGGGAGTTACCAGCCGTGGGCAAACTACGGCCCGCGGGCTGGATCCGGCCCGTTTGAAATGAATAAAACTAAAAAAAAAAAAAAAAAAAAAAGACCGTACCCTTTTATGTAATGATGTTTACTTTGAATTTATATTAGTTCACACAAACACTCCATCCATGCTTTTGTTCCGGCCCTCCGGTCCAGTTTAAGAACCCATTGTGGCCCTCGAGTCAAAAAGTTTGCCCACCCCTGGGCTAGACTGTGAGGCAGGCCCCCGGGAAGTGCCCACCGGAAGTGTCCCTGATCCTTGGGAAGCTCTCTAGACAAAAGGGCCTTTTATCCCCTGTGCTGGGGTCCCTAGGTTCGATGAGTCACATACAGTTGTATTCACAGCAAGGGTTTATTACAGTGAAAGGACACAAAACCAAAGTAGCAAAGAAAGGCTTATAGATAAGTCTGGAGGAAAGCGGGGGCAAGCTTCCAAGAGGCCTCCCCAGGTGGTGGAGTCTCGCAGGACATGCTCAGTTCCTCCAGCAACAGATCATGTGACAGCATGTGTGAAATGCTGCCAACCAGGGAAGCTCATTAGAGACTCAGTGCGCAGGATTTTGGTTGGGGGATGGGGAAGGGCTGGCCACATTACCCTCTATCCGCCTCATACCAGAATTCAAGACCCCCCAGGGGAAAGCAGTGTTCAGCATAAATCACACTGTTTGGGTCGCTTAGGCACAGTGAGCCACTCCTACCCGGGAATGGTGGCGACCTTCCCAAAGTCCAAGTTCCCAGATGCCACCAAGGGCCAGCCTTGTAGGCAGGCTTCTCTAAGGAGAGCAGGCTGGGGGCTCTGATCACTGGTCGACTGTGGTCCTCCAGGGGAGGGGTGACCTTGGGCACGCCTGCCCTCTGCAGCTTGAGAGGGGCTGACCACTGAGGCCTGCCTGCCACAGCCTCCCAGCAAGACTTTCATCTGGGCGGAATTTGCATCCCAGAGTCGCCACAGGCAGGAGATGAGTGAGGCACAGTCCTTGCCCTGCGGCTGTGGAACACCAAAGAGCTGGGCTGTTGAAATCTGGTGCCTCAGGATCAGGCCACATCACTTGGTGGTCTGCACTAAGCCAGGAGGGGGCCCGACATTGTTCATCCTTGAGTCATTTACAGAATGTGAGTAGGTCAGACAGCGGCAGCTTGGGGTTCAAGGGGGAAGTGAGCTGGTGCTAGGGCAGCAGTTCTCAACCTGTGGGTCATGACCCCTTTGGGGGTTGAACGACCCTTTCACAGGGGTCGCCTAAAACCATCAGAAAAAACATATATAATTACATATTGTTTTTGTGATTAATCACTATGCTTTAATTATGTTCAATTTGTAACAATGAAAATACATCCTGCATATCAGATATTTACATTACGATTCATAACAGTAGCAAAATTACATTTAGGAAGTAGCAACGAAAATAATTTTATGGTTGGGGGTCACCACAACATGAGGAACTGTATTAAAGGGTCGCGGCATTAGGAAGGTTGAGAACCACTGTGCTAGGGAGACAGCCTGCCTGTAAACACAGATAATTGGAGAGGAACATAAACTGATAATAAAGACATATTTGCTGAAGTGAATTGATTCCACTGACTGTCTCCCCTACGCAGAATGCTATGGAGTTAGAGACATAAATAGGTCTCGGTTTCCACCCTTGGGTATTCACTGACCTGTAATCAGAAATACATAATAATTAAGAGAAGCAAGGCAGGAGCAGAGAGTAGGGCGGGCCTGGGTGATCCCTGTGCCTAGTAGAAATTGAGTGAGGAGGGAAGGCTTCTCAGAGGAGGTGTTATTCATGTCGGGTCCTGAAGGATGGGTAGGAGTTAGCCAAGTGGACAAGGGGAGGAGCAGAGGATTTCAGGAATGGCCAATACAACAAGCTTAGGGTAACTGGAAGCCCATGAATTTTTGCAGCCTTTGAAGTCTGGTGTGTGATAGGATTTTTCTAGATCAAGAAAATTTTCTGAAGTTATAGAATCTTAAGTTGGAGAGAAGCTTAAAAGCTCCCTTAGCTGAGTGTGCATCCATACAAAGGCATTCGTGTGGATGGCTCAGCGGTTGGCAAAATCTTCCTTCTACTGAGCTGGAATCTATTTCCTTGTTTCTTCCACTCATTGATTCTGATTTTATCCTTCGAGTTGACCAGGACTAGTTTAAATTTTTATGCAGTGAGGGTCTGTAGGTTTTCCACTATTACTCTCCAAGTGGTTGGTGCCTCTGTCTAGTTTCAAGGAGAGAGGCAGAGGCTGAGGCTTCAGTGCTACAGGGAGGCTATATAATAAAGAGATTAGGTGTGAGACTCTGGGGCAGACTCCTGGGGTGGAGTCTCAAATATGCCCCTTACTGTGTAACTAGGCAGGTAGCTTCACCTCTCTGTGCCTCAATTTTTTCACCTGCACACTGGGGTAAGCCCAGTGACCCACCTCACTGGGTGATGGTGAAGATTAATTGACCTAGTGCTTGTGCAGTGCCGGCATTTCATAAACAGTCAATATTTGAGCTTCAGTTGTTATTAAAAAGTGACTGTAATTGCTGCCAGGCCACAGGTGTGATGTCACAGAACCACTAATAAAAGTAGACGAAAATAGCCAGCATGGTGTGATGAGGATAAGTCTTTTTACCTGTGAATGAAAGCCACCAACCTCATTCATACACTTTGTCTCCACTATCATCTCTGATCTTGTAACTTATGTGTCAGCCATTTGGCTGTCCCCAAACTCTACCATGTATGGAGTCACCCTTTGCTATTTAAATAAAGCCACCGTGCGTCCCAAATTCATGAATAATGGGCAACCCAAGGCCCGGTCCCTCCTTTGAGTCCCTAAAGCACCCACAGTTTTAAGCTGCTGCATGCTTTGCTGTGGACCTGGGGCATGCATCTGTGTTATAGCATAGCTCTGTCAACTTCAAACTCGCTGTCACTCATGACTGCTCTGAAGGTCCACTCCCTCCCTGGGAAATTCTCCATGCCGCCGTCCTCTCCCCAGGCCCTCCATCTGCCCCTGGTTTTCCTGGCTCCTCATTTTTGGGGGGACTCTCCTCATATTCTCTCTCTCTTTGCTTTCTGTGCCCTTTCTCCCTTAGGCTGCCCCAGGAATTCAGGAGTCCTTCACTTTATTAAGAAGAGCAGTTTTTGGCCCTAACCGGTTTGGCTCAGTGGATAGAGCGTCGGCCTGCAGACTGAAAGGTCCCAGGTTCGATTCCTGTCAAGGGCATACACCTTGGTTGCGGGCACATCCCCAGTAGGAGGTGTGCAGGAGGCAGCTAATCGATGTTTCTCTCTCATCGATGTTTCTAACTCTCTATCCCTTTCCCTTCCTCTCTGTAAAAAATCAATAAAATATATTTTTTAAAAAAGAAGAGCAATTTTTAGTCCTCCACCCACTACGTGGGCTGGGACCCATTTCTGTAAATCAAAAACACAAGTAGGAACCCCAGAGGCTCTGATATGTCATCTTCCCTCTACTGTGATCAGTCTTTCCACATGGCTCCCGCCCCACCAGACTCTGTCAGTGAAGGAATCCAGGCCACAATGTAATCTTTCCCTGGTATAAATTATTCTACACCCCTGCCTCCCTTTAAAGGCAGATGGAGTTACTGCCTTTTACTTTTTAAAGCAATTTAACATTTTGCCTGCTGAGCCTGGAACATCTTCCTTTTCCTTGGCTCTCTAAATTTTGCCTGCTTGCCCTTTAGGAATGAGCTCAGAGGCTGCCTCATCCATGACGCTTCCCTGATCACGTGGGATTGAATCTCATGACAAGGACTCATCTGGCCATTCCCTACCTCATATCTAGAGTTAGATCAGCTAAGTCCCCAGCCTGTGTGACTTTTTGCTCCAACTAGAATGCTCTTTCCCAGAAGCCTCGGGAAATTCTTAAAGTTCACTGGAAGGTGGTTTGGGGACAGGAGGAGCAAGGAGTCAGAGAGGCCAGGGTTTAATCCTAACTTCCCCATCTTCTGGCTGTGTGGTCCTCCATCAGTTACTTAACCTCTCTGAATTCAATTCTCCCATCCATCAAAGTGGGAAGGAATGCTTCTATCACACAGTTGCTGTGAGAACTAAAGGAGGTCAAGTGTTAATAAAAAACACACACAACCCAGCCGGTGTGGCTCAGTGGTTGAGCATAACCTATGAGCCAGGAGGTCCTGATTCAGTTCCCAGTCAGTGCACATGCCCAGGCTACATGGCTCAATCCCTGGTGGGGGGTGTGCAGGAGGCAGTCGATCAATGATTATCTCTCATCATTGATGTTTCTATCTCATCCATCATTTAGAACCACCTGAAATCTGGCTGAATGGAGGTCCTACAACTAGAGAGGTAAAGAAGAAAGCACATTCAGATTGGTAGGAGGGGCAAAGGCACTGAACAAGCTGGTGGGACACCCATGTGTGGCATGTTGTTTTTTTAATTGGGAGGGATATCTCTGCTGCAGAGACCTCCTGTGATGGGTCCCAGCCCCACACCAGACCCCAAGCCCATCAATAAGAGGCCCAAGACCTGGCCCAAGACCTGGGTCCTACAGGACACCTACTACACAAGGCCAGGAGACCTAGCAGCTCTACCTAATACATAGAAAGAAACACAGTGAAGCAGCCAAAATGAGGAGGCAAAGAAACATGCCACAAATGAAAGAAATGGAATCAAGCAAGCTACTGGATACAGAGTTCAAAACAATGGTTATAAGGTTGCTCAGGATCTTAATGAGAGCTTCAAGGGACTTAGACTATCAAGGATCTTATTGAGAATTTTGAAACATGAAAAAGTATCAGTCAAAATTAAGCATACACTAACTGAAATAAAGAATAATTTATAGGAATTTAACAATAGTGTAGAGGATTCCAATAATAAAATCAATGATTTGTAATATGAGAAAGCAAAAAAACGCCCAATCAGAAGAGCAAAAAGAGAAAAGAATCCAAAAATATGAAAATAGTGTAAGGAGCCTCTGGGACAACTTCAAACATGCCAACATTCACATCATAGGGGTGCCAGAAGGAGAAGAGAGAGAACAAGATATTGACAACCTATTTGAAGAAATAATGACAGAAAACTTCCTCTACTAGTTGAAAGAAATAGACTTACAAATCCAGGAAGCACAAGAGTCCCAAACAAGATGAACCCAAAGAGGTCTACACTAAGACACATCATAATTACAATGCCAAGGGTTAAAGACAAAGAGAGAATCTTAAAAGCATCAAGAGAAAAGTAGTTAGTTACCTACAAGGGAGTGCCCATAAGACTGTCAGCTGATTTCTCAACAGAAACTTTTCAGGACAGAAGGAAGTGGCAAGAAATATTCAAAGTGATGAATAGCAAGGACCTACAACCAAGATTACTCTACCCAGCAAAGCTATCATTTAGAATTGAAGGACAGATAAAGAGCTTCACAGACAAGAAAAAGCTAAAGGAGGTCATCACTACCAAACTAGTATTACATGATATGTTGAAGGGTATTCTTTAAGAAGAAGAAGAAAAAGAGATAAAAAAATATGAAAATAAGATGGCAATAAATACATAGCTATTAACAATTGAATCTAAAAATAAAATTAAAAAAACAAGAAATCTAATGAACAAAATAAACTGGTGAATAAAATAGAATCAAAGGCATGGAAACATGGAACAGACTGATGGATCTCAGAGGGAAAGGGAGTGGAAGGGTCGGAAGATATTAACCAAAGATCTTATATGCATATATGCATTACCTTTGGACACAGACAATAGGGTGGTGAAGGCCTGCCATGGGGAGGGAACCAGGTGGAGGGACATCTGTAATAGTCTCAACAATAAAGATTTTTAAAAAATAGAATTACCATATTATCCAGCAATTTCACTTCTAGTTTATATACATAAAATAATTGAAACAGAGTCTTGTTCATAGAAGCATCATTCGCAATAGCCAAGTGATGAAAGCAAACCAAATGTCCAATAAATGATGAATTGATAAGTAAAATATGGTATATTCATACAATAGAATAGTACTCAGCCTTAAAAAGGAAGGAAATTCTTCAGTGTACTACAACATGGATGAACCTTGAGGTCATTATGCTAAGTTAATTAAGGCAGTCACAAAAAGACAAACACTGTATAGTTCCACTTATATGAGGTATCTAGAGTAGTCACAGTTATAGAGATAGAAGTTAGAATGGTGGTTGCCAGGGGGTGGGGAGAGGAGAGCATGTTGAATTACTATTTAATAGGTACAGATTTTCAGTTTTTTTAAAATATATTTTATTGATTTTTTACACAGAGGAAGGGAGAAGGATAGAGAGTTAGAAACATCTATGAGAGAGAAACATCGATCAGCTGCCCCCTGCACATCCCCCACTGGGGTTGTGCCCACAACCAAGGTACATGCCCTTGACAAGAATCGAACCTGGGACCCTTCAGTCTGCAGGCTGACGCTTTATCCACTGAACCAAACCGGGTAGGGCCAGATTTTCAGTTTTATTATGTGAAAAGTGTTATAGGAATAGACAGTGGTGATGGTTATGCTAGTACATATGTAAATATGTTTAATATAATCAAATTATACACTTAAAAATGGTAAAGATGGTAAATTTTATGCTATGTATATTTTGCCACAATAATAATAAACGAAGAAGAAAAGGAAGTCAAATGTGTACATGCCCCACACAGGGTCTTGCACACAGTAAGGGTCTGATAAGTTTTAGATTCCTTCCTTCCTCTGGAAGAGCCCATAGAATAAGGGAGGGCAAACAGAAAATGGACCTTGGATTATGCTGAAGGGGGATTAAAAATGGAAAGAAAAGTGTATTTACTGAAAAATTGAGGGGTTTGGTGATGAGAACTAGCTGGATCCAGAATGCCACATACAAAGCCTCTGTCTGGGGCCCTGAGGAGGCCCTTCTGCTGAGCAAGCTCAGGAGTTTGGCTGTGTGTGTGTGTGTGTGTGTCCTAGGAAAGGTCTGTGCACTCAAACATGCCAAATTCAGACCTTATTGATTCTAACTGGGACTTGGACTGGGCTGAAGGTACCCGTGCAAAATTCACACAGATCTGCTCATGAACAGTGTGTGATGATGAAAGAATTTCCATTACACTAGGCTGTCTCTCACCAAATTTCTTTAGATCCCACCCTCATGTCTGAGCCCCCACTTCCTGCAGGTCCCCCACACCCCCTAGTGATCTCTGGCCTCTCCCTTGGTGTTCTGGGAGACCTCGCCAACTCCATCACCCAACTCAGTCACTGGGGATTCACTGTGTTCATTCATTCAGTCCACTGAGTATGACTTTAATTTATATAGTATATTATTGTTTAAGAATTGCGGCTTTTCATTGCAATTTGATTCTCCATAAGTGTGTCATCATCCTGACTCTTTCTGGAATATTAATTATTATTTTTAATTTGTATTCTGTTTCCCCTATTGATGCTATTCCACCGGGTATTACTTTTCTCTGTGAGGTCAGAGCCTTCTTTCATATTGTTAGTTTTCCTCAGCTATCTTCTGGTTCCTGGCTGACTATTCACATTTGCATGTGAGTCCCTACTTGTTTCTCGTGGGACTCCTCATGTCGCGGACCGTGATTTTTCTCTGCACTTGTTTCTCTATCAAATCAGTCCCTTCTGCTTCCTATCTTCCAGGAATTCCTCAAAATTTCTGGTCTGCTAAATCCAGTCCTTCCTCCCTCCCTTCCTTTTTTTCATATTTTCAGTACTGGTATAGACAGAATCCCTCCTCTTCCCCTCTTTCTTCTTCCCCTCCTCTCCTTCTCCTTCTTCCTAAAAATGTATGATTTCAGTAATTGCAAGAGACCGTAGTCAGAGAAGAAGGACATGGCTGTGTTCAACCTGATTCTCTTTTGACTAGGCCCTTTGTGTCTCTTTTCACAATCCTTAGAATAATTCACAGGTGAGTATAACATCCCTCCTTTTATGGATGAAGAAACTGAGAGATTAAATGACTTCCTTGCAGTTTCACAGTGAGTAGGGGACAGCTTGAAATCAGTCCTCTGCTTCCAAGTCAGTCTTTTCTTTTCTCTTCCATCTTTCTAAAATCCCAGAGACCTTTGAACCTGCTCCCACCGTTCAGAAAGCTCGGTTCAAGTCAGTGGTCAGCGTGCATTTGAGTACAAAAGGGCCACAGACTGCACTGTTCGAGGGAGCTGCCTGGGAAGACCCAAGGCATTGCCATGGCAACAGAGATGGCTGGGTTTTTTATAAGCTGCAAATATGTATTTGTTTATAACTATTCCAGGATTTAGATTATTCAACAAGTCAGAATGACTTTCTTCCCCCGATAAACCTCAACTCATGATAATTCAACTACATTGTCTGACTTACTAAATTGTTTATTGACTTTTTCCCAGCAGTCGTTCTTAATAAAGTAAATTCTCTAATAACCACCGTGGTCATGGAATGGGGTATACCCTGGAGGAAACCACCTCTCAGAAGTGCTGGAACACAGCAGCAGCTGTGTCTATACTGGAACGGAAAATTTCCAACAAAAACCCAGTGTGTCCTGTGGGCTGGGAGAAGGTTACCAGGTCCCCTGAAGGCTGGGACTAGAAGTAGGGTGGATGTCCAGCTCAGGTTTGACACTGGCTAGTGAGTGCATTTCTCAAAGGGTCCTCTGAGCCACCCTTGAGGGCCTCACTCTAAGTTGCTAGGAAAGTAGACTGGGAAGCTGTCCTTAGACCCTTGGAAATAAACTGTAGTCACGAGAAGCAACAAGTCAAGGGTGGTGGAAAGGGTTGTATCTGCCTGTGAGAACAATAGCGGAGGAGCTGGGAGGAGCATGAGCTGGAGAAACAGAAATTTGTATCATGTCATGGGTGGCCACAGGTCCCTGGGCCTATGAAGAGGGCAGGCCCTGGGGTGGAGCCCAGGAAGGGAACTGGTGGGGTGGGGCTCAAATCCAGAAACCTTTGTGGTTCTCAGTTAAGTCACTCCTGGTCCCCAGTGGGGAGGACCTGGGAAGCAGGGGTCACATAAGGGAGCAGTGTGAAGAAGCAGAAGTGGATCATTTATCCTCCAGAGTTCTCCCCACTGTCTTCTCTTCTCATTGAGGATTCTTCCCTGGGAGGTCCCCAAATAGAGCAACACCTCAGACCAGAGCAGGGGCTTCTCTATGCCTCTTGAGACGAGGGCTGATGGCCATCTCTATTGCTGCCTTTGAGAAACTGATCATGGCCCATCCTCTTGGGCCCTAGTTTAGGGCCACTTGCACGGGATGAAGGAGTTTGTGCAGAGTTTGTAAATGAGGCCCCTGCACCCTCCCCTCCAGGGACTGGTGTCTCCATGGACTGACAGATGAAGTCTTCATGGGGCTGGGCTAAATCAAGTGCCAGGTACAGGTGGAGACATGTAGATAAAAGGTGGTGTTCTGGGCTGGGTTATAAATGTTTAAGAAAAGCATTAATAGTAATAACCAGTGATATAAGACACGATTCCAGGCAAGGTGTTGTAGGACAGATGCACACATACACAGGTACCACTTCCTGGGGTCCAAGTCCCTGTTAGAGTGGGTACCCCAGGGACAGTCTCTCCCATGAGACCAAGGGCCACTCCCTCCCCATTCACAGCAGGAACTCTGTTCCCTCTTCAGTCTGGAGGGTCCTGAGGACAAGCACTGTCTCTCTCCCTCTCCTCCCTCCTGCAAATGGGCTGGTTTCCCGCAAGCTCAGCCCGCATCTTCTCCACCTGACCAGGAGCCTCAGGAGGACATATGTCTTCAAGGAACTGGAGAGCTTTCCGAGGATAGGGAAGGCCGTCTTCCCTGGGAGGTTCCCAATAGGGCAGGGCCTCAGACCCGAGCAGGGGCTTCCTGAGTCCAGCCACAGCAGTTTAGATTCTGTTTCCTCTCCCAGTGGGCAAGACTGACGCCTGCACACACTGGATGCTCAGAGCTCACTGCTGACTGCCTGGCCCACGGGGTGGGTTCAGGGACGGCAAGGGCTTAGTGCTGAGTTGGAGATGGCTCCCAATTTAGTCACCTGAGCCAGGTGTTTTCCTCAGGCCTACTTTCCCAGGTAACCTGTGCTGTCCTGCTCCATGGTTCTTCACAGTGTAACGTTCTCAGGAAAAAGGCAGTGCTCACAGCTTGTCAAGGGCACCACATGCATGGTTTTAACTTAATCTTCTTCAAGCAAGAGTGTGTTTCTGGGAGTTTACCTTAACTCTGGGAATTATTGAGCAGCCATTAGAGAATTCATTAGTTCGCTAACGATCTTTCAAGAACTCCCCACCTGTGATGATATGATTGCTGCTATAATAAGTCAGCCCAGAGTCTATTTAATTTATTCTGGGAGGCTGTGTGTGTGTGTGTGTGTGTGTGTGCACGTGCACGTGCACATGCACATGTGTGTGGCCATCCATGTAATGATGCAGGCAGTGGAAAGGAGGCAAGAACCATTTATTGAGTGTCTGGCAGCAGGACTCCAGTCGCACAAGTTGTGTGACCTTGGACAAGTCACTTAACCTGGCCGGGCCCCATGTGTTTACAGTCTGGAAAGAAAACAAACCATCCTGCCAATCAACCAACCTTTCTACTACACAGACTCCTCTCCTCTCACTTTGACCATAATCAGGGAAAATGAAAGCAAAAATCATTGCTTCTCTCACAATTATTTTTCTTTTGAGATGGTGAAGGGGAATCACATTTCTACTCCAGGTCTTACTTCCTACTTTCTCTCCAACAAAATGCAAAGGGAAATATGCTTGAGATGAGAGCTAATGTAAGTCATTGATGCTGGCCATTGTGGTGGTGTTAGCACTCTAGCCTGTGTAAGCCTGCCTGTTCTACTTGTGCCGGATAATACAAGGTCAGGGGAGCCAGGTTCAGTGGCTATAAGGCCCAGTCTTGACCACATATTGAATCTGAAAGACTTAGAAACCAAGTCCCAAGTACAAGGCAGAAACACATTTCTACCTGTTTTACCTCGTTACTGATTGAGCTTCCCACATTAGGCACATCTCTCCCAAGGTCAAGGTCATCTTCAATGCTTAACAGATCACTGTGTGCCAATCAGTGCCTCACAGGGAAGACCAAATGCCCACTGTTTGAGAGAATGGGTGGATGTGAGTTCAAATCCCTGCTCCACTATTTGGCCCTCTGCTAGTTATTCAAGTTTTCTGACCACCAGTATCTTTATCTGTCTATCACAAGGTATCCAGTGGGAACTGCTGGAAACACTTAAGCTGGAGGAATACCAGCTTAGAGATCTAAGCAGTTCTGTCTCTTAGAGTGAAGTCTGGGAAGGCCTGCTGTAAGCCAAGAACACAGGTGCTCAGCGTTCTCCTGAAGCCCCATTGAAAGATGCCTCAAGCTGGTATTAAATGTTCCATTTTGCACTCTGCTTAGGCATAGGAACTGCTCCCCATGGAGCTAAAGAAAACAGTTCCCGCCAGCTGGTGTGGCTCAGTGGTTGAGTGTCAACCCATGAACCAGGAGTTCATGGTTCAATTCCTGATCGGGGCACATGTCCAGGTTGCAGGCTCGATTCCTAGTAGGAGGTGTGCAGGAGGCAACCAATTGATGATCCTCTCTCATCATTGATGTTTCTATCTCTCTCTCTCCCTTCCTTTCTGAAATCAGTAGAAATATATTTTAAAAAATAAAAATTAAAAAAAAGAAAACTGTTCCCCTCTTGGAGGGAATTATTTCTCTTAGGATATGTTTAGTGGTATTTGTGTGTGTGTGTGTGTGTGTGTGTGTGTGTGTGTGTGTGTGTTCGTCCTTCTGTCTGTTCTTGTCTGAGCTTCTTTTTCTATCAGGAGATAGAAAATGAATGTATGAGATATACCAAAGGAATGTCTGAGATGAGATGGTGAAAAGTCTTGGGTTGGCGTAGCCCAGCCTCCCTGAGTTTCTGGCCTCTCATGAGACATGCTATGAAGACATGATTTGGGACAATGTACTGTACACTCTTACAAGTGTCCTGTCTGAGCTAAAATCCTATTAGGTATGCATTTCCTTCTGAAAAAATATAGGTTGGAGTACCCATTGTCTTGGGATGAAGTTAATCCTGGGATAAGGGTAAGTGGCAGCCTAGCAGCCAGGCCAGGAACACCCCAATGAAGGCCTTGGCTTGGGGTTGGGTTTTCACCATTGGGCTGAAGGACTAGCCACTTCTAATAACAGTCACACATTTTCCTCGGTTGCAACTCCCTTCTCTTACTCCCAAGCCTTTACTTAAATAAACTGGCAGTGGGGGGATTGAGAGGCACAGTGTTCCCTCACTGACACTAAAGGGGAGATTTGGATGCACAGAGCACATTTTGACAAGCTCTGGTCTTAAGGAAACAGCCCCAGTTCCTTAGCTTGGCATTCCAGGCTCTCTAAGCTCTGGACCTTCCAGTTTTGTTGTGTTTTTGCCATACTAATGTCTCCTCCCTACACCCCCTGCTTCTTCACCCATGCTGTGCACATAGCAGGTGCTCAGAAACTGTATGTGATATGAATAGAACTGAGTAGCCATCTTGCCCCAAACCTTTTCCCCCCACACCCATCTACTTATCAATGCCAGGCCTCTTAACTGTTCCACTTTCAGGAATTTTTATTTTTGCCTTCCTTGTATTTCCTCTATTAGGCTCAAGTGAAGGGACCTGCTTGGACTATTGCAGTAGCTTCAAGCAGGTTGAATTCTGCTCAAATCTCTTCATCTCCCATTGGCTCTGCAAGTTTTTCCAGGAGAGTCTCTGCTTAGACTGTGTCCTTCTCTGGCTCCACATCCTAACTGGCTCCCCATTGAGAAGAGGTAACATCCGGACTTCTCAGCCTGGCCTCCCACTGACATTAGCCTACCTCCCATCTTGTGTGAGACTGAAGGTGCACCAACCAAATCAGACCATTTACCTTCTTTTATTGATTTACTAGAGGCCCAGTGCACAAAATTCGTGCAATGGGGGGGGGGGTGTCCCTCAGCTCAGCCTGCACCCTCTCCAATCTGGGACCCCTCAGGGGATGTCTAACTGCCGGTTTAGGCCCGATCCCAGAGGGACTGCTGGTTCCCAACCTCTCGCCTGCCTGCCTGCCTGATTGCCCCTAACTACTTCAGCCTGTCAGCTTGATCACCCCCTTACCACTCCCCTGCCAGCCTGATCGATGCCTAACTGCTCCCCTGCCAGCCCAATTGCCCCCAACTGCCCTCCCCTGCTGGCCTAGTCGCCCCCAACTGTTCTCCCCTGCAGGCCCGGTCACCCCCAACTGCCCTCCCCTGCAGGCCTGGTGCCCCCCAACTGCCCTCCCCTGCAGGCCATCTTGTGGTGGCCATCTTGTGACTACATGGGGGCAGCCATCTTGTGTGAGGGCATGATGGTCAATTTGCATATCACCTCTTTAGTATATAGGATTTGTTGCCTCTATGCCTAGAATTGCTGTCAGTGAGACCTTTCCCCTTCAAGGAGCAGCCCTAATGCCAGCTGCTGCCCAGCATCTCCCATCCTCTCAACTCAAAGGATTTCTGTGCTTCTGAGTTCTGTGTATGTCCCAGTCTCTTGGCACATGCCATGCACTGCTGTGTGCATGCTGTCTTTCCTCAGGCTCATAAGGAGGGTCTGTGCCTTAGTCACCTCGGTCTTCCCAGTGCCCAGAGCAGATATTTGCTGGGAATAAGAAATCAAATAAGTGTTTGTCCAATGAACAAATATATAATTATAATTCAATGTCCTGCTTTCCTAGAGTGACACTCATATCGTCCTAGGCAGAAAGTCTATTTACCCCATAACATTACTCCTCACCATTGGCCAAGATTAGAATAAGCACTTTTTGGGTTAAGACCTAAGCTGTCACATTGTATCTGGTACCATTAAGACTCAAGGTTGGGAGTGCCTCATAGTTTAGAGTGTCATCTGCTTGATAGAATGATGTCTGGTCCAGACTCAAACTCCAGGGAGAACCCACTTGGATCTAGAACATGCTTCCATTTTGCCACCATTGACTGTTTTTCTGATTACCAGCCCACCCTGCCCAGTTCCACCATCTCTGGGTAGGAGGCCCACAGGCAGTTTCCAGAGTTGTCTCCCCCAGATGCCAGATGCCCTCTGAGCAGTGACAGAAGCAACGACAGGGCAGTTACCCACCGAGGAAACTGTCCTCCTGCTCCCCCATCATTTTAGAAAGTGTTTCCTTGTTTAGCCAAGCTGATGGGTCATTTGTGATCAATAAGATGAAGCAAATGCGGATTCAGTGAGTCACTTTAAATTTCACAAGCCTTCTATTTTCTTTCCTGCTGCATGAAATGTAGAGGCCAATTCTGAAAACTCTGTAATTTGTTCTTACAACAGAAGTGCCAACTTGAGGATGATTTACTAATTAGCCAATTGTTTCTCCTTCCTGAGCATTAGCAAAGTGATCGTTAGTCACACATATACGTCACATTGTTGACCCAACATAAGCTTCCTAGTAACTGGTCTGAGCAGAAGTCATAAGCACAGTGTTCTTAATGTCTACCCATTGGGGTTGTGGGCTCATTTAATGCTAGCTTTCTTCCTAATGAAAGGCAAAGGAAATATCAGCTAGAAATTTCATAATCAGAGTGTTTGCCTACTTTGCTATTTTTAAGCACCGCAGGCTTTGCTGAAAATGAAGGATATGCATTAGCCCGGTACATGCTGCTGGTGGATGGAGACTGAGGTTCCTGTCTGCAAAGGTACAATTGAGAGGACAAAGAGGGGGAGTAAATAATGGATTAAGAGTGGCTCTCATTCGTCCAGTGGCCTCAAAATGAAAACGCGCCGCCGATGACTCATTGGATAATAGTAAATATGACGGGCTCATAAAACCGCTGGTTCCCACGGGGGCTCTTCAGCTGCCTTTGTCTGGTGTTGAGCTTGTTATGTTCAGAAACTACCAATTTAAACTGCCCTTCCCCCAGGAAGACATGGCTCTTGGACAGAGAGTTATTTGGATGATTTGCAAAGTCTGGATGGCACAGGGAGAGGCGGCCGGCCCCTTGCCATGGCTGTGCCTTGGCTCCCCTGCCTGTGCCCTGGGCCTGGCGCCAGTTCCTCACGGGGCCCCAGGGAGGCCTGGATGCTATATGGGCTTCATTACGGGGAAGGCAGAGACCTTGGCCCAGGGAGCCCGACACTGAAAGGACAGACGGCCTTGACATAAAGTAAGGGTTCTGAGTCCAACCTGGGAGACTAATAAAGACCATAAACATGACTTCCCTCCACCACCCTAGAATTTCCAGCCGGAGTATGACTGATAGTAACCAACAGGAAGAACATGCGTTCTGCAGGAATATGGTTGCATTGAAAGTAGTTGTCTTCCTGTGGGGGAGGCCACGTGGCAGAGGAACTGAGCTGGCTCTCTGCGGTTTCAGAGGCTTCACTAGGATCCATGAGGGGAGGGCAGAAGCTGAATGAGTTGGAGAAATTTCCTCATCATTGGAGTCACCTGAAAATGGAATGAGTCCCTGGAAATGTGCAGGAATGCACTCACTCATTCCTTGACCTGCCTTCAGCCATCCATTATTCATTGATGCCTTAGGCATAAATTGGATGCCCATTTGTGATAATAAAACACAATGACTTCTTTTCACAGGTGGCTTGGACACCCTAAGAGGCAGGTTCTTAACTCAAATTCCTCAGGTGTAGGAGGAATTTGGCAGCTCTGTTGCCAAATCACACAGGCAGAGGCATAGAGGTAGGAGATTAGAATGTGTTCAGTGTATATCGTATTCCAGCTGTCAGGCTAGAGGCTTTGCATAACAACTGGACCAGGAGTCAGGGATTCAGTGACTGTGTGACCTTGGGCAAGACACTTGCCTTCTTTTGCCTTTAGTTTCCTTTGCAGTCACATGGAAATGATGTCTACCCGTATACCTCCACAGAGCTGTGGTGAAATGAATTAATCAGTTATCTAAGTAACTAATGCTTGTATCCATTCAACACTCCCACAGCGCCTTGATGCCACTGTGTTCAGTGCTGGGGAAACAAAGACGATTGGGACCAGGCTTGCCTGGTGGCTCACAGCACAGTGCTTAGAGGTGTAAATGGGTGATTAGAAGTCCAGGGTGACTGCAAGGGGAGGAATCCCCTACAGGGCAAGGACAAAAACTTACTGACAGGAAAGGACCCTGCTGTTAATCCCATGGGCTTGGGCAGGACCACAGAAGGAGGGTTGGCCTGCAGAACTGTGGTCACAGGAGGCCAACATGGAATGAGCAAGGACTCGAGAACTTAGGGCTGGGAGTCGAGGGCAGGGAGGGGTAGGAGGTGCACGGCAGCTTTCCATGCGAGGGGGCAGTTGAAGAGAAGCATAAATCCAAGCATATTATTGTGATAAGCACAGACGAACAGAACGCAGCAGACCTTGTCAACAGGAAGGATTCATCCTGACATCCGTGCAAAGCCCAGAGTCATAAATGTCACCATTCCTCCAGCTCCGGGCTTTTTTTCCTGAGTCATTTTCCAAAAGGAAGCAAACTCTCCATCACTTTCCAATAGTCCTTGCGCCTGATGAGAAGAGAACAAGGAACCGGAGCTGTAAGAGGCTCTGCACCAGGCCCCTTGTCAGGCCCTCAGTGGTCTCTTCCCCCACAGCAGCCTTGCAGGGCCTGGGGTCTAAGTGTGTGACTCAAAGAAATGCGACTTATTACAGACCTGAGGGTGTGGGGTTGCCAGCAAACAACCAAAACCAAGAATAGCAAATCTGCAAATGACAGGGGTCAATTTTCTTAAGGACGTGGCTGCTTGTGGAACACAGGGAGTTGGTCCGGTTTCTTGGGGTGGGGAGGAGAGGAGAAGTTTCTTTTCATCTGTGGACAGAACCTTACACACTGTGGGTACTTGGGAAATAATGATGTTGTTTGCACAGACTACTTGCCTTTGCTTTGTAAACACCTAACTGGGTAACTTGGTGGTGACGGCACTAGGCACTGTGGAGGGAGGCAGACCAACATATAAATCCCAGCTCTGAGCCTGGCTAGATGTGTGAATTGAGCAAGAACCATCACCTCTTCCTGCCTGCAGAATGAGTGCAACAATAATGCTAACTTCATGGGTAAGGAATGTATGAGAAGTAGAAATAGTAAGTGTTTAATAAATGGTTCTCAGCAGCAGGTTCTTGTTATTAATCTTCATCTTCATCTTTCTCACCACCATCATCACCACCATCATTCTTGACTTCTGAAGGCCCAGGGTGCCTGGTTCCGCAGAGGTCTTCCAAGTGCCTCCTTGGCTCCTGGATTCTCATCCCTGCACAGACACAGGGCCCAGTCAGAACCATCATGCATTTCTTCAGCTTAGTGCCTCCCAAACTGGAGCTTGTGGCAGAATGAAACAGAGTGCTTGTTAAAACAGATAGCTGGGCACCCCCCTCAGGGTTCCTGGTTCAGCTGGATTGGGGAGGGACAGGTAGAATTTGCATCGCTAATGAGTCCTCAGGATTATACTTCGAGGACCACTCTTTGGCCCCAGTTTAGCCCCAGAGCCCCGTCAAATAATCAGCACTCTGAGCATCATTTGCCTGCTTGCTTAACCAGCTTTCAAAGGCTGGCTGTTCTTATGCACAGGCCAAGGCCAATTACCACCACGGATTGATCACTTCTGAACATTTTCCTCTTTTCTACATAAGATCATTCATCCAAATTCTTAGCAACCCCTCCCTCAAAGACTAGGTAGGGGGTAACACAGGAATCGTGAGTTGTAAGTCCACAAGGGCAGGGACTGGTGTGCCTTGTTCTGCACTGTCTTTTTGATACTTAGGACATGTTATCAAGTGAAATTGTGGATGCAAAGGGGGTTCTGTGGAAACTAGCCTCACATAAATCCCTAACTGGGAAGGTCATGGTAGGTAGTCAAATCCAGGCAGACAACGTCTTTAGTAGAAGGTTTATCTTTACCTTAAGGAAGCCCTGCCAGTTGTTGCTGTGCATCTAGGTTAGTACACCTCTGAAATGCCTCTTTTTAGACCCTTCAGAAGCAAAACCTCCCTGAAGAGAGCACATAATCTCAACTATCCTATAACCCATTCCCGGCCTTGCTTTCTCCCACCTCCATGTAATCTTCCTTACACTCCCTCCCTTATTCCAAATGCATAAAAAAAGCTGCAAAATGTTATTCTGAGAAGCATTATTCTCAGTCTGTTGAGATTTCATTCCTAGGTGTTTCCTTTGTTTGGCCCAAATAAATTTTAATAAAAATTCTCTATAGGTTTGTACATTCTTACGTCAACAAAACGAATGCACCTGTGGATGCAGGTGCCCAGCCAGGAGAGTTTCTGTGTGGTTGATGCCCATGTGTCTGATGCCAGAGGAGGTCCAAGGTCCTTTGTGGTGGGAGTTCTGTGCTTCCCTCACTTGGTCCCCAGTGGACAGGCC
Organism: Myotis lucifugus; assembly: GCF_000147115.1. NCBI lineage: Eukaryota > Metazoa > Chordata > Mammalia > Chiroptera > Vespertilionidae > Myotis > Myotis lucifugus. The sequence continues at coordinate 1,322,722 of NW_005871089.1, read as the reverse complement.
TGGCCTTGGAAGCTCTCTTCACATTTAACAAATTAGAAAGTACTTCAGGCCCTGGCCAGTGTGACTCAGTTGGTTGAGTGCTGCCCATGCACTGAGAGCTCGCCAGTTTGGTTCCCTGTCAGGGCACATGTTGTGGGCATGATCCCTAGGAGGGGGTGTGCAGGAGGCAGCCGATCAATGTTTCTCTCTCATCTATGTTTGTGTCTCTTTTTCCTTCTCCACTCCTCTCTCCCTCAAATCAATAAAAATATTTTTTTTTAAAGAAAGTGCATTATCAGGTGGGGTGGGAACCGGGTGGAGGGGAGCTTTGGGGGGAAAAAAGAGGAACAACTGTAATAATCTGAACAATAAAGATTTAATTTAAAAAAAGTGCATTATCAGCTATTTAGATCTGCAGCCTCTGGGTGGTGCCGAGGGTCCCACAGTGAGCCCCACCTGAAGGTTACCCCATCAGTACCTCCTTCAGGAAGCCTTCCATGCATGTACCCTCCCCTGTCATCTGGTGCTCTTTCTCAGTGCTTTGGCAAGAGCCTGTGCAAACCCCCTTATGTACCATCTCACTTAACCCATTTATAATAATAAAAGTATAATATACTAATTAGACCAGACGACCTACCGGACAAAGCCGCGGCGATGGGGTGAGGCAGAGGCCGCCACCGCGGCTGCAGGGGCTGAGCCCCTTGCATGAATTTTGTGTATTGGGCCTCTAGTCCTATATAATAAAAGCCTAATATGCTAAGTGTCCGGTCATCCGTTCAACCAATCAATATGCTAATGATATGCTAAGGTCGCTCAACTGCTCGCTATGATGTGCACTGACCACCAGGAAGCAGACAATCAACCGGTAGGTTAGCTTGCTGCTGGGGTCCAGCCGATCGGGACTGAGTGAGACAGGCTGGACATGCCCTGAAGCCCTCCTGCAGTCCCTCCCTGTCTGGCCAATCTCCCAAGTCCCTCCCTGGCCCTGATCATGCACTGATGTAGTCCCTCGGCCTGGCCTGGGCCCTCTCACAATCCGGAACCCCTCAGGGGATGTTGGAGAGCCAGTTTTGGCCTGATCCCGCAGGCTGGGCCTAGGGACCCCACTGGTGCACAAATTTGTGCACCGGGCCTCTAGTTGTTTATAACTGTTATCCTTCCCTACTTCAGAGTACCCTCGCCTACTCGATTGAGAGTTTTCAAGGACAGGCACTATGTTTTACTGATGTTCAGTGACTGTTGAACAAATGAATGAATGTGGGATCCCCTGAAGTTAAATGCCCAATAAGCATGTGTGAGCAAATTCTGCTAAGATGTCACAAGGCTCCCCTGTGCTTTTCTCCTTTCTCATCCCCGAGGGATTCCCACAGGGGCTCCTGCATGTGAGCACAGGGAACGGCGCAGCCTTGAGAGCACTGCTTTCAGAACTCAAAAGACCTTCCCTTTTTATCCCACTTGCTTGATCAAGCCTCCAGGTCCTGCACCCCACCTGTCCCTCTAGGGTAACAGGGACCTGCCCCACCTTATGTCTGGGACTTGGAGTGATGAAAAGCAGTGGCCTGGAATATACACAGGCTCCTCACCAGGTCACCAAAGGCTGGTTACGACATATCCCTGAGGCTCAGCTCCTCCGTAAAATGAGAGTAATATAGTGCCAGCCTTATAGGGCTGATGAGAGGATTAAATGAGATATTTATAAAGTGCTTGGAATACTGCCTGGCAATAAGGCGTGCTCAGTACTATAATGACAATGGTGGTGATGATGATACATTGATGAAGAGAAAGAAAATAAATTTGTGTCATTCCTTGTGCCTTGCCAACCTGCTTGGTAACTGAGCTCCTCTGAGACCAGGGCCTGCCTGGCTCCTGGGATTTCCCCTGCCAGAACTGGCATTCTGTCCAACGGGTGTGGCTCAGTGACTGAGCGTCAACCTATGAACCAGGAGGTCATAGTTTGATTCCTGGTCAGGGCACATGCCCAGGTTGTGAGCTCAGTCCCCAGTAGGGAGCGTGCAGGAGGCAGCCCATCAATGATTCTTTCTCATCCTTGATGTTTCTACCTCTCTCCCTCTCCCTTCCTGTGTCCCCAGCACCTACTATTTCACCTCCTCCATGCTGTCTTCTGGGATCTCAGCATCCTGCCCTGGTGCTCCTATCTGCAGAGACACAGCCCTGGCACCTCCCTGACTCGAATATGTGTGACACAGCCCCTGCCTCCTGCCGCCACCCCAACCCAGAATCTAGCTGCCTGGCTCACTGCCCCTTGTTCCGGCATTGGGTCCCATGCCTAAGCACCTCGTACTCCTGGGGGACCATGCCTCCATGCCTCCGCCCAACTCCCAGCAAACACCACCACCTGGAGCACGTTGCTGCCTTTTACTTCCTCAGATTTACTTGCCTTGGAACTTCCAGGACACCATCCATGCCCTTCCCGCCTTGCCTTCTGGAAACCGCCACATGGAGTGCCTGGTCTTGTTTACTACACCTACCTGGGTAGTCAACAGTGGCAGCTGGACAAGAGGGCCAAACCCAGGACTTTAAGAGTCTCCTGGGATCTCTTTCTCTTCACTATGTCAAGAGAAGTCTGGCAGAAAGTCGAAGCCTTGATCTTAATTCTTGGTTTTACAAAGCTCCCCGCCACAGCCCAACATTGTCGGTTCAAAGACTGCTTGGGGGCAGCAGAATATATCATATGTTATAAGGCTGAGTTTGGGGAGCAGAGAAATAAATTATTACTATTATGGATGAAGCAGTTACCATAAATCTATTTTTAATCTCTTCTTCCTTTTAAAATAATTGAGGCTGTCTTTTCATGTGAGGAAGAATCAGGCTTTGATGTGAGGGAAGGTGCAGAGAGGCTGCTTCTTCTAGCTGAAAATGCTAATTGAGCAGCCACTTATTTTTTAACCTTCATTAACTGCATTAGCCCACATTAACACCTTTTAAAACCTCTTTAAAACTGTGTTCAATCCACTTTCTTTAATCTCTTCTTTTCCGGGAGTGTGGAATCACTTTGATTCTCATCTTTTCTTTGATGACAACTTTGCATTTAATTTGTATTTGGAAATTGAATTGAAAATTTGCAATCACCCCCTCTCCCCACATACACTCTGCTGGGTGCGGTGACCCTGGCCAGGGCACCTGCCCAGCCCCTCCCAGGTCTCAGGGGTGGTTGGGAAGACAATTCGCTCTGTTTCTGTAGGTTCTGGGCCTTCAAGAAAGTTTATAAAATGCATAATATCATGCCTCCCCAGTTGTAGAATCAGTTTTTCAAAATTGTATGAGATTATTTTTCTCTTGTCTCTGAACATTGTTTTTCTCTGTCCTTTGCCATGGTGTTGATATTGGTGAGAAAACTATGAAAATTTTCAAGAGAAGAACTGCATAAAGCAATATTTGTTCCTCATAAAGTTAAGCAGAGAATTACCATATGACTTAGCAATTCCACTCCTGGTACATAGCCCAAAGGATTGAAAACGGGTATTTAAGTCTGTACATGAGTATTCAGAGCAGCATTATTCACAATAGCCAAAAGGTAGAAACAACCCTTTTGTCCATCAACTGATGAATGGATAAACAAATGTGCAATGAAATATTTTTTTTAGCTATGGAAAGGAATAAAGTACTGAAACAGAGCAATGTAGATGGACCTCAGAAACATTACTCCAAGAGAAAGAATGAGACACAAAAGGCCACATATTGTATAATTCCACTGATATGAAATGTGTAGGGTCAGCAAATCCACAGGGACAGAGAGTAGGAAAGAAGGACTGGGAAGTGACTGCTTGCAGCGGTTCTCAACCTGTGGGTCGTGACCCCTTTGGCAGTCGAACAACCCTTTCACAGGGGTCGCCTAAGACCATCCTGCATATCAGATATTTACATTACGATTCATAACAGTAGCAACATTACAGTTATGACGTAGCAACAAAAATAATTTTATGGTTGGGTTACAACATGAGGAACTGTATTTAAAGGGCCAGAAGGTTGAGAACCACTGGCTTAAAGGATCCAGGGCTTCCTTCTGGGCTGATTAAAATGTTCTGAAACTAGATAGTGGTGATGGTTGCAGAATATTGTGAATGTGATGAATGTCAATAATGATCAGCTTTGTTTTGCATATTTTACCACAATAATACTAATTACAAAAATATACTGGTTTTTCCAAAGGGAAACAAGTTTAACTCCAGGATAATATCAACCTCAGGCCTGGGGTTGTGGGATGTGGGGACTGAGGGAGTGTGGGAAGAATGGAAAGAGACGGACCGGGGTTAGGAGGTCAGCAACTCCACTCCCTGGCTGGGTGCACTTGGGCCCATTAAGCCTGGTCTCAGGAGCCTCGCCTCTGTTTCCTCATCTGCAAAACAGGAATAATAATACCCACCCCCATGTGCACATTGAGAGGATGTAGAGACGACATGGTTGGTGTTCCAGCTCAATGAGAAAAGTGCCCACCCTCCTTTCTCACTCAGCTAAGGTTATTTTTATTGAAAGCAGAAGAAACCAATGATCGTGAACACAAGCAAAATAAGAAACTTCCTTGGAAGGTTCCCAGAGGATTCCAGAAATCAAAGGCGACCACCTGGAGGAGGGCAGGAACCAGGCTGCTCCTGGGCCCTGGAGCCTCGGGCGGTGAACATTTGCTTTGCCCTGACCGTCCCCTGACCACACTGTCTCCCAGGTCCTTTCTTAATCTACCAGGGGAGAGAACCTGATTGGCCCAGCTTGGGGATGGGGGTGGTGTCATCCTTGCCCAGGGCAGGGTCTTGGAGTGCCCTTATGACCCTGGAGGCCCACCGCTGCATCCATCAAGGGCTGTTTCCTGAGAATGGGAGTCCTGAAGCAGTCACCCCACTGGTGCCCAGCAAACTGCTCCACGGTGGCTGGTGTGGGCATGGCATGAGGAGAAACAGAACATGTCGAGAAGTGGAGCAGCACTGAGTGCACGCCTGACCTTCCCCCGGCTGGCATCCCTTCTCTCTCTCTTCTCTAACCGGGAGAGGCAGCTTCAAGCATCTCCATAGCTCTGCACCTTTGCTCGCCTGCTTCTCCTTTCATCTTTCACCACAATGTAAGGCTGATGGAATTTCTCATGCTCAGCTCTAATTTCACTTCCTCCTTGAAGCCTTCTCTGATTAGCTCCCACCCCAGCTATTATCCCTTCCTCTCGGTTTCTTTCCCTGTATCATGCAATGGCTCTGAGCACAGACTGCTGATTGATAGCTTCTGTGTGCATGTGCATGTGTGCGTGTTCTCTGCAATCGTGCTGTGTGGGCTCCTGTGCTGCATCACTCATTCGTAGCTTTTCTAGCAGCAGCACAGTGCTTAGTGGTGTAAACAGGTAATTAGAAGTCCAGGGTGACTGCAAGCGGATAGAGGAACCCTCTACAGGGGCAGGACAAAAACTTCCTGACAGGAAAGGACCCTGCTGTTAGTCCCATGGGCTTGGGCAGGACCACAGAAGGAGGGTTGGCTTGCAGAACTGTGGTCACAAGGAAGGCCTCCTGGCAGATCTCACCCTGTGGGCAAGTGAAGGGGGGTGCACAAGCCTGACCCTTCTCAGAGCGGGGGTTTTAAGTGTATCTCACACCATCTACCGGGTCCATGGCACAGACTCAGAAGGGAAAGCCACACCTCTGCCCTACATGGTTTAGGATCCCCATTGGGGAGAGAGGACATCTGTGAAGCGATTGAATCTCACTGTGCCCTTTACTGACTGTGTGGCTGAAAACAGACCTTTTAACCTCAGTTTTCTACTCAGCAAAATGGGCCCAAAAAACACCCATTTTGCAGGGTTATTGAGAAGATTAAATGTACTAAATTCAAAGTACCTCACACCTTGTAGCAAATCATTGCTGCTCTGTAAGTACAAGTGACTTTAAGACTTAGGGCTAAGTGCTGTGGCCCTGGAGTGTGGAGAAGTTTGGAGGACCCCGAATAACTGAGGAGTCCTTGGGGAGCCCCGTGTCTGGGCCCTGCTGGCAGCCAGTTTTGTGGCTCCTTCGGTCCTGGGGAATGTCTCTCAGGAGGCAGGCCTGTGCTGTGAAACCCTGCTTTCTCTGAAGTGATGGCGGGAGATTCCGTTAGAAAGGTGGTCTGGCGGGTGTGTGCCCGTGGAGAACCACTGCTGAGCTGGGAGGGCAGGGCCCTCTCCCGTTCACTCCCCCGAGGTGACTAAGACCAGCATGTTTTATCCTGGTCTGCACTGAGAAATGATAAAGACCTATGGTTGCTGAGATGGTTGTGGAGAGGAATACTTATTTTCACCCTCCACAAAAGACAGAGTGCCAGGAAAGCAAAGCCATGGGGTGGGTGTGGAATATCTTCCTGGAAGGTTAATTCTCCTGGAAGGTTTCAATAGTAAATCAACCATGTCAGAGAGCAAGATTCCCATGAATGTTTTAGATGAAAATCTGTGGGCCTTCACAATGAGAAGGGCCCTTCGGTTATACTGCAGCCCATGAAAGTGCGCATTCGTTTCTTCCCAGACTTACTTCCATGATGTGTCTTGGTGTGAGCCTCTTTGGGTTCATCTTCTTTGGGACTCTCTGTACTTCCTGGACTTGTAAGTCTATTTCTTTCACCTGATAGGGGAAGTTTTCTGTCATTATTTCTTCAAATAGGTTGTCAATTTCTTGCTCTCTCTCTTCTCCTTATGGCACCCTAATGATGTGAATGTTGGTACATTTGAAGTTGTCCCAGAGGCTCCTTACACTATCTTCATATTTGGATTCTTTTTCTTTTTGCTCTTCTGATTGAGTGTTTTTTGCTTCCTCAAATTCCAAATCATTCTTGGAATCCTCTACTTTACTGTTGATCCCCTATAAATTATTCTTAATTTCCATTAGTGTATTCTTCATTTCTAACTGATCCTTTTTCATGTCTTTGACATTCTCACTAAGATCCTTGAAAGTCTCACTAAGTTGCTTTAAGCTCTCATGAAGATCCTTAGGTAACCTTATAACTACTGTTTTGAACTCTGTATCTAGTAGTTTGCTTGCTTCCATTTCTTTCATTTGTGACGTGTTTCTTTGTCTTCTCATTTTTGTTGCTTCCCTGTGTTTGTTTCTATGTATTTAGAGCTGCTTTGTCTCCTGGAGTTGGTAGAGTGGCCTTGTGTAGTAGGTGTCCTGTAGGGCCCAGTGGCTCAGCCTCCCCAGTCACCTGAACTGGGCATTCTAGGTGCACCCCTGTGTGAGCTGTGTGCACAGTTTTGTTGTAGTTGAGCCTTGATTGCTGTTGGCATCACTGGGGGAATTGACCCCAAGCCCAAATGGGTGTGAGGACCAGTTGCAACTACAGTGGAAGAGCTGCTGTGCAGGAGACACCCCTATGGATAAGGACTTGCTTCAGTGGGGCTTTGGTGCTCACTGTGTGTGCCCCTTGAGCATGCCGCTTGTGGATGTGTAGAGTTGTAATCTTGTATGTCTGAAACTGTTCACTGGGTGCACTGGCTCTAGAGCCTGCCAGGAGGTGCAAAGTCAGCTACTGCCTGGGGTCACCTAACAGAAGCTACGGAGAGATCTGCAGATGTCTGCTATTTGTATTGGGCTTGGAGGTGCCTGGGCGAGTCTCAGCTGTGAAGTAAGACAGGCTGGTTCTAGTGCCAGGTCTTTGGCCTTAAACTGATAGGTTTGGGGCATGCTGTCACCAGCTGCAGTTTGTTTGAGAGATTTTAGCAAAGTCCGAAGCCTGAGGCAGGACAGTCCATTCATATGGAAAAGCTGCTGCAAACATCTTGGGTGGGGCTGCAAATTAAATAGGGTGGGGTCTCAGGGAGTCCCCAAGGTGGAGCAAAAAGTATGAGCCAGGCTGATGGAAACTCTATATGGCCCCTGTCAGTCATCTCTGAGACAGGGGAGGTCCCAGCACAGGAACAATGACCCAGCAAGCAACCTCATCTGGGAGAAAGCTGTCCCCTACAAGTGCCTGCCCCGATGCCAGATAATCCAGTTCCTCTCCATATGTGTCTGGGTCCCCTAAAGCCACCCAGTGCTGGAGCTCAAAGGGATGGAGTCTGAGTAGGTTTGTGTGATGGGCCTTTAAAAGGAACATGGGGAGCTCCAGCACCTCTGTGTCCCTCAGCCACAATCCCTGCTGGGTTTTACAGCTCAAAGAGAAGTCTTCCAGGCTTTTGAACCTTGGGCTGATGATCTGGTGTGGGTCCAGGACCCCTTGCTCCTCATGGGAAGCCTCTACAGAGACAATCTCCCTCCTGATTAAAAATATGGCACACGTGGGTTTGGGACCAGCCTGTCCCACCCCACACCTGTCCTACCAGTGTCAATATGCTCTTTTCTTGCATTCTCTAGTTGTAGACTTTCATTCAGCCAGCTTTCAGGCAGTTCTGAATGATGGTTGTCTGTATTTTAGTTGTAATTTAGATGTAGTAGTGGAAGGCCACGCTTACCAGTGTTTACCTATGCTGCCATCCTGGTTTCTCCCTGTAGTCATGCCTCATAATCTCTTTAATTAACCTTATAAGAATCTTGTTGTGGTAATAAAACCATTTATTTGAAGTTCAACAATTCTTTCTGTTTCATTTGTTTGTTTTTCTTCTGATAAATTCATGTAAAAGTAAATATGTACCTTTTTATTAAACTACCATATTTGGTATCATCCCATTTTTATTAAAGTATTTCTGACTTTATTTCTACATATGTATCCAATTGCCTGGCTTTTTCCTGATAGAAATGCAGAAAAAGTTATCTGCAATGATGGTTACCTAATGTTAATAATGGTTATTTCTGAGCGATGGTTAACTTTGCTTTTGTACTTTTCTGCATTCTTTATAATGAACATGTGCTTTTAAGTAAAAACCATATAGTGATTTTTTTCTGTTTGTTGTTATAAAGTATAAAACCCTGAAAATAATTATGCTAAAGAGTTTACAATGTTTTAATTCTGGGTGTTAGGAATAGGATACCTTTCTCTTTTAGCCTTTATATTTTCCTATAATTTAAATGTTTAAAAAAATAAAAAATGCTAAATTTAATAGAGTGATGCAAATAAAGAGAAAGAAGTAGGCATTTTGCAGAATGCACATTTTGAAGGAAAGCACATTATCAAATTTTGGGTGTTGACTAAGTCTGTGGAAGTGATAGGAACAGACCTGTCTGATGCTGTAGGAACCTACTGGGTGAGACTCAGAATTTCAAGTCTAACTTGTGAGTCATTGTAGACACCGCCTGCGATTTCTTTGATGCAAAATATGACTGTTTCAGCAAATATTGGCATGGGATAGTAGATAGATAGATAGATAATAGATGATTAATAGGCAGATGATAGACACCTAGATAGATAGGTAGATGATAGATACATAGATAATAAAATAAAAGAAAGAAAGAGAAAGAAAAAGAAAGAAAGAAAGAAAGAAAGAAAGAAAGAAAGAAAGAAAGAAAGAAAGAAAGAAAGAAGAAAGAAATGCAGAGTAGAATCTTGGATGGAAAGGAGCCAGAAATAAAAAACAAAGAATCTTGATTGGAACACTCTTCCCTCCCTCCATTAGACTGATTGGTTTCTCAACTCTCCATGTATTTAGTGGGGTATCTAGTAGAGACTGGGTTTTAAAATAAAGTTAGAGTTGGAGAACTGCCCCTGGGGCCTGAAAACATTTGTATCAGTCCAGGGTGAAGATGGAATTCATCTTTTGGGCAGTTGAGGGAGTGGCCCCTTTGTTGTGTCCTTTTAGTTGGGGCAGTAGGTACCTGCCCAGTTTTCTTGAGGGACCTCTGAAGTGAGTCAAGTACACCAAAAGCAGAGGCTGTAGCTGGTAGAGCTCAGTGTCTTGTTTAGAATGTACCTGTTATGTTAGAGGAGTCTGATCCCCATCAAGTTAGAGTCCTACCTGCACCCCGCTCCTTCACCCAACAACTGGATTTACAGTACTCTTGCACTGGGTTGTTCATGTCCTCTGTTCTTGAGTTTCTCCTGGGATATCTAGGGCTGGATGAGGGGTGCTCCCACCTGGGACCCCTTTGCTCACATCGGGACTGTAGGCTGCCACCCCATCATGGCTTGCAGTTCCCTGCCCCACCTGGGCTTTCTTCTGTCAACCTTACTTTTTAGACAAAGTACACAGGAGAGATTCTGGGAACCACAATTCCCCTATTCTTTACTTCGCTTCCCTCCTCCAATGCAGTTTGTGGGAAATAGACTCCCCCCCGCTTTTCCACCCCAAATTCCCCTTTTCTCCATATCCATCTCCATCTCCATTTTTGTTTTTGTCAAAAATGTCTCTTATTTCTTCTTTTCTAATGTGACTAACATATGCCCACTGTAGAAACAATATCTTTTAATTTGGGGGACTATAAGCTTGCAGGAGCCTGGGAGGTATAGCAGGTGGGTGACTTTGTCTTTGTGTGGCCCAAGAGAGGACCACCTGCAACTGTGTCCAGGAAAAGCCTTCATAGTGCTGCGGCCACCACTCACTTGGTGCCAGGAGAGCAGAGGTGCAGCCACTGGGGGCAGGCCACGTCTCTGGGCTGTGCACATAGTGGTTGGTGTGGCAGGAGGAGGGTGCTGTGGAGCCAATCACTCAGCATTGTAACTTTGGGCCCTGCTAGTCACACCTTGAAAGATTTACCTTGGAAGGCCCACCTGGTTTGCTACAAACCCTCCTCTTGGTCCCAAAGGTGCCCCACTAGCAAATTCTACCATCTGTTGAAACCTTATTATGTGCAGGGCCTTAAGGCACTGGGTAGAGTGCTTTAAAAATTATCATATTTAATCTTCACAATAACCTTTTAAGAGAGACGTTATTATTTCTATTTTATAAGGCGGAGCAAATTAAGACTTCAAAGGATAGGAAAGTTGTTCAAAGTCAAACTCACGCAGCTAACAAGGAGTAGTGCTGAGAATCTCAACTCACACCACTGACCCCAAAGCCCAAGCCACAAGCCACTCCCTGTGTTGCCCTGGGAGCTGGGCTGAGAAAGCACCATATCCCCAAGGGAGAGCGGAAGGTTTTCTCACAACAGCAGGAGGTCCACTAGCCTTTCCCACCTTTTACAGGTGTTGCTCTAGTTTCTGCAAAAGGCTGTCAGGCCTGACCAGAAAGTGGAGACCTATCTTCAGGTGAGATCTTACTGGGGTACTGGTGTGGTGTGGGGTGTGTAGGGTGTGGGGTGTGTAGGGCATGGCTGCTCACCCTGAAGGTTCTCAGGTCTGAGCTGGTGACACAGGGCCTTGAGGGCTGTTTGCATGCTCAGGGGCCACTCCAGCCCTGGGTGTTCCTGGCTAGTCATGATGATCTTGTCTCCAGCGAGGAGGAAGGTGCAGCATCGCTCCAGACGGCTCCCTTCCATGCACCCTGAGGCTCCTGTCCATGGAACAATAACAGGAGCCCATTTTGGAATGGGGGTGTGGGGTAGGGATGGAGTGCCCTCTGGGAATGGGGAAGCCTGGGGCAGTTCTTGTCCATCTAAGCTTCCTATGACACCCATGGCCAACAGAACCAACTTCTTAGAACTAGAAGTGCAGACCAAATGAGCCAAAAGAGGAACTCGCAGGTCACTTTGCCTGATAGCCTCATTTTACAGAAGAGGAAGCCAAGGCTCAAGGGAAGCTGTGGCATGTCTAAAATGATAAAACCAATGAGGGGCCGAGGGGAACAGGCACCTGACTCCTCATCACACCTGCGACCACACCAGGCAGTGACCCTCATTGCAGTGACCATCCTGCCCCTCTCCAGCCTCTACCCCAACTCCTCCAAGGCCAAGCCAGATATTCCCTTTTGTTGCCCAAGATGTTCTTTCCTGTCCTGGGCCTTTGTCCACCCTGTCCCTCTGCCTCACTTCACGGCTGCTCAGTCACCCCACTGGCTTGCCCATAGGACTCCTCCTTATCCTTTACAATCTGAATCAAGTAGCACCTCCTCAAGGAAACCCCCAAGTCTCCCCACCTGGAAACATCCCTTCCTCCTCTTTGTTCCTGACCCATTGTTTGGGCTTTTCTTTTTTTTTTTTTCCTGTTCATCAGATTATTTATTCACTTGATTTTTAGATTCACTTGTTGATAGATGTGTATTTGTTGTTCATAATTTGTATCTTTACCTTTTTCTTCTTCCTCTTCTTAAAGGATACCTTTCAGCATTTCATATAATACTGGTTTGGTGGTGATGAACTCCTTTAGCTTTTTCTTATCTGTGAAGCTCTTTATCTGACCTTCAATTCTGAATGATAGCTTTGCTGGATAAAGTGATCTTGGTTGTAGGTTCTTGCTATTCATCACGTTGAATATTTCTTGCCACTCTCTTCTGGCCTGCATAGTTTCTGTTGAGAAATCAGCTGACAGTCATATGGGTACTCCCTTGTAGGTAACTGACTGTCTTTCTCTTGCTGCTTTTAAGATTCTCTCTTTGTCTTTTGCTCTTGGCATTTTAATTATGATGTGTCTTGGTGTGGACCTCTTTGGATTCCTTTTGTTTGGGGTTCTCTGCGCTTCCTGGACTTGTAAGTCTATTTCTTTCACCAGGTAGGGGAAGTTTTCTGTCATTATTTCTTCAAATAGGTTTTTAATATCTTGCTCTCTCTCTTCTTCTGGCACCCCCATAATTCGGATGTTGGTACGTTTGAAGCTGTCCCAGAGGCTTCTTACACTATCTTCATATTTTTGGATTCTTTTTTCTTTTTGTTTTTCCAGTTGGTTGTTTTTAGCTTCTTAGTATTTCAAATCTTTGACTTGATTCTTGCGATCCTCTAGTCTGCTGTTGGAACTCTGTATAATATTCTTTATTTCAGTCAGTGTATGCTTAATTTCTAGTTGGTCCTTTTTCATATCCTCGAGGGTCTCACTAGATTTCTTGAGGGTCTCACGAAATTTATCAGCGGTCTCACTAGACTTATTGAGGGTCTTACTAAATTTATTGGTGGTTTCTAGAAAATTCTTGAAAAACTTTATAAGTGTGGGTTTTGAACTCTATATCTAGTAGTTTGCTTTCATCCATTTCTGTCATTGTGACCTGTTTCTTTGTCTCTGCATTTTTATGCTTCCCTGTGTTGATAGAGTGGCTTTCTGTGCTAGGTGTCCTACAGGGCCCAGTGGCTCAGCCTCCCCAATTACCTGAGGTGGACACTCTTGGTGCTCCCCTTTGTGGGCTTTGTTCACAGTCTTGTAGTTAAGCCTTGATTGTTGTAGGTATCACTGGGAGGAATTGACCTCCAGGTCAATTGGCTGTGAGAATCAGCTGTGTCTGCAGTGGGAGAACTTCTGTGCCGGAGACACCCTTCTGGGGCAAGACTTGCTTCAGTGGGGCTTTGGTGCTCACTGAGTCTGCCCCCTGAGTGTGTCCCTTATGGATCTGAGGAGTTGTAATCTAGATGGTCCCACTCTGACCACTGGGTACACTGGCTCTTCGATCTCTAAGGAGGTGCTAATTTAGCCTCTGCCTGTGGCTACCCAGCTTCAGGAGCTATGGAGAGATCTGCAGATTCCTCTTCTTTGTTCGGGGTTTTGAGGTGTCCAGATGAAGCCCAGCTGTGCAGCAATGCAAGCTGCTGTGGGGCCTTGGGCGTTCTTTTGGAAGTTCTGGCTCTCTCTGACCCAGCTGCAGTTTGTTAGGTAATTTTAGATTGCAAAGGGCCAGACCTTTCATATGCAAAAGCCTCTGCGCACAGCTTGGGTGGGGCGGGGTCTCAGGGGATCAACAGGGTGGAGCAAATAGCTATGGCTGCTCCTCAGTCCTACCCTAAGAGGCCCCGAGTCTCAGTGTCCCAGTAATTGCTGCAAGCACCTCTGAGAGAAGGCCACCCTCGAGTTCTGCCCGATGCCAGACAGTCCAGTTTCTCCCCGTATGAGTCTGGGTCCCCAGAGACTCACCTGGAACTGGAGTTCAGAGCAGCCGGGCGCTTGTGACTCCCTCCCGATTGAAAAAGACAAACGTGTCCTCAGTTGCCAGCCCTTTCCATGTGCGCCTCCGTACCTCTGCACTTTACTTCCACACCTCCTCTGAGTCTCAGTGTGCTTTTCTCTTTCCTTCTAGTTGTAGGATTTCCACTCAGCCAGCCTTCCTGTGGTTCTGGATGATGTCTGTTTTTTCTTTTAGTTGTATTTTTGAAGTAGTTGTGCGAGGCAGCAATTTCCAGTGTTTACCTATGCCGCCATCTTGGTTTCTCAATCTGGGCTTTTCTAAAGGACCAGTTAACTGCTTCCTCTCTATCACAGTAATTTACAAAGCGCACGTTTTTTTTAAATGTTTTTGTTGATTTTAGAGAGCGGAAGGGAGAGGGAGAGGGAGAGAGAGAGAGAGAGAGGATATCAATGAGAGAAACATCAATTAGCTACCTCCTGCTTGCCTGCTATGAGGATCAAGCCCAAAACCCAGGCATGTGCCCTGACCAGGAACAAAACCTCTCAGTGCATAGGACATGCTCAACCAACTGAGCCCAAGGTGCACATCTTTCCTGGAATATGATAGAAAGAGGGGTGAAGACTGTAGCAGCCCCTCCCCACTTTTGGACATGAGCAGCCCCTCCCCAAGGGTGTTTGATGACTGAGTAGTGGAGCAGATACGGGCCCCTGGGCCTCCTGATTCCCACACTGTTTGTGCAGGAGCCAAGCCTGCTTCCTCTGTGAGCCACCTCTGTTGTCTCTGGAAATGGATCCCCTAGAGTTGTGCAGTGCACAGACTGTGATACTGCACAGTATTCCTCAGCCCACCTTTGTGTCTGGCTCAGGGCCCTAACTGAGGCAGATGCTCAGTAATGTGGGCAGACTCAGAGGAATACCACTCAGAGGTAGCGCTCTTCTCTTTTCCTTCCCTCCCTGCTTCCTCCCTGAATCTGTTTGTACCCCCTCCCCCCTTTAAGGCCTTCCTTTTCCACTGAATTTTTCATTGGGAAGATGCACATTTAGAGATGTGAAGTGCACACTTGGCTGGGCCTCAACTTTGATGAATCTTTGATGCTGGCACTGGGGAAGCAGAAGCTATAGGACAAGGGGAGGGGAGGGGAGTGGAGCAGGGGAGGGAGGGTTGGGGAGGGGAGGGAAGGAGGAGTGAGGAGGGGTGGGGCAGGAGAGAGAGTGATGGGGTAGGAGAGGGAGGAGTGGGGGAGGACCCTCCAAGGGCTTGATTCTCCTTCCCTCCCCCTCCCAGAGGGAGTCCAAACCTGCCACCTGCCAACATGTGGACCTAGCTGCGCTTTGCATTGCGACTGTGTGTGTGTGTGTGTGTGTGTGTGTGTGTGTGTTGGGGGTGGGGTGGGGTGAGGGTGAGAGTGTGTTCAAGCTGTGAGTGGGTGGGGCCAGATTGAGGCTGGGGGCAGGCATCTGGAAATGGTGCTTCCCATGATACCACCCACTCTAACCTCAACCCCCTCCACTTCCCTTCCTTTCTCCTGGGGTTTTGAAGTCATACCAATTTCTAGCTGCGTGGCTTTGGCGAGTAGGTTAACCTCTCTAATCTCGGTTCTTCCCTAGCGAATTGGAGATGCTGATTCCTTTATCCTAAGGCCATTGTGAGTAAATGTGCCTGACTCCGAGGACAAGCTAAATAAGTATCAGTCCTCCTGCTCCTCCACTCAGGTCCACCTCTCAAAGCCTGCTGAGGGCCGGAGGCAAAGCCACCCACAGGCCCTGGGAGGATGGCAGTGGACATCTGGCTGTGGCAGCAATGCCAGCCTTCCCCCCTGACTTTCCTCAGGATTGTTGGGACCATGAATAGGCGGGGAGAGGGTGACTTGTTATGTGGCCTTTCCCCTGCAATTTGCTTCATATCATCTTCTCATGAGTCACCTTTCACCAAAACCCACAGGTTTGGACTCCACCACACGCCTCTGGCTGGGCTGAGCCCCTCCTGCCACTTCCTTCCCTCCCTGCTTCCTTAGCTGGCTGAGGTGGCACAGCTGGCCCACCAAGGCTGCATCAATCACTCTGCACTCTCCGGAGTTTCCCCAAAGCCCCTCTGGGCATTCCCAGTAGGAGGGGGTTGGTGACACTCGGGGCTTGGCCCTGAGCATAGCTCTGCTCCTCAGATTCCCCTCAGCAGCCTGACAACTCAGTGATGAATAGCCACATGTTACTCTGCACGCATTTACATACCCCAAGGGTCCACCTGGTCTGTGAGGTCCTTCTGACTCGGAGGGGCTGTACTTCTATGATGAATCCCCCAAGGGCATCCCAAACGCATCCTGGAAGTGGAGGTCCTTCCCAGGCAAAGCGGTCAGGGACCTCACCAAACTGGTCTCAGGGACTGTTCCACTGCGTCCAGTCTCGGGGGCTGTTCCACTGCCTGAGATTTCTCCCTCTATTGGGGGTGAGTAAAAAACCTCTCCTCACGCCTTCTAGTTAGCCACACCCGACTATGAACTACTTTAATCAGATTTCTTTCCCTCTTACTATCCCCAAGGGAAAGGGATTTTGCTAGAAGTAGAGTGAGTGCCTAAATTACGCATGACCCCGGGCAGGCTCTGACTTTCAGAATTACTCAGCTTTGTGTCATCCCCACAAACAGCAGAACGTGATGGCTGAGGAGAAAACTGCCCCGGCATCAGACGCCTTGTTTGAGCAGATGAAAGTGCCCTGGGGAGGGCATGTCTGGGGTACTCCAGGAAGGCCCCAGAAGACTTGGAACTAAGGGTCTCCCTCTGGGACTTTGCTACCTTGGTGAGGTATACACGGTCATTTCCTCTGGTCTGTGCTCACTGCCCGCCTTGCTGTCCAGGCTGCCCTAATAAGTCTGAATGTCAGAACCAGGTGACACAAACATCTGCCTACCAGCAGGGGTCACTGTTTTGGCATCGAAGGATAAATAAGAGCAGTGACCTTCAACCTTTTTCATCTCATGGAACATATAAACTACTAAAATTCTGCAACACACCAAAAAATATAGTTTTTGTTGATCTGACAAAAATGGGTATAATTTAGATTCACTCACACCGGACAGCACACCAGTTGAAAATTGTACTAAAATTCTGCAACACACCAAAAAATATAGTTTTTGTTGATCTGACAAAAATGGGTATAATTTAGATTCACTAATTCTTGCAGCTCACCAGTTGAAAATTGCTGAACTAGAGGGTTGTTACTGGGTTTGGAGGGAGGCTGGGAGATGGAAAATGAAGGGGCTGACACTGTTAGGGATGGGGATGCTGCCTCTTGTAGGAAATTCTTCTGCAGCTAGATAGCAGACAAGCTTGAATTTGGCTCCCAAATCTAAGCCCTCCTATGGAGATGTCGGTTCTCCCGAGTCCCCCAAGGTGCGGGGTGCCTGGTCAAGCTCAGTAGCCCCCCCGCTTCTCAGATGCCCCCATGCCTCAGGTAGATGAACCCAGCTGTGCTGCTTACCTCTGCCACGGTCACATCACACATGACCATGACAGGGGAGCAGTGGAGAGCACCTCAGGAAGGCAGCGAGTGCAGTTAAAAGAGTTGGGGCCTGGGACTGACTCTGGGTGAAACTGGGCAGCTTATGGTTCCTCTTAAGGCCCCGTCTGTGCAGTGAGGGGCCGATGAGAGGTGGCCTGAGGAACATTCTGGCGCCTTAGCTCTGCCCCTTCTACGACCCAGGACAGCCCCACCGAGGTTCAGGAGCTGGCCTTTGAGGAGGTGTTCCTGTAGGTCTCACAGGACATTTGGGCCAGGGTCTCACTCAGGAGCAGGCCCGCTGGGCAACTCCTTGTCCTGCCAGCTCCCTTTATCACTGGCCAGAAAGTTCCCGTCAGAGAGCCTGTATTTGGCTTCCAGAGAATTCGCCCCCACCCCCACCCTAGGAAAGAAGTAGCACTTAAGCTGCTGTCACTGACACCAGGATTACAGAAGAGGGGGGCCCTCAGGACACAGGGCATTTATGGGAGCAAGAAGGAGCCGGGAGGAGAGGGCAGCTCAGAGCGAAGTTTTCCTCCTGATGTCTTATCTGTGCAGGCAGAACTTCACCGATGCTAAGTACCGGCACAAAGCTGATCCTATTGGAGCTTACAGGAACTTCGGGGGTGAGGGATTTAGAGGTCGCAGGTGGGAGCCTGAGGCTCACAGTGACATGCCCAAAGTCGCAGAGTCGAGACTCAGCACAGCCAGGCCCAGTGACCGTATGTGGGCTTAGGGTAATTCAGGGGAAGCTATGCAGGTATCTGCAGCCACATGGCCACTTCAGGGTCAGCTGTGCCCTGGATTTAAGGTTCCATGGCTGGGACTTTTGGTCTGAGGAAAGAAGCCCTGGCAGCTGCTGGCTGGGCCTAGTCAGGGGTTTTAGAAATAGAAGGAGCTTTGAAGGTCACCCAGGTCAACCCCTTAGTTTGCAACAGACATGACTGAGGCCTGGAGGGGTCAAGGCCCTGAGCAAGGTGCCAGCAAGTAGGGAGCAGGGTGGAAAGTGCCCTGGTCCCTGACTGTTCTTTCTGAGTGGCCCCGGGTTCGTCACTCTCCAGTAAGCTCTGTATAGATCAGTGATGGCGAACCTTTTGAGCTCGGCGTGTCAGCATTTTGAAAAACCCTAACTTAACTCTGGTGCCGTGTCACATATAGAAATTTTTTGATATTTGCAACCATAGTAAAACAAAGACTTATATTTTTGGTATTTATTTTATATATTTAAATGCCATTTAACAAAGAAAAATCAACCAAAAAAATGAGTTCGCGTGTCACCTCTGACACACGTGTCATAGGTTCGCCATCACTGGTATAGATGCTGGTGGCTACTTTTCGCCTCCCCACCCAAACATGAATCCATGGAAACTTCCTCTTTACACTTGTCCTCGGGCTTCTGAGTTTGTACTCCTCTTTTTCTCTTCTCTGCTCTCCCACTTATTGCCTGGTTCAACAGCTGTTTGTCCACCCATCTGTCCATCCGCCTGCCCATCCCTCCACCCATCTGCCCATCTGTTCATCCTTCCGCACACTCATTCATTGAACAAGCACATCTCTACATGCCAGGCTTTGTTCCGGGCCAAGCAGACCTAGTTCTTACACCGTTTAGAAAAGGGACAGAAGCTTCAGATGGTTAATCCTTCCAATACATAATGTGGCCTGTGGTTCATGCCACGAAGGAAGAGCACAGGGTACTAGGAGAATGTATCACTGAGTCCTGGCCGGGGTTGGGCAAATCAGGGAGCCTTCCTGCAGAAAGTGGCATTATTCCCCCTCCTTAAGGTCACCAGCTCCTGATCCATCCCTCTGGTGTCTCCTCGAGGGCATAGCACCCCGTTGGGTGAGGGGGGCACCGGGTGAGATGCTGAAAGACCTCATGGAGAGTGGAATGAGCATGCTGCTTGGATCTGACAAGGCTATTGTGATGAAACTTGAGGCAAATTCTTTAACCTCCTTCAGCCTCAGTTTCCTCATCTATAAACTGAGGATGTAAGTGGCCAACTCTAAGGATAGGAAATGGTGACAAATTAACAGCCCTTTCTCCCCTTTGACGTGACACTGTGGGAATCCACCTCTCAAGCCTTCTCACTTATTCCTTGTGCTGCAAATGAGTTTCAGGAAGACTGACATGACCTGGCTGAGAGGAAGTGCTGGTGGTTGTTGGAAAGAGCACTGGTTTTGGAACCAGAAGCCTAGGAAGTGCTACTTCTACCCCAAGTAACTGTGGGGACTTGGGCAAGTTGCTCTCTCTGGCCTTATTTTCCTCATCTGTAAAATGGGTTTGCCATCGTTCAGATGGGGGAGGTGGCAGATGCCAGTGTCCGTTACTATGGAACACTGAGACCTCTCCAGAAGGTCCTTCTACCCAGAGAACAGTGTTGGATGGACTTGGTAATAGGCTGAAGGTCTGGCACAAGCATGGGTGGGTTGGAGATCAGGTCAGCCCATTGTCGGAACCCGGCCTGACGCCCCAGGCCAGGCCATCAGCCATGTGAGGCCTGCAGTTGCTGTGTTGTGGGCTTCCCTTGGAATAAACAAGCAGCCCTTGGATGGAGGGGGTGGTGTTCCCACACAGGCACGGCTACTGTGTGAGGGACCCAGAGGGGCTCATTACTGACTGCCTCCAGCGCTCCCTGCTCCGGACCCAGGACGCTTGCTCCTTCCCGCGGGGCCATCAGATACTCAGAGCAGAAGGTGGTGGGGCTGCGCTCCCCTCCAGGTTGGCCAGCCCTTCGTGAGGTGGAAGTGCATGCTGTGAGCGGGGGCCTTGGAAGCCTGTACCCCTCCTCCAATCCCCTTTCCGCTTCTAGACATCACTCTCTGCTTACCAGTGTTTCTTCTTTTTCCTTTTGTCCTGCCCTCTGTCGTGGCTCACTCTGCCTATCTCTATGGCCCTCTTTCTCCCTTCACTCATTCAGCAACTTCACTGGCTGCCTCCTCTTACTTGTCCCAGGGCAGATAGATGCCCAGGATGGTTGGTTGAGGGGTTTGCAAGAGTTTTGTGCTGTTGATTTTTAAAATATATTTGTACTGATTTCAGAGAGGAAGGGAGCAGAGAGATAGAAAATCAATGATGAGCCCTAGCTGGTTTGGCTCAGTGGATAGAGCATTGGCCTGCAGACTGAAGGCTCCCAGGTTCGATTCCGGTCAAGAGCAATGCTTGGGTTTTGGACTTGATCCCCAGTGTGGGGTGTGCAGGAGGCAGCCGATCAATGATTGTCTCTCATCATTGATGTTTCTATCTCTCTCTCCTTCTCCCTTCCTTTCTGAAATCAATAAAAATATATTAAAAAAGAAAAAAGAAAATCAATGATGAGAGGGAATCATTGATCAGCTGCCTCCTGCATGCCCCCCACTGGGGATCGAGCCCAAAACCTTGGCATGTGCCCTGACTAGGAATCGAACCATGACCTCCTGGTTCATAGGTGGACACTCAACCACTGAGCCACGCCAGTCAGGCAAGAGTTGTTTTTTTCAAGCGAAAATACCTGTGGAGCCCCAATATGTAAAACAGAAAGATCTGCAGCATCTTGGCCTTGCCCCCCTGGCCCATGGACAGCTGTGGAGGTGGTCCCACACAATGCAGTTTGAGGTATACAGCTCTAATCACCAGCTTTGTTTCATGGAAAAGAGAACCAGGATGGACAGGGGCTTGCTCAAGGCCACACAGTGGGTTGATGGCAGAGCTGGGAATGGAACCCATGTGCCAGTCTAAGGCTCCCTCTTCCCCAACCAACAAAGTCCCTTCTCATAAAGCATGAGCCCCCCCTCGTCCCCGCCTCCGTGCACTCCCTGCCCCCTCCACACACACCACCATCCATCTCTGCTCAGATACCTGAGCCTTTCCTCCTGCATATCTGGCTTGTGCTGCGACATTTGACTTTCTGAAGGTGAGGGAGGCCAAGAGATGACATAGGATATGGGTGGCACCCAGGCGAAGGGGACCTTGAGGCCAGGGAAAGCTGAGATGAGGGAAGAAGCCCGTGAAGGGAACACTGACAGCAACTGTGGATATTGGGGGAGGCAGATGTAAGGCAGCCCAACCCCTTCCCCTTGACCAGAAGTCTTATTACAGATAATAATATATTCCAGATATTGATCTCAAACAATATCTCAGGCACATCCATTATGATTTAAACCATTCAACAACTAGTGAAGTAGTTCTGATGTCCTCATTTTTCTGGAAAGGAAATTGAAGCTCAGAGAGGTTAAGTGACTTGCTTGAGGTCACACAGCCAGTGGCAGAGCTGGTATCTGCAAGCAGTCTGGCTCCAGAGCCAGGCCCAACCATGCCATTGAAAGAGGTTAGGGTGTCTCTGGGCTCTTGTGTGTGGAACTAAAGCTCTTGAAGTACCAGCCTGTGAGATGCTCCTTCTCCTCTCCCTGCCCGCACCCCCATCCCTGGCACCCCTGGTTACCATAATGACTCTGATTGGCCTATCCTGGTGAGGGGCAGGTCTTGGCCAAGAGGGCCTGCAATGGAGTACCTGGCTGTCCTCTTGGCCGGAGCCATCATGTCCCTGCCCCTAGCCAAGGAACTATTTTTAGCTGAGTCTCTGTCTGTAAAAGGCTGTTTGATCTCAGAAGCCACGTCTGCACGGGCAGGGTCTGTGAGATTCAAGATGCTCCAGTGCATGATGTCAAGACAGTTGGCCTGGTAAATGGCCACAAGGATATTCAAATCAGGGAGCTGGCCTTGGACATCTGGGGAATCTCCTAGATTCATAGAAATGCTCCCAGACCCTCTGCCTTGACCTGGGGGCTGGTATCTGCCCATCTCCTGGTCAAATTGCTCTGTACATTTGGCTTTTCAAATCCTGGAAGTTCCCAGAGCCTAGAAGTGCGTTTAGGTGTGAGCACCACTGTAAGAAAAAACAAGATCTTTTCACCCTCACCCCTGGAATCAGGGAGGACGAAGGACCGCCACTTCTCCTCCAGCAGACCTGGGGCCGGAGGGCTCCAGGGACCACCTGCTCTTCCCGCCCGTGTGCCCACCTGAGAGTGCCAGCAAATATGTTCATCCTGGTTGGGTTCATTAAACCCAGGAACTTGGAAGTGGGAGAGAGAATTTTCTCTTTTCATAAAAATGTAAACTAAAGTTCAGAGGCAACCGAGGCCTGCCTAGTTATTCCTCTCTCCTGCCTAGATACATTTAGTTCTCTCTTCCTGGTCAGAGATGGGTTACTGGAAGGAAGCAGAAGCAGATGATGGGCAAATGATTCATTCCGTTTTGGGGCCTGTCACCTTATGGGGTTGCATGTCAATAACCAGTATTGATTGAGCACTCACCGTGAGCCAGACACTTCATATATTCTTCATTTCATTTAATTTGCACAGCAACCCTGTGCACCAAGGATCCTTTCCCCAATTTCCCAGGTGGGGAAACGGAGAGGTAAAGTAACTTCCCTAAAGTCACACAGCTGGAGACTGGCAGAGCTGGGACTCAAACCTGGGTCCAGGTGCCACTAAGGCCTGGGCCGTGAGTACCATGCTATGTGGCTTCCTGCAGGAGTGGCAGCTGCTGACAGCCTCTGGGTGATAGGATCACGTCTGGAACACCCTGGCTCCTGGCCTGCCAGCTTGGGACTCAGGCTTTCCTGAGCTGGATCTGGGTGAGCACCTGCTCAGGAGTGCGTGGGATGGAGCGTATCTAGGGAGAAGCTGGGAAAGCAGATCCCAGCCCGTAAGAACTGGGCCCTTGGTGTATGCTCTGGGGGAGGAAGGAGTTTGGGCTTTGGAATCAAAGCTGGGGGGTTTGGGTCCTGGGTGTTTGCTCACTTGTCATGTGCTGGGTTCAATTAACTTCATTCTCTACGTCCCTGTGTCCTCATTTGCAAAATGGGGCTGATGGCAGCATGGATCTCTTAGGATAGGGGTGAGGACACTGAGATGACGATGTCTGGCCTGCAGGAGGTGCGCACAGCACGTTACTCCCTCTGCGATTCCTGCCAGAGCACATGTGCTGTGTTGTCTGCCATGCCCACCGGCTCTGTGGAAGGAAGGGGCCTGCCTGCCGCTGCCAATGGGTGTGAGTCGTCAGTGGAAGGGCGTCCACAACCCTAGCACCGAGGCTGTGTGCTCCCCTAGAAATGCTAAAAAGAGGACACCTTTCTCCTGAGACCCGTCAGGAGGGGCCAGCACTGGGCATGTGACCAGGCTGCAGAGGTGTTAGTGAGCCCAGCGCAGGCCTACGGAGCTCAGGACCTCTTGGGAAACCATGTCCCATGCTTCCCCAAACTCCAAAAAGACACATTCCAGCCTTGAGGGAATTGTGAGTCATCTAACAGTGTGGACAGAAAACCTCTGCCCTAACCAGGGCCTGGCAGGGGCAAGTTGGCTACTCGAGGAAGAGGCATTTCAGGCAGGCAGATGGCAGTGGGACAAGAGGTGGGCACAGTCCTGGCAGGCAGGGAGGGAGAAGTTCCAGCCCTCTAGAGCTGTGTTACCATTGGTTTCTCCCCAATGTGAAGCATAGGTGTGGTTACTTCCATCTTGCAAGTGAGAGAATGTGGCCCAGAGAGGAGCGCCACACACCCTGCGTCCCACAGCTAGTGGCCACAAGCTGGAGGGAGCCCTGATCTAGCTGGTATCAAAGCCTGGGCTATGGCCACTCCTCCATCAAGATCTGGGTGTGATTGGTAGTGCTGGTCTGCTTGTTAACTGGATGACTCGTTAGTGTCACCTCTCAGAAATAAGGATGGAAAAGTTCAGTAATGATTCAACAAAACTTGGAGTGGACAAAAGCAGCTACCGCTGGGAGTTCCTGGGAGAAGGCCATGACAGGGACTCGTGGTGCTGGGGTCAGCTGAGGATTCTCTGGGCAGATTTTGGGGCTGCAGTTCAGACCACAGCATGCCTGTGCTCATGTCCAGCTGTCCTGCCTGGGGGACAGGGCAACCAACACCTGTGGTGAGTAGGAGGACCAGGACACCCAATGCAACTCCGTCCCCATACAACCAGACCTTCAATTAGTTACTGAGCTGATGGCTTGGATGCCAACCTGAGGATATCTACAGCATGGTGGCTGTTGATGGCTTTGTATCAGAAATGTCTGGTGGATGCTGGGCAGTCCCCACCGAGGTTCAGGAGCTGGCCTTTGAGGAGGTTCAGGAGCTGGACAGCCCCACCGAGGTTCAGGAGCTGGCCTTTGAGGAGGTGTTCCTGTAGGTCTCACAGGACATTTGGGCCAGGGTCTCACTCAGGAGCAGGCCCGCTGGGCAACTCCTTGTCCTGCCAGCTCCCTTTATCACTGGCCAGAAAGTTCCCATCAGAGAGCCTGTATTTGGCTTCCAGAGGATTCGCCCCCACCCCCACCCTAGGAAAGAAGTAGCACTTAAGCTGCTGTCACTGACACCAGGATTACAGAAGAGGGGGGCCCTCAGGACACAGGGCATTTATGGGAGCAAGAAGGAGCCGGGAGGAGAGGGCAGCTCAGAGCGAAGTTTTCCTCCTGATGTCTTATCTGTGCAGGCAGAACTTCACCGATGCTAAGTACCGGCACAAAGCTGATCCTATTGGAGCTTACAGGAACTTCGGGGGTGAGGGATTTAGAGGTCGCAGGTGGGAGCCTGAGGCTCACAGTGACATGCCCAAAGTCGCAGAGTCGAGACTCAGCACAGCCAGGCCCAGTGACCGTATGTGGGCTTAGGGTAATTCAGGGGAAGCTATGCAGGTATCTGCAGCCACATGGCCACTTCAGGGTCAGCTGTGCCCTGGATTTAAGGTTC
The DNA here is from genome assembly GCF_000147115.1 of Myotis lucifugus. NCBI lineage: Eukaryota > Metazoa > Chordata > Mammalia > Chiroptera > Vespertilionidae > Myotis > Myotis lucifugus. The sequence continues at coordinate 1,297,715 of NW_005871089.1, read as the reverse complement.
CATGGCTGGGACTTTTGGTCTGAGGAAAGAAGCCCTGGCAGCTGCTGGCTGGGCCTAGTCAGGGGTTTTAGAAATAGAAGGGGCCTTGAAGGTCACCCAGGTCAACCCCTTAGTTTACAACAGACATGACTGAGGCCTGGAGGGGTCAAGGCCCTGAACAAGGGTGCCAGCAAGTTGGGAGCAGGGTGGAAAGTGCCCTGGTCCCTGACTGTTCTTTCTGAGTGGCCCCGGGTTCGTCACTCTCCAGTAAGCTCTGTATAGATCAGTGATGGCGAACCTTTTGAGCTCGGCGTGTCAGCATTTTGAAAAACCCTAACTTAACTCTGGTGCCGTGTCACATATAGAAATTTTTTGATATTTGCAACCATAGTAAAACAAAGACTTATATTTTTGGTATTTATTTTATATATTTAAATGCCATTTAACAAAGAAAAATCAACCAAAAAAATGAGTTCGCGTGTCACCTCTGACACACGTGTCATAGGTTCGCCATCACTGGTATAGATGCTGGTGGCTACTTTTCGCCTCCCCACCCAAACATGAATCCATGGAAACTTCCTTTTTTACACCTTTCCTCAGGCTTCTGAGTTTGTACTCCTCTTTTTCTCTTCTCTGCTCTCCCACTTATTGCCTGGTTCAACAGCTGTTTGTCCACCCATCTGTCCATCCGCCTGCCCATCCCTCCACCCATCTGCCCATCTGTTCATCCTTCCGCACACTCATTCATTGAACAAGCACATCTCTACATGCCAGGCTTTGTTCCGGGCCAAGCAGACCTAGTTCTTACACCATTTAGAAAAGGGACAGAAGCTTCAGATGGTTAATCCTTCCAATACATAATGTGGCCTGTGGTTCATGCCACGAAGGAAGAGCACAGGGTACTAGGAGAATGTATCACTGAGTCCTGGCCGGGGTTGGGCAAATCAGGGAGCCTTCCTGCAGAAAGTGGCATTATTCCCCCTCCTTAAGGTCACCAGCTCCTGATCCATCCCTCTGGTGTCTCCTCGAGGGCACAGCACCCCGTTGGGTGAGGGGGGCACCGGGTGAGATGCTGAAAGACCTCATGGAGAGTGAAATGAGCATGCTGCTTGGATCTGACAAGGCTATTGTGATGAAACTTGAGGCAAATTCTTTAACCTCCTTCAGCCTCAGTTTCCTCATCTATAAACTGAGGATGTAAGTGGCCAACTCTAAGGATAGGAAATGGTGACAAATTAACAGCCCTTTCTCCCCTTTGACGTGACACTGTGGGAATCCACCTCTCAAGCCTTCTCACTTATTCCTTGTGCTGCAAGTGAGTTTCAGGAAGACTGACATGACCTGGCTGAGACGAAGTGCTGGTGGTTGTTGGAAAGAGCACTGGTTTTGGAACCAGAAGGCTAGGGCTTAAGTGCTACTTCTACCCCAAGTAATTGTGGGGACTTGGGCAAGTTGCTCTCTCTGGACCTTATTTTCCTCATCTGTAAAATGGGTTTGCCATCGTTCAGATGGGGGAGGTGGCAGATGCCAGTGTCCGTTACTATGGAACACTGAGACCTCTCCAGAAGGTCCTTCTACCCAGAGAACAGTGTTGGATGGACTTGGTAATAGGCTGAAGGTCTGGCACAAGCATGGGTGGGTTGGAGATCAGGTCAGCCCATTGTCGGAACCCGGCCTGACGCCCCAGGCCAGGCCATCAGCCATGTGAGGCCTGCAGTTGCTGTGTTGTGGGCTTCCCTTGGAATAAACAAGCAGCCCTTGGATGGAGGGGGTGGTGTTCCCACACAGGCACGGCTACTGTGTGAGGGACCCAGAGGGGCTCATTACTGACTCTGCCTCCAGCGCTCCCTGCTCCGGACCCAGGACGCTTGCTCCTTCCTGCGGGACCATCAGATACTCAGAGCAGAAGGTGGTGGGGCTGCGCTCCCCTCCAGGTTGGCCAGCCCTTCGTGAGGTGGAAGTGCATGCTGTGAGCAGGGGGCCTTGGAAGCCTGTACCCCTCCTCCAATCTCCTTTCCGCTTCTAGACATCACTCTCTGCTTACCAGTGTTTCTTCTTTTTCCTTTTGTCCTGCCCTCTGTCGTGGCTCACTCTGCCTATCTCCGTGGCCCTCTTTCTCCCTTCACTCATTCAGCAACTTCACTGGCTGCCTCCTCTTACTTGTCCCAGGGCAGATAGATGCCCAGGATGGTTGGTAGAGGGGATTGCAAGAGTTTTGTGTTGTTGATTTTTAAAATATATTTGTACTGATTTCAGAGAGGAAGGGAGCAGAGAGATAGAAAATCAATGATGAGCCCTAGCTGGTTTGGCTCAGTGGATAGAGCGTTGGCCTGCAGACTGAAGGCTCCCAGGTTCGATTCCGGTCAAGGGCAATGCTTGGGTTTTGGACTTGATCCCCAGTGTGGGGTGTGCAGGAGGCAGCCGATCAATGATTGTCTCTCATCATTGATGTTTCTATCTCTCTCTCCTTCTCCCTTCCTTTCTGAAATCAATAAAAATATATTAAAAAAGAAAAAAGAAAATCAATGATGAGAGGGAATCATTGATCAGCTGCCTCCTGCATGCCCCCCACTGGGGATCGAGCCCAAAACCTTGGCATGTGCCCTGACTAGGAATCGAACCATGACCTCCTGGTTCATAGGTGGACACTCAACCACTGAGCCACGCCAGTCAGGCAAGAGTTGTTTTTTTCAAGCGAAAATACCTGTGGAGCCCCAATATGTAAAACAGAAAGATCTGCAGCATCTTGGCCTTGCCCCCCTGGCCCATGGACAGCTGTGG